>NC_135821.1:14657627-14965961 GCF_964213995.1 Mustelus asterias
TCCCTTCCCCCGGACACTATCCCTTCCCCCGGACACTATCCCTCCCCGGACACTATCCCTCCCCGGACACTATCCCTCCCCGGACACCATCCCACCCCCTGGACACAAACCGCCCCCCCGCACACTATCCCACCCTCCCCCCGACACTATCCCTCCCCACCGGACACTATCCCTCCCCGGACACTATCCCTCCCCGCGGGACACTATCCCTCCCCCCCGGACACTATCACACCCCCCTCCGGACAGTATCCCTCCCCCTGGCCACTATCCCTCCTCCCGGACACTATCCCTCCCTGGACACTATCACTCCCCGGACACTATCCCACCCCCCGGACACTATCCCACCCCCCCCGGACACTATCCCTCCCCAGACACTATCACTCCCCAGACACTATCCCTCCCCCCGGACACTATCCCCTCCCGGACACTATTCCTCCCCGGACATTATACCCCTCTGGACATTATCCCCCTCCCCGGACACTCTCCTTCCTTCCCCGGACACTCTCCCTCCTTCCCCGAACACGATCCCTCCCACCCGGAGACTATCCCTCCCCGGACACTATCCCTTCCCGGACACTATCCCTCCCCCGGGACACTATCCCTCTCAGGACATTATCCCTCCCTGGGCACTCTCCCTCCTTCCCCGGACACTATCCCTCCCACACAGACACTATGCCTCCCTCCGGACACTATCCCTCCCCGGACATTATCCCTCACCCCCGGACACTATCCCTTCCCCCGGACACTATCCCTCACTGGACTCTATCCCTCCCTGGACATTATCCCTCCCCGGACACCATCCCTCCCCCCGGACACAAACCGCCCCCCCGGACACTATCCCACCCTCCCCCTGGACATTATCCCTCCCCCCCTGGACTCTATCCCTCCCCCCCGGACACTATCCCTCCCCGGACACTATCCCACCCCGGACACGATCCCGCCCCCCGGACACTATCCCACCCTCCCCCTGGACATTATCCCTCCCCCCCTGGACTCTATCCCTCCCCCCCGGACACTATCCCTCCCCGGACACTATCCCACCCCGGACACGATCCCGCCCCCTGGCCACTATCCCTCCTCCCAGACACTATCCCTCCCTGGACACTATCCTCCTTCGGACACTATCCCTCCCCCCCGGACACTAACCCCCCCCCCCCCCCCGCCCCTGGACACTATCCCTCCTCCTGGACACTATCCCTCCTCCCGGAAACTATGCCTCCCCCCCCCCCCCCCCCCCCCCCCAGACACTACCCTCCCCCCAGGACACTATCCCTCTCCCAGACACTATCCCTCCCCGGACACTATCCCTCCCCGGACACTATCCCCCCCCGGACACTATTCCTCCCTGGACATTATCCCCCTCCCCGGACACTCTCCCTCCCACCCGGATACTGTGCCTCACCCCGGACACTATCCCTCCCTGGACACTATCCCTCTCGCTGGACACAATCCCTTCCCCCTGGACTCTATCCCTCCCCCTGGACTCTATCCCTCCCCAGACATTATCCCTCCCTGGACACTATCCCCCACCCCCCCCACAGACACAAGCCCTCCCTGGACACTATCTCTCCCCCCGGAGAGATATGCACCATCCCCGGACACTATTCCTCCCCTCCTGACGCTATCCGTCCCAGGTCACTATCCCTTCCCCAGGTCACTATCCCTTCCCCTGGACACTATACCTCGCCCGTACACTATCCCCCTCCCCGGACACAATCCCTCCCCAGACACTATCTTTTCTCCCCCAACGGACACTATCCCTCCCCAGACACTATCCCCCCACCGGACACTACCCCCTCCCCGGACACTATCCCTCCCCCTGGGCACTATTCACCCCTGTCCCCACACTAACCCTCCCTGGACGCTATCCCTCCCCCTGGACTCTGTCCCTCCCCGGACAGGATCCCTCCCTGGACGCTATCTATCCCCCTGGACACTATCCCTCCCCCTGGACACTATCCCTCCCTGGACACTATTCCCCACCCCGGACACTGTGCCTCTACCCGGACAATATCCCTCCCCGGACACCATCCCCATCCCCGGAAACTATTCCCCACGACGGACACTATCCCTCCCCGGACACGATCCGCCCCTGGACACTTCCCTCCTCCCCAGGCACTATCCCTTCCAACCGGACACTGTGCCTCTCCCCGGACACTATCCCTCCCCGGACACTATCCGCCCCTGGACACTATCCCCCTCCCTGGACACTTCCCTCCCCCCCGGACACTATCCCTCCCCGGACACTATCCCTACCCTCCAGACACTATTCCCCTCCCTGGACACTCCCCCTTCCCGCGGACACTCTCCCTGCCCGGTCATTATCCCAACCCAGACACTTTCCCTCCCTCGGACACTATCCCTCCCCCCCAGACACTATCCCTCCCCCCCGGACACTATCCCTCCCCCCCGGACACTATCGCACCCCCCCGGACACTATCCCTCCCCCCCGGACACTGTCCCTCCCCGGACAGGATCCCTCCCCGGACAGGATCCCTCCCCGGACAGGATCCCTCCCTCGACACTATCCCTCCCCCTGGTCCCCCCCCCCCCCCCCCCCCCCCCCCGGACACTATCTCCCTGGACACGATCCCCCTCCCCAGACACTTCCCTCCCCCCCCCGGACAATTCCTTCCCCGGACACTATCCCCCCCTGTCCCCCCCACCCTCCCCCCCCACCCCACGGACACTAGCCCTCCCCGGACACTATCTCTCCCTGGACATTATGCACCATCCCCGGACACTATTCCTCCCCTCCTGACGCTATCCCTCCCAGGTCACTATCCCTTCCCCTGGACACTATACCTCCCCCGTACACTACCCCTCCCGCCCCCCGGACACTATCCCTCCCCCCGGACACTATCGCCCGCCCCACGGACACTATCCCTCCCCGGACACTATCGCCCGCCCCACGGACACTATCCCTCCCCGGACACTATCCCTCCCCCCCGGACACTATCCCTCCCCCCCGGACACTATCGCCCTCCCCGGACACTTTTTCCCTCCCCAGACACTATCCCTCCCCCTGGATACTATCCCTGCCCCGTCATTATCCCTCCCAGGACACTTTCCCTCCCTGGACATGATCCCCCCCCCCCGCAAACTGACCCTCCCCGCCCGGACACTATCTCTCCCCCTCCCGACACAATCCCTCCCCCCCAAACACTATCCCTCCTCCCGGACATTATCCCTCCCTCCCCGGACTCTATTCCTCCCCGGAAACAATCCCCGCCGGACACGATCCCTCTCCCCGGACACTAGCCCCCCCATACACTATCCACCTCCCCAGTTACTATCCCTCCCCCTGGACACTATCCCTGCCCGGACACTATCCCTCCCCCTGGACACTATCCCTCCCCCAGACACTATCCCTCCCCCTGGACACTATCACTCCCCGGACACTATCCCTCCCCCTGGACACTATCACTCCCCGGACACTATCCCCCCGCGGACACTATCCCTCCCCCTGGACACTATCCCTCCCCCAGACACTATCCCTCCCCCTGGACACTGTCCCTCCCCCTGGACACTATCCCTCCCCCAGACACTATCCCTCCCCCTGGACACTATCACTCCCCGGACACTATCCCTCCCCCTGGACACTATCTCTCCCCGGACACTATCTCTCCCCGGACACTATGCCTCCCCTCCGGACACTTTTCCCCTCCCCGGACACTATCCCTCCCCCTGGACACGATCCCTGTCCGGTCATTATCCCTCCCCGGACACTTTCCCTCCCCCCGGACACTATCCCTCCACCCCCCCCACCCGGAAACTGACCCTCCCCGCCCGGACACTATCTCTCCCCCCCCCTGACACAATCCCTCTCCCCAGACACTATCCCTCCTCCTGGACCCTATCACTCCTCACCCCCCGCAGACACTAGCCTCCCCCCGGACACTATCCCTCCCCGGACACTATCCCCCTCCGCGGACACTATCCCTACCCTCCAGACGCTATTCCCCTCCATGGACACGATCCCTTCCCGCGGACACTATCCCTCCCCCTGGACACTATCCCTGCCAGGTCATTATCCCTCCCCGGACACTTTCCCTCCCTGGACACTATCCCTCCCTCCCGGAAACTATCTCTCCCCCCACCCTCGGACACCATCCCTCCCCCCTTGCGCACTATCCCTCCCCCCGGACACTATCCCTCCCTCCCGGACACTATCGCTCCCCCCGGACACTATCCCTCCCTCCCAGACACTATCCCTCCCCCAGGACACTATCCCTCCCCGGACATTATCCCTTCCCGTGGACATTATCCCTGCCTGGTCATTATCCCTCCCCGGACACTTTCCCGCCCTGAACACTATCCCTCCCCGCCGGAAACTATCCCCCCCCCGCCTCAGCCACCATCCCTCCCCCCCCCTCCCCCCCCCCCCCCCACCCCCGCACACTATCCCTCCCCCTGGACACTATCCCTCCCTCCTGGACACTATCCCTCCCTCCTGGTCACTATCCCTCCCTCCCGGACACTATCCCTCCCCGCACACTATCCCTCCCCCCGGACACTATCCCTCCCTCCCGGACACTATCCCTCCCTCCTGGACACTATCCCTCCCTCCTGGTCACTATCCCTCCCTCCCTCCCGGACACTATCCCTCCCCGCACACTATCCCTCCCTCCCGGACACTATCCCTCCCCGGACACTATCCCTCCCCCAGGACACTATCCCTCCCCGGACCCTATCCCGCCGCGGACACTACCCCCTCCCCGAGCACTATCCCTACCCGGACACTATCTCTCTCCGGCACTATCCCTCCCCACCCGGACACTATCCCTCCCCCAGGACACAATCCCTCCCCGGACACTATCTCTCCCCGGCACTACCCCTCCCCCAGGACACTATCCCTCCCCCCGGACACTATCTCTCCCCGGACACTATCCCTGCCCCTGGACACTATCCCTCCCTCCCCGACACTATCCCTCCTGCCCGGACACTATCCCTCCCGCCCGGACACTATCCCCCTCCCTGGACACTATCTCTCCCCGGCACTACCCCTCCCCCCAGACACTATCCCTCCCTCCCGGACACTATCCCTCCCTCCCGGACACTATTCCTCCCCCAGGACACTATTCCTCCTCCAGGACACTATTCCTCCCCGGACACTATCCCGCCGCGGAAACTACCCCCTCCCCGGGCACTATCCCTCCCCACCCGGACACTATCCCTCCCGCCCGGACACTATCCCCCTCCCTGGACACTATCCCTTCCCCTGGACACTTTTCCCCTCCCCGGAGACTATCCCTCCCGCCCGGACACTATTCCTCCCCCCCAGACACTTTTCCCCTCCCCGGACACTATCCCTCTGGACACTATTCTTGCCCGGTCATTATCCCTCCCCGGACACTTTTCCTCCCCCCCGCTGGAAACTAACCCTCCCCCCGGAAACTATCCCTCCTCCTGCAAATTATCCCTCCCCCCGGACACTATCCCTCCTCCCGGACACTATCCCTCCCCGGACACTATCCCTCCTCCCTGGACACTATCCCTCCCCCCGGACACTATTCCTCCCAGGATACTATCCCTCCCCGAACACTATCCCTCCCCGAACACTATCCTTCCCCGGACACTATGCCTCCCCCCCCCCCCCCCCCCCCGCAGACACTAGCCTCCCCCCAGGACACTATCGCCCCCCCAGGCACTATCCCTCCCTGGACACTATTCCTCCCTGGACACTATCCCCCCCCCGGACACTACCCCCTTCCCGGGCACTATCCCTCCCCGCACACTATTCCTCCCCGCACACTATTCCTCCCCGGACACTATTCCTCCCCGGACACTATTCCTCCCCGGACACTATTCCTCCCCGGACACTATTCCTCCCCGGACACTATTCCTCCCCGGACACTATCCCCCCCTAGACACTATCCCTCTCCCCGGACATTTTCCTCCCCCCCCCGGACACTATCCCTGCCCGGACACTACCCCCCCACGGACACTACTCCTTCCCCAGGCACTATTCCTCCCCGGACACTATAACGATACCTCCCCTCCAGACACTTTTCCCCTCCCCGGACACTATCCCTCCCCCTGGACACTATCCCTGCCCGGTCATTACCCCTCCCCGGACACTATCCCTCCCCCCCCCGCCCCCGGAGGCTGACCCTCCCCGCCCGGACACGATCTCTCCCCCCCGACACAATCCCCCCCCCCGGCCCCTGCAGACACTATCCCTCCCTCCCGGACACTATCCCTCCCTCCCGGACACTATTCCTCCCCCAGGACACTATTCCTCCCCCAGGACACTATTCCTCCCCGGACACTATCCCGCCGCGGAAACTACCCCCTCCCCGGGCACTATCCCTCCCCACCCGGACACTATCCCTCCCGCCCGGACACTATCCCCCTCCCTGGACACTATCCCTTCCCCTGGACACTTTTCCCCTCCCCGGAGACTATCCCTCCCGCCCGGACACTATGCCTCCTCCCCCCGGACACTATTCCTCCCCCCCAGACACTTTTCCCCTCCCCGGACACTATCCCTCTGGACACTATTCTTGCCCGGTCATTATCCCTCCCCGGACACTTTTCCTCCCCCCCCTGGAAACTAACCCTCCCCCCGGAAACTATCCCTCCTCCCGCAAATTATCCCTCCCCCCGGACACTATCCCTCCTCCCGGACACTATCCCTCCCCGGACACTATCCCTCCTCCCTGGACACTATCCCTCCCCCCGGACACTATTCCTCCCAGGATACTATCCCTCCCCGAACACTATCCCTCCCCGAACACTATCCTTCCCCGGACACTATGCCTCCCCCCCCCCCCCCCCCCCGCAGACACTAGCCTCCCCCCAGGACACTATCGCCCCCCCAGGCACTATCCCTCCCTGGACACTATTCCTCCCTGGACACTATCCCCCCCCCGGACACTACCCCCTTCCCGGGCACTATCCCTCCCCGCACACTATTCCTCCCCGCACACTATTCCTCCCCGGACACTATTCCTCCCCGGACACTATTCCTCCCCGGACACTATCCCTCTCCGGACACTATCCCCCCCTAGACACTATCCCTCTCCCCGGACATTTTCCTCCCCCCCCCGGACACTATCCCTGCCCGGACACTACCCCCCCACGGACACTACTCCTTCCCCAGGCACTATTCCTCCCCGGACACTATAACGATACCTCCCCTCCAGACACTTTTCCCCTCCCCGGACACTATCCCTCCCCCTGGACACAATCCCTGCCCGGTCATTACCCCTCCAGATAGTGAGGAACATTGTCAGAGGCTACAGAAGGATATAGATAGGCTGGAAATTTGGGCAAGGAAATGGCAGATGGAGTTCAATCCTGATAAATGCGAAGTGATGCATTTTGGTAGGAATAATGTAGGGAGGAGTTACACGATAAATGGAAGGACCATAAAGGGTGTAGAGACGCAGAGGGACCTGGGTGTGCAAGTCCACAGATCTTTGAAGGTGACGTCACAGGTGGAGAAGGTGGTGAAGAAGGCATATGGCATGCTTGCCTTTATAGGACGGGGCATAGAGTATAAGAGTTGGGGTCTGATGTTGCAGATGTATAGAACGTTGGTTCGGCCGCATTTGGAATACTGCGTCCAGTTCTGGTCGCCACACTACCAGAAGGACGTGGAGGCTTTGGAGAGAGTACAGAGGAGGTTTACCAGGATGTTGCCTGGTATGGAGGGGCTTGGTTATGAGGAGAGATTGGGGAAACTGGGGTTGTTCTCCTTGGAAAGACGGAGGATGAGGGGAGACTTAATAGAGGTGTATAAAATTATGAAAGGCATAGATAGGGTGAACGGTGGGAAGCTTTTCCCCGGGTCGGTGGTGACGTTCACGAGGGGTCATAGGTTCAAGGTGAAGGGGGGGAGGTTTAACACAGATATCAGAAGGACATATTTCACACAGAGGGTCGTGGGGGCCTGGAATGTGTTGCCGGGCAAGGTGGTGGAGGCGGACACACTGGGAACGTTTAAGACTTATCTAGACAGCTATATGAACGGAGTGGGAATGGAGGGATACAAAAGAGTGGTCTAGTTTGGACCAGGGAGCGGCGCGGGCTAATTGTTCCTTGTTTCTCGTTTCAAGGCTTCATTCTATGATCATCTTGCTGGTGCCAGTACAGAGCGAGACTGCGGATAGTTGGGAACCTGTCTCGGGGGCAGGGAATTCATATGGTGTTCGTGGAAGTGGAAATGACTAGGGTTGGGAAGCATTTTCCGATCAGGGCCATTGTGATCTCCTGGACTCGTTTCGATCGCCTCAGGGGGTCGGAGAGGAATTTCCCAGATTTTTTTTCCCCATATTGGCCCTGGGGTTTTCATTCTGGGTTTTCGCCTCTCCCTGGAGATCACATGGTCTGGAATGGGGGGGTGGGGGTGAGTTAATAGGTTGTGATGAACAAAGCATCGTAGCTGTGAGGGACAGCTCGGTGGATAGGATATTGGTATGTAGATAGGCTGGAAAATTGGGCGGGGATCCTGGATTCAGGATTCAATCCTGGACCGGGGAGCGGCGCGGGCTTGGAGGGCCGAAGGGCCTGTTCCTGTGCTGTATTGTTCTTTGTTCTTTCTTTGTTCTCCCCGGACACTATCCCTCCCCCCCCCCCCCGCCCCCGGAGGCTGACCCTCCCCGCCCGGACACGATCTCTCCCCCCCGACACAATCCCCCCCCCCGGCCCCTGCAGACACTATCCCTCCTCCCGGACATTATCGCCCCCCCCCCCCCCCCCCCCCCCCCCAGGACTCTATCCCTCCCCCAGTCACTATCCCTCCCTGGACTCTATCCCTCCTCCCGGACATTATCGCCCCCCCCCCCCCAGGACTCTATCCCTCCCCCAGACACTATCCCTCCCTGGACTCTATCCCTCCCCGGACACTATCCTCGCCGGACACTATCCCGCTCCCCGGACACTATCCACCCATACACTATCCACCTCCCCATTCACTATCCCTCCCCCTGGACACTATCCCTGCCCAGACACTATCCCTCCCCCTGGACACTATCCCTGCCCCTGGACACTATCCCTGCCCAGACACTATCCCTCCCCCAGACACTATCCCTCCCCCTGGACACTATCCCTGCCCAGACACTATCCCTCCCCCTGGACACTATCCCTGCCCAGACACTATCCCTCCCCCTGGACACTATCCCTGCCCAGACACTATCCCTCCCCCTGGACACTATCCCTGCCCAGACACTATCCCTCCCCCTGGACACTATCCCTGCCCGGACACTATCCCTCCCCGGACACTATCCCTGCCCAGACACTATCCCTCCCCCAGACACTATCCCTCCCCCAGACACTATCCCTCCCCCAGACACTATCCCTCCCCCAGACACTATCCCTCCCCCTGGACACTATCCCTGCCCAGACACTATCCCTCCCCCTGGACACTATCCCTGCCCAGACACTATCCCTCCCCCAGACACTATCCCTCCCCCTGGACTCTATTCCCTCCCCCGCCCCGACACTATCCCTCCCCGGACACTATCCCCCTCCCCGGACACTATCCCTCCCCTCTGGACACTATTCCCCTCCCTGGACAATACCCCTTCCCGCGGACATTATCCCTCCCCGGACAATTTCTCTCCCTGGATACTATCTCTCCCCCCACTCGGACACTATCTCTCCCCCCCCACCCCCGCACACTATCCCTCCCCCCGGCCACTAACCCTCCCCCCCCGGACACTATCCCTCCCCTCCGGACACTATTCCCTTCCCGCGGACATTATCCCTTCCCGCGGACATTATCCCTGCTCAGTCATTATCCCTCCCTGGACACTTTCCCTCCCTGGACGCTATGCCTCCCCCCCGGAAACTATCTCTCCCCCCACTCGGACACTATCCCTCCCCCCGGGCACAATCCCTCCCCTCCGGACATGATCCCTCCCCGGATACTATCCACCCGCAGACACTACCCCTCCCTGGGCACTATCTCTCCCCGGGCATTATCCCTCCCCCCCGGACACAATCCCCCCCCCCACCCCCGGACACTACCCCCTCCCCGGACACTATCCCTCCCCCCGCCCCCCCCTCCCCGGACACTATCCCCCCCACCCCCCCACACCCCTACCCGGGCACTATCCCTCCCCAGACCCTGTCCCTCCTTGGACGCTATAGAACCATAGAACCATAGAAAATTACAGCTCAGAAACAGGCCTTTTGGCCCTTCTTGTCTGTGCCGAACCATTTTATGCCTAGTCCCACTGACCTGCACTTGGACCATATCCCTCCACACCCCTCTCATCCATGAACCCGTCCAAGTTTTTCTTAAATGTTAAAAGTGACCCCGCATTTACCACTTTATCCGGCAGCTCATTCCACACTCCCACCACTCTCTGCGTGAAGAAGCCCCTCCTAATATTCCCTTTAAACTTTTCTCCTTTCATCCTTAACCCATGCCCTCTGGTTTTTTTCTCCCCTAGCCTCAGCGGAAAAAGCCTGCTTGCATTCACTCTATCTATACCCATCAAAATCTTATACACCTCTATCAAATCTCCCCTCAATCTTCTACGCTCCAGGGAATAAAGTCCCAACCTATTCAATCTCTCTCTGTAACTCAGCTTCTCAAGTCCCGGCAACATCCTTGTGAACCTTCTCTGCACTCTTTCAATCTTATTTACATCCTTCCTGTAACTAGGTGACCAAAACTGTACACAATACTCCAAATTCGGCCTCACCAATGCCTTATACAACCCTACCATAACACTCCAACTTTTATACTCGATACTCCGATTTATAAAGGCCAATGTACCAAAGGCACTCTTTACGACCCTATCCACCTGTGACATCACTTTTAGGGAACTCTGTACCTGTATTCCCAGATCCCTCTGTTCAACTGCACTCTTCAGAGTCCTACCATTTACCCTGTACGTTCTTCTTTGGTTTGTCCTTCCAAAGTGCAATATCTCACATTTGTCTGCGTTAAATTCCATTTGCCATTTTTCAGCCCATTTTTCTAGTTGGTCCAAATCCCTCTGCAAGCTTTGAAAACCTTCCTCACTGTCCACTACACCTCCAATCTTTGTATCATCAGCAAACTTGCTGATCCAATTGACCACATTATCATCCAGATCATTGATATAGATGACAAACAACAATGGACCCAACACCGATCCCTGCGGCACACCACTCAGAGAAGCAATCCTCCACAACCACTCTCTGGCTTCTTCCATTGAGCCAGTGTCTTATCCAATTTACTACCTCCCCATGTATACCCAGCGACTGAACCTTCCTAACTAACCTCCCATGAGGGACCTTGTCAAAGGCCTTGCTGAAATCCAGGTAGACAACATCCACCACCTTCCCTTCATCCACTTTCCTGGTAACCTCCTCGAAAAACTCTAATAGATTGGTCAAACATGACCTACCACGCACAAAGCCATGTTGACTCTCCCTAATAAGTCCCTGTCTATCCAAATATTTGTAGATCCTATCCCTTATCACACCTTCCAATAACTTGCCCACCACCGACGTCAAACTTACTGGCCGATAATTTCCCGGATTTCTTTTGGAACCTTTTTTAAACAACGGAACAACATGAGCCACCCTCCAATCATCCGGCACCTCCCCCGTGAATACTGACATTTAAAATATGTCTGCCAGGGCCCCTGCAAGTTCAACACTAGCTTCCCTCAAGGTCCATGGGAATACCCTGTCCGGTCCTGGGGATTTATCCACTCTGATTTGCCTCAAGACAGCGAGCACCTCCTCCCCTTTAATCTGTAAAGGTTCCATGGCCTCCCTACCAGTTTGCCCTATTTCCGTAGACTCCATGCCCGTTTCCTCAGTAAATACAGATGCAAAAAAACCATTTAGTATCTCCCCCATCTCTTTTGGTTCCATACACAGTGTACCACTCTGGTCTTCAAGAGGACCAATTTTATCCCTCACTATCCTTTTGCTCCTAACATACCTATAGAAGCTCTTTGGATTTTCCTTCACTCTGTCTGCCAAAGCAACCTCATGTCTTCTTTAGCCCTCCTGATTTCCCTCTTAAGTAGCTTCTTGCACTTTTTATACTCCTCGAGCACCTGATCTGTTCCTTGCTGCCTGTACATTTCATACAACTCTCTCTTCCTCTTAATCAGTGTTACAATCTCCCTCGAGAACCAAGGTTCCTTATTCCTATTTACTTTGCCTTTAATCCTGACAGGAACATACAAACTCTGCACTCTCAAAATTTCTCCTTTGAAGGCCTCCCATTTTCCATTTACATCCTTACCAGAGAACAGCCTGTGCCAATCTACACTTCCCAGATCCCTTCTCATTTAATCAAATTTGGCCTTTTTCCAGTTCAGAACTTCAACCCGAGGACCAGATCTATCCTTATCCACGATCAGGTTGAAACTAATGGCATTATGATCACTGGATCCAAAGTGTTCCCTCACACTCACATCCATCACCTGCCCTAACTCATTTCCCAATAGGAGATCCAATATCGCATCCTCTCTAGTTGGCACCTCTATATACTGATGTAGAAAATTCTCCTGAACACATTTTACAAACTCTACCCCGTCTAAACCTTTAACAGTATGCGAGTCCCAATCTATATGTGGAAAATTAAAATCTCCTACTATCACAACTTTGTGTTTCTTGCAGTTGTCAGCTATCTCTCCGCTGATTTGCTCCTCCAGTTCTCGCTGACTATTGGGTGGTCTATAATACAAGCCCATTAATGTGGTCATACCTTTCCTGTTTCTCAGCTCCACCCATAGGGCCTCTGTAGACAAGCTCCCTAATCTATCCTGCCTGAGTACCGCTGTAACATTTTCCCTGACCAACAATGCCACCCCCCCACCTTTTATCCCTCTGCCTCTATCCCGCCTGAAACATTGGAACCCTGGAACATTGAGCTGCCAGTCCTGCCCCTCCTGTAGCCAAGTTTCACTAATGGCTATAATGTCATATTTCCACGTGTCTATCCACGCCTTCAGCTCATCTGCCTTCCCCACAATACTCCTGGCATTGAAATAGACACACCTCAAAAAATTATTTCCACCACACTCTACCCTTCCATTTGTGATGTTGCTTGAACTAACCTGTCTTTTTACCCCTGCTCCACTATCTGCTCTGGCACTCTGGTTCCCACCCACCTGCAAATCTAGTTTAAACGCTCCCCAATAACACTAGCAAATCTCCCTGCAGGTATATTGGTCCCCTTGTAGTTTAGGTGTAACCCGTCTCTCTTGTACAGGCCCCACCTGCCCCAGAAGAGGTCCCAATGTGTCCCCCTCAGACACTAATCCCCCCCTGGACACTATCCCTGCTTGGACACGATCCCTCCCACCGGATACTATCCCTCCCTGACACGATCCCTCCCCGAACACTATCCCTCCCTGACAGTATCCGCCCCCCCCCCCCCCCCCCCACCCCCGGATACTACCCCCTCCCCGGACACTATCCTTCGCCGGACGCTATCTCTCCCCCCCCGGACACTATCCACCTCCCCCGGACATTATTCCTCCCCCCCAGACACTATCCCCCCCCCAGACACTATCCCTCCCCGAACACTATCCTTCTCCGGACACTATTCCCCCCCGGACACTACCCCCTCTCCGGGCATTATCCCTCCCCATACACTATCCCTCCCCTGGACACTATCCCTCCCCGAACACTATCCTTCTCCGGACATTATTCCCCCCCGGACACTACCCCCTCTCCGGGCATTATCCCTCACCGGATACTATCCCTCCCCCTGGACACTATCCCTCCCACACGGACACTATCCCTTCCCCTGGACACTATACCTCCCCCCGGACACTATCCCTCCCACACGGACACTATCCCTCCCCCTGGACACTATCCCTCCCCCTGGACACTATCCCTCCCACACGGACACTATCCCTCCCCCGGACACTATCCCTCCCCCTGGACACTATCCCTCCCACACGGACACTATCCCTCCCCCGGTCATTGTGGGACATGACCGGCGCAACTTGTGGGCCGAAGGGCCTGTTTGTGCTGTATTTTTTCTATGTTCATTATCCCTCCCCGGACACTTTCCTTCCCTGGACACTAACCCTACCCCCCGGAAATTATCTCTCCCCCCACCCCCCCCCCCCCCCCGGACACTACCCCCCCCCCCCCCCCCCCCCCCCCCGCACACTATCACCGCCCCCCCCCCCGCACACTATCACCGCCCCCCCCCCCCCCCCCCCCGCACACTATCCCTCCCCCCCCCACACACTATCCCTCCCCCTGGACTCTATCCCTCCCCCCGACCCGCACACTATTCCTCCCTCTGGACTCTATCCCTCCCCCCCGGACCCCATCCCTCCCGGACACTATCCCCCTCCTCGGACACTATTCCCCTCCCCGGACACTATCTCTCCCCCTGGACACTCTCCCTCCCCGGTCAATTTCCCTCCCGCCGGACACTATTCCTTCCACCCAGACACTGTGCCTCCCCCCGGACACTATCCCTCCCCGGATACCATCCCCCTCCCTGGACACTATCCCTTCCATCCAGACACTTTTCCCCTCCCCGGACACTATCCCTCCCCGGATACCATCCCCCTCCCTGGACACTATCCCTTCCCTCCAGACATTTTTCCCCTCCCTGGACACTATCCCTTCCAGCGGACACTATACCTGCCCGGTCATTATCCCTCCCTGGATACTTTCCCTCCCTGGACACTATCCCTCCACCCCAGAAACTATCTCTCCCTCCCCTTGGACACTATCCCTCCCACCGGACACTATCCCCTTCCCCGGACACTATCACCCCCCGGACACTATCCTTTCCCTCGGACACTATCCCACCCCCTGACACTATCGCTCCGCCCGGACACTATCCCGTCCCCTGGACACTATCCCTCCCCTCCCGGACACTATCCCTCCCCCCGGATACTATCCCCCCCCGGGACACTATCCCTCCCCGGACACTATTCCCCCCCCTGGACACTATCCCTTCCCCTGGACACTATCCCTTCCCCTGGACACTATCCCTTCCCCTGGACACTATCCCTTCCCCTGGACACTATCCCTTCCCCTGGACACTATCCCTTCCCCTGGACACTATCCCTTCCCCTGGACACTATCCCTTCCCCTGGACACTATCCCTTCCCCTGGACACTATCCCTTCCCCTGGACACTATCCCTTCCCCTGGACACTATCCCTTCCCCTCCAGACACTATCCCTTCCCCTCCAGACACTATCCCTCCTCCCGGACATTAGCCCTCTCCCTCCCCCCCCGACACTAGCCTCCCCACAGGACACTATCACACCCCGGACACTATCCCTCCCCCCGGACACTATCCCTCCCCCCGGACTCTATCCCTCCCCTTGGACACTATCCCTCCCCTTGGACACTATTCCCCACCCCCGACACTATCTGCCCCTGTACACAATCCACATCCCCTGGTCACTGTCCCTCCCCCCAGACACAATCCCTCCCCCCGAACACTATCCCTCCCCCCCGGACACTATCCCTCACCCCGGACACTATCCCTCACCCCGGACACTATCACCCCCCCAGACTCTATCCCTCCCCCCGGACACTATACCTCCACCGGACACTATCCCTGCTCGGACACTATCCCCCCCCCCGCACACTATACCTCACACTATACCTCCACCGGACACTATCCCTCCCCCCAGGACACTATCCCTCCCCCCCCGGACACTATCCCTCCCCCCCGGACTCTATCCCTCCCCCCACCGGGCACTAACCCCCCCGGATACTATCCCTCCCCCTGGACAATATCTCAACCCCCCCCCCCCCCCCCCCCCCGGACACTATCCCCCTCCCCGGACACTATCCTTCCCCGGACACTATCCCCCTCCCCGGATACTACCCCTCCCCCCAGGGCACTATCCCTCCCCCCGGACTCTACCCCTCCCCCCCGGACAGTATCCCTCCCCCTGGACAATATCCCTCGGCCCCCCCCCCGGACACTATTCCCCTCCCCGGACATTATCCCTCTCCCCCCCGACACTATTCTTCCCCCCGCCGGAGACTACCCCCTATCCCTCCCCGGACACTATCCCTCCTCCCCGGACACTATCCCTCCCCCCCGGACACTATCCCTCCCCCCCGGACACTATCCCTCACCCCCGGACACTATCCCTCCCCCCCGGACACTATCCCTCCCCCTCGGACACTATCCCTCCCCCTCGGACACTATCATTCCCCGGACACTAACCCTCCCCCCGGACACTATCCCTCCCCCCGGACACTATTCCCCCCACCAGGCATCATCCCCCAAACACGACCCCTTCCCCCTGACACTATCCCTCCCCCCGGACACTATCCCTCCCCCCGGACACTATTCCCCCCACCAGGCATCATCCCCCAAACACGACCCCTTCCCCCTGACACTATCCCTCCCCGCCGGACATTACCCCCCCCCCTCCCGACACTACCGCTCGCCTCGGACACTATCCCTCCCCGGACATTATCCCTCCCTTCCCGACACTACCCCTCGCCCCGGACTCTATCCCTCCCCCCTGGACACTATCCCCCCCGGACACTATCCTTCCCCTCCGGACACAATCCCTCACCCCGGACACTATCCCTCACCCCAGACACTATCCCTCACCCCGGACACTATCCTTCCCCTCCGGACACAATCCCTCACCCCGGACACTATCCCTCACCCCGGACACTATCTACCTCCCCCACCTCCCCCCCCCCCCACCGGACTCTATCCCTCCCCTTGGACACTATCCCCCGCCCCGGACACTATCCACTCCTCTACACTATCCAACTCCCTGCTCATTGTCCCTCCCCCCAGATACTCTCCCTCCGCCCGGACACTGTAACCGCCCCCCCCCCCCCCCCCCCAGACACTATCCCTCCCGGACACTGTCCCTGCTCGGACACTATCCCCTCCCGCACACTATACCTCCTCCGACACTATCCCTCCCCTTGGACAATATCCCTCCCCGCCCGGACACTATCCCCCTCCTCGATATTATCCCTCCCCCCCGACACTATCCCTCCCCCCCCGGACACTAACCCCCTATCCCTCCCCGGACACTATCCCTCCTCCCCGGACACTATCCCTCCCCCGGACACTGTAACCGCCCCCCCCCCCCCCCCCCCCCCCCCAGACACTATCCCTCCCGGACACTGTCCCTGCTCGGACACTATCCCCTCCCGCACACTATACCTCCTCCGACACTATCCCTCCCCCTGGACAATATCCCTCCCCCCCCGGACACTATCCCCCTCCTCGATATTATCCCTCCCCCCCCGACACTATCCCCCCCCCCCCGGACACTAACCCCCTATCCCTCCCCGGACACTATCCCTCCTCCCCGGACACTATCCCTCCCCCGGACACTATCCCTACCCCCGGACACTATCCCTCCCCCCCCTGGACACTAACCCCCTATCCCTCCCCTGACACATTCCCTCTCCCCGGACACTATCCCACTCCGGACACTATTCCTTCCCGGGCACTATACCTCCCCGTATACTATCCCCCCCATGGACACAATCCCTCCCCCCGGACATTCTGTCTCCAACTGGACACTATCCCCCTCCCCGGACACTACCCCACCCCCCCGTACACTATCCCTCCCCCGGACGCTATCCCTACCCCCCCCCCCCCCCCCCCCAGACACTATCCCTGCCCGGACAATATTGCTCCCCCCCCCCCGGACACTATCCCTCCCCGGACACTATCCCTCCCCGGACACTATAATTCTCCCCTGGACACTATCCACCCCCCCCGCCCCCGTACACTATCCCTCCCACCGGACACAATCACTTCCCGGACATTATCCCTTCCCCCTGGACACTATCTCTCCCCGGACACTATCCCTCCTCCCCGGACACTATCCCTCCCCCCCTTACACTATCCCTCCCCCTGGGCACAATCCCCTCCACGTTCCCCCGGACACTATCCCTCCCCCCCCTTACAATATCCCCCCCCGGAAACTATCCCACCCCTCCGGACACTACCCCTCGCCTGGGACACTATCCCTCCTCCCCCCGGTCACTATCCCCCTCCTCTCCCGGACACTAACCCTCCCCCCTGGAAACTATCCCTCCCCGGACACTTACCCTCACCCTCGGACACTATCCTTCCCCTCCGGACGCTATCCCACCCCTCTGGACACTATCCCTCCCCCCGGACACTATTCCCCCCCCCACCCCCACGGACGCTATCCCTCACCGGACACTACCCCCACCCCGGACACAATCCCTCGTCTCGGATACTATTCGCCTCCGGATACTACCCTTTCCCCCGGACGCTATCCCTCCCCCTGGACACTATCCCTCCTCCCCGGACTCTATTCCCCCCGGACACTATCCCTCCCCCCGGACACTATCCCTCCTCCCCGGACTCTATCCCCTTCAGGACACTATCCTTTCCCCCGGAGACACTATACCTCCCCCAGGACACTATCCCTCCCAACGGACACTATCCCTCATTCCCGGACACTATCCCTCCTCCCCAGACGTTATCCTTGCCCCCCGGACACTATCCCTCCCCGGACACTAAGCATCCCCCCCGGACACTATCCCTCACCCCGGACACAATCCCCCCCCGGACACTATCCCTCACCCCGGACACAATCCCTCCCCGGACACTATCCCTCACCCCGGAAACTATTTCTGCCTCCGGACACTATCCTCCCCCTCTCCCGGACACTATCTCTCCCCCCGCCACCTCCATCCGCCCCCGCCCCCCTCCCCCCCCCCCCGAAACTATCCCTCCTCCCCGGACACTATTCCCATCCCCCTCCCCCGTCCCGCTGCCCCACGGACACTATCCCTCCCCCTGGACACTATCCCTCCCCCCGGACACTATCCCTCCCCCCCTTACACCAACCCTCCCCGGACACTATCCCTCACCCCTGGACATTATCCCTCCCCTCCCGGACACTATCCATCCCCCCGGACACTATCCCTCACCCCGGAAACTATTCCTGCCCCTGGACACTATCCCCCCCCTCTCCCAGACACTAACCCACTCCCCCTGGAAACTAACCCTCCCCGGACACTATCCCTCCCCCTGGACACTATTCCCCCCCCCCCCGCCCCCCCCCACCCCCCCTGCCCCCCCTCCGGACACTATCCTTTCCCCTAGACACTATCCCTCCTCCGCGGACACTATTCCTCCTCCCCGGACACTATTCCTCCTCCCCGGACATTATCCCCCCATGTTCCCCCGGACACTATCCCTCCCCCCCTTACACTATCCCTCCCCGGAAACTATCCCTCCCCCCCTTACACTATCCCTCCCCGGAAACTATCCCTCCCCTCCGGACACTCTCCCTCCCCTCCGGACACTCTCCCTCCCCCCGGACATTATCCTTCCCCCCCTTACACCAACCCTCCCCGGACACTATCCCTCACCCCTGGACATCATCCCTCCCCCCCCGGAAACTATCCCTCCCCTCCGGACACTACCCCTCGCCCGGGAAACTATCCCTGCACCCCCCCCGGACAGTATTCACCCCCCCCCCCCCCCCGGACACTAACTCTCCCCCCCGGAAACTATCTCTCCTCGGACACTAACCCTCCCCCTCGGACACTATCCCTCCCCTCCGGACACTATCCCACCCCTCCGGACACTATCCCTCACCCCGGACACTATCCCACCCCCACGGACGCTATCCGTCACCGGACACTACACCCCTCCCGGACACTATCTCTCCCTCCGGACACTATCCCTCCTCCTCGGATACTATCCCTCCCCCCACGGACACAATCCCTCCCCCCAGACACTATCCCTCCCCGGACACTATCCCTCCCCGGACACTATCCCTCCCCGGACACTATCCCTCCCCGGACACTATCCCTCCCCGGACACTATCCCTCCCCGGACACTACCCCTCCCCCTGGACTTTATCCCTCCCCCCCGGATACTATCCCTACCCCCCGGACACTATCCCCCTCTGAACACTATCCCCCTCTGAACACGATTGCGCCCCGGACACTATGCTCCCCCCGGATACTATCCCTTCCCTTGGCCACTATCATCCCCTGGACACGATCCCCTCGTCTGGCCACTATCCGCCCCCGCCTCCGCCCCCAGGCACTATCACTCCCCGGACACTATTCTCCCCGCCCCCGCGTCCCCCGGACACTATTCCTCCACCTGGACATTATTTCTCCCCCGACACTATCGCCCCCCCGGACACTATCCCTACCCGTGGATAGTATTCTCCTCGCGGACACTATCCGTCCCCGGACACTATCCCTCCTCAGACACTGTCCCTCCACCCTGGACACTATCCCTCCCCAGACTCTATCCCCCCCCTGGGCACTATCCCTCCCCCCGGACACTATCCCTCCCCCCGGACACTATCCCTCCGCCCCGGACACTATCCCTCCCCCCCCGGACACTATCCCTCCCCCCCCCGGACACTATCCCTCCCCCCCCCGGACACTATCCCTCCCCCCCCGGACACTATCCCTCCCCCCCCCGGACACTATCCCTCCCCCCCGGACACTATCCCTCCCCCCCCCGGACACTATCCCTCCCCCCGGACACTATCCCTCCCCCCCGGACACTATCCCTCCCCCCCCCCCGGACACTATCCCTCCCCCCAGACACTAACCCTCCCTCAGGACATTGTCCTTCCCCCGGATACTATCCCTCCACAAATACTATCCCTCCCCGGATACTTTCCCCTCCCGGACACTATCCCTCCCCCCGGACACTATCCCTCCCCGGACACTATCCCCCTCCGACCCCCGGACGCTATCCCCGCCCCTCCCCCTCCCCAGGCACTATTCTTCCTCCCGGACCCTATCCCTCCCCCCCGTACACTATCCCTCCCCATACACTATTCCCCCCCTCCGGATGCTCTCCCCGCCCCGCCCCCTCCCCGGACACTATTCCTCCTCCCGGACACTATCCCTCCTCCCCATACACTATCCCTCCCCCCCGGACACTATCCCTCCCCCCCAGACACTATCCCTGTCCCTCGGACACTATCCCTCCCCGGACACTATTTATCCCCGGACACTATTTATCCCCGGACACTATTTATCCCCGGACACTATCCCCCCCTCGGGCACCATCCCTCCCCGGACACTCTCCCTTCCCGGACACTATCCCTCCCCAGACACTATCACCCCCGGTCACTATCCCTCCACGGACATTCTGCACTATCCCTGGAGTAGTCATTAGCGCTGCTGCCTCAGCAGGGATTCAGGTTCTATTCTGGCTTTGGTGATTGCCTGTGTGGAGGTTGTACGTTACATAGAAATGTGGAAACTAGAAGCAGGAGTAGGCCATTCGGATCTTTGAGCCTGCTCTGCCATTCATTTTGATCATGACTGATTATCAAATTCAATATCCAGATCCCCCGATATCCCTTCTTCCCTTTAGCCCCAAAAGCTGTATCTAATTCCTTCTTGAAATCACACATTTTGGCCTCAACTACTTTCTGTAGTAGTGAGTCCCACACATTTACCACCCTCTGGGTGAAAACATTTCTTCTCTCTCTTTTCCTTCTCTATGAACGGTATGCTTTATCTGTATAGCGCGCAAAAACCAATATTTTTCACTGTATACTAACACGTGTCAATTATAAATCAAATCAAATCAAATCACCTCAGTTCCACAAGGTCTCCCCTTAGAGACCCCTTAGTCTCAAACTATGGCCCCTAGTTCTGGACTCCCCCACCATTGGGAACATTCTTTCTGAATCTACCCTGTCTAACCCAGAACTGTGCTCAATTCTGGTCGCCTCACTATAGGAAGGATGTGGAAATGATTGAAAGGGTGCAGAGGCGATTTACAAGGATGTTACCTGGATTGAGTGGCATGCCTTATGAGGATAGGCTGAGGGAGCTCGGTCTTTTCTCCTTGGAGAGACGTAGGATGAGAGGAGACCTAATAGAGGTATACAAGATGTTGAGAGGCATAGATCGGGTGGACTCTCAGAGGCTTTTTCTCAGGGTGGAAATGGCTGCTACGAGAGGACACAGGTTTAAGGTGCTGGGGGGTAGGTACAGGGGAAATGTTAGGGGGAAGTTTTTCACACAGAGAGTGGTGGGCGAGTGGAATCGGCTGCCGTCAGTGGTGGTGGAGGCAAACTCAATAGGGTCTTTTAAGAGACTCCTGGATGAGTACATGGGACTTAATAGGATGGAGGGTTATAGGTAGGCCTAAAAGGTAGGGATATGTTCGACACAACTTGTGGGGCCGAAGGGCCTGTTTGTGCTGTAGTTTTTCTATGTTTCTATGTTTCTAACCCTGTGAGAATTTTATAAGTTTCTATGAGATCCCCTCTCACTCTTCTAAACTCCAGTGAATATAATCCTAACCGACTTAGGCTCTCTTTATATGACAGACCTGCCATCCCAGGAATCAGCCTGGTAAACCTTTGCTGCACTCCCTCTATAGCAGGGACATCCTTCCTCAGATAAGGACACCAAAACTTGCACACAATGCTCCAGGTGTGGCCTCACCAATGCCCTATTACAGTAAAACATCCCTATCCCTATACTCAAATCCTCTCGCTATGAAGGCCAACATATCATCTGCCTTCTTTACTGCCTGCTGTACCTGCACGCTTACTTTCAATGACTGATGAACAAGGACCAAGGTCTCGTTGCATATCCACCTCTCTCAATTTACACCCTTTCAAATAATAATCTGTCTTCCTATTGTTGCTACCAAGTGGATAGTCTCATATTTATCCACATTATACTGCATCTGCCATACAGATGCTCACTCACTCAGCCTGTCCAATCATGCTGAAGCATCTCTGCATCCTCGTCACAGCTCACCGTCCAACCTCACTTTGTATCATCTGCAAATTTGGAGATAATACCTTTAGTTCCCTCTTCCAAATCATCAATATGTAATGTGAACAGTTGGGGTCCTAGCACAGATCCCTGTGTTACCCCATTAATCACTGCCTGCCCATCAGAAAAAGACCCATTTATGCCAACTCTTTGCTCCCTACCTGCTGACCAACTTTCTATCCATCTCAAGACACTACCCACAATCCCATGCATTTTAATTTTACATAGTGGTCTGCTCTGTGAGACCTTGTTGAAAGCCTTCTGAAAGTCGAAATAAACTGCATCCACCTTGGTCAACTCTCCTAGTTATATCCTCAAAGAATTCCAATAGATTTGTCAAGCGTGATTTCCCCTTTGCTGACTTTCCCCATGCTGACTTTGTCTGATTATACCACTGCCTTCCAAATGCTGAGTTATGAAATCCTTGTTAATGGACTCTTGCAACTTCCCCAGTACCAGTGTTAGGTTCACTGGTCTATAGTTTCCTATTTTCTTTCTACCTTCCTTTTTGAACAGCGGGCTTACATTAGCTACCCTCCAATCTGTAGGTACCAGTCCAGAGTCCAAAGAATATTGGAAAATGACCACCAATGCATCCACTATTTCTAGGGCCACTTCCTTAAGTAATTTAGGAAGATGATTATCAGGCCCTGGAGATTTATCCACCTTCAATCGCACCAATTTCCCCAAAACCAATTCGCTACTAATAATGATTTCCTTCAGCTCCTCACTAAAACTTGTTTCTCTCAGAACTTCAGGTACATTATGTGAAGACAACAGCAAAGTTCAAATTAAATTCCTCAACCATATCTTTGATCCCTGATATGAATACTCCTGTTTCTGACTGTAAGGGACTTACATTCATTTTTGTCAATCTTTTTCTCTTTAGCTAGCTTACTTTCATACTCTATTTTCCCCTTCTTAATCAATCCCTTAGATCATAGAATTCTACAGTGCAGAAGGAGGCCATTCAGCCCATCGAGTCTGCACCGACCACAATCCCACCCAGGTCCTATCCCTACAACCCCATGCATTTACCCCAGCTAGTCCCCTAGACACTAAGGAGCAATTTAGCATGGCCAATGCACCTAACCCACACATCTTTGGATCCCTTGGTCCTGCTTTGCTGAATTTTAAACTGCTCCCAATCCTCAGGTCTATTGCTTTTTCTTGCCAATTTGTGTGTTTCTTCTTTGAATCTAATACTATCTCTAATTTCCTCTGTAATCCATGGTTTGGCCACAGTTCCCTTTCCACTCTTGCACCCAGCAAGAAGTCTCAGAACACCGGGCTAAAGTCCAACAGGTATATCTGGAATCACAGGCTTTCAGAGTGCTGCTCCTTCATCAGGTGGTCACCTGTTGAAGTAGCAGCGCTCCGAAAGGCCGTGATTCCAAATAAACCTGTCGGACTTTAGCCTGGTGTTGTGAGACTTCTTACTGTGCCCACCCCAGTCCAACGCCGGCATCTCCACATCATGACTCTTGCGCTAAACAGGAATAAACAACTTTTGAAGTTCACATATTCATTCCTTGAACGCCAGCCATTGCCTGTCTACTGTCCTTCCTTTTGGTAATGTTTCCCAGTCCATCATAGCCAATTCATGTTTCATACCATCATAGTTACCTTTGCTGAGATTCAGGACCCTGGTCTCAGAATCAACCACATCACTACCCACCTTGACAAAGAATTCTATCATATCATGGTCACTCATCCCCAAGGGTTCTCTCACATCTAGATTTCCAACTAATCCTTTCTCATTGCACGATACCCAATCCAAGATGGTCTGTCCCCTTGTTGGTTCCTCAATGTATTGGTCCAGAAAACCGTCCTGTATGCACTCCAGAAATTCCTCCTCTAATTTGACTCTCCCAATCTATATGCAGATTAAAGTCACCCATAATCTCAGGTGTTTGTTTGACACACACATCTCTGATTTCTTGTCTAATGCTATTCCCATCATTACCACTACAGTTTGGAGGTCTGTATACCTCCCCTACCGAATGTTTTTCCCCTTTGCATTCTCCCTGTGTCTGCGTGAGTTTCCTCCAGGTGTTCTGGTTCCTCCCATAATCCAACGATGGGCAGGTTAGATGGATTGACCATGCAGAATTGCCCCTTAGTGTCCACAGATGTATAGGTTAGGGGCATTAGTGGGTAAATATGTTAGGCTACAGGAGTAGGGCCTGGGTAAGATGCTCTGTCAGATAATTGGTGTGGACATGATGGGCTGAATGACCTCATTTTGCACTGTAGGGATTCTATAATTCTATTCTACATCCTGTACTATCCCACCCTGGACATTCTGCACTCTCTCTCCCCGGACACTTTCCCTCCCCGGACATCCTTCATTATCCCTCTCCAAGCTACCCTTTCTCTATCTCTTGTTCACCCTCCACACAAGGTGCGCTGCCACACTCAGTCTCAAGAATATGCTGGCATTTCCACACACTTCCCAGAGAGCACAATGGGGCGACATCTCACCGTTAATCATGGAGGAAATCTACCTTGCCATTTAGGTGCAGTCGTGAAAATGAAAGTTCTCGCCTTTGAGGAATTTAATTCAGAATGAGAACTTAATTCCGATGAGGGGGCCAGTTTATGAGGATACAGAGCACATTCTTCCAAATGAAAAGACTTCCTGACATTGTGCATCACCCACGATTAACCCAGCTTCACATTTCCCAGGACTTAATTCCTAAAGTTCACCCTGCAGTCAGGAAGCTTATATTTGGTGTCCTCAGGCCGCCAAGTGTCACACTGCTGGTCGGACCTGAAGATTCCACCCGACTTGTCTGAATGATGAACTGCTGTACCACTCTTGGTCATTGGGGGAGGATGGATGGCACCAGGGATTTGAAGGACGGCACCTGTGACATTATCGATATTTCTTGCACCTGTCTCACTTTTGCCGTCAAACTTCATAGAACATAGAACGTAGAACATAGAACATTACAGCGCAGTACAGGCCCTTCGGCCCTCGATGTTGCGCCGACCAGTGAAACCAATCTAAAGCCCACCTAACCTACACTATTCCAATATCATCCATATGTTTATCCAATGACCATTTAAATGCCCTTAATGCTGGTGAGTCCACTACTGCTGCAGGCAGGGCATCCATGCCCTTACCACTCTCTGAGTGAAGAACCTACCTCTGACATCCACCCTATATCTATCACCCCTCAATTTAAAGCTATGTCCCCTCGTGCTAGCTATCACCATCTGAGGGAAAAGGCTCTCACTAGCCACCCTATCTAATCCTCTGATCATCTTGTATGCCTCTATCAAGTCACCTCAGACATGCAGTTTTAAAGTGCTTGAGATCTTCTGGTTATATCCCCAACCTCCACCTGCCACCACTGATGTGTCATAGTTGCAATCATAGAACCATAGAGCCCTACAGTGCAGAAGGAGGCCATTTGGCCCATCGACCCTGCACTGACAACAAGCCCACCCAGACCCTATTCCCATAAATAACACTGCTAGCATTTACCCTGCTTGTTCCCATGACATTAGGGGGCAATTCAGCATGGCCAATACACCTAACCTGCACATCTTTAAGTGTGGGAGGAAACCGGACCACTGGGTGGGATTGTTGTCAGTGCAGGCTTGATGGGCCAAATGGCCTCCTTCTGCACTGACGGGCTCTATGGTTCTATGATTGCGACTATGACACACCAGTGGTGGCAGGTGGAGAGGGTGGGGATATAACCAGAAGATCTCAAATCCACACAGACATGGGGAGTCTGTGCAAACACCACGCAGACAGTCACCCAAGGCCGGAATTGAACCTGGGTCCCTGGCACTGTGAGGCAGCAGTGCTAAGCACTGTGCCACCGTATGCAGAAGGCCAATGACCACCTTCTCAGGGGCATCTGGAGGTGGGCAATAAATGCTGGCCTTGCTAGCGATGCCCACATCCCTGGGAGGGTTTAAATGAGATCTATAAGTGGCTATTTTATGCCAGTAGCCGCTGTGAGAGATTCTAAAGACGTTGCCATGATGTTTCGGAGCCTTTCACACAATATTTAGTGAGCTGAAAGAACTGGCGGCCTCACTGTTTACTGTCGTATTGTTTCGCTCCTTCATTCCAGAAAACAGGCAACATAGGGACTGTAATTATGGGTCTTTGCCACCACGGGGAAGATTGGCTTCTCCCCAGATGCTGTGAATTTGAGGTTCTTGTCTCAGAGTGGGAGGCAGTAGATATTTTAATTACCGGGCTCTTTCTGGAAGGACAGCTTCCTGGAGGAATAAAACTGAGGTACGAGGTTCTGCAGAGGTGGGAGGCAGCAGGAGGAGTGGCTGCTGAAGCAGGTTCCATTGTACTTGTCATGAACTGGAGCTGGGGACAGAAGAGAGAGAGAGAGAGAGACCGAGAACGTAACATATAGAGGAAGAGAGACAGTGAGAGACAGAGAATTCGGCAGAAATGAGCGAGAGAGACTGAGCGAGGGAGAGAGAGAAGGTGAGAATGAGAGCGAGAGAGAGAAATTCAGAAATGAGGGCGAAAGAGTGAGGTAGAAAGTGAAGGTGCGAAAGGGAGAGAGATAAAAGCAGAAATAAGGGAGGAAGACTGAGAGAGTGATGGACAGCGTGAAGAAGAGAAAGAGAGAGAGAAAAACAAAAAGCAGACATGAACGAGAAAGACTCAGAGAGTGAGGGAGAGAGTGAAGGAGAGAAAGAGAGACAGAGAAAAAAGCAGAAATAAGGTAGAAAGACTGAGATTGAGGGAGAAAGTGGAGAGAAAGGGAGAGAGAGAGAAAAGCAGAAATAAAGGAGAAGGACAGAGAGTGAGGGAGAAAGGCAGACATGAAAGAGAAAGACTGAGTGTGAGAGAGAGTGAGGGAGTGAGAGAGAGAGACAGAAAAAGGCAGATGTTAGCGAGAGAGACAGATAGTGAAGGAGAGAGTGATAGACAAAAAGACAGACATGAGGGAGAAAGACCAAAATGGAGGAAGAGCCTGAGAGACATTGATAGAGTTAGGGCAGAAAAAGACAAAGTTGAGAGAAAAGCACACAGACTGAGAGAGCGAGAGAGACAGAGATGAAGAGATAGAGACTGAGAGATATTGATAGAGATAAAAATAGAGAGAGGGAGAGAGAGGAAGACAACGCAGATATGAGAAAGACACAGATGGAGCAATAGAGATTGAAGGACATTATAGAGATGGAGACAGAGCGAGACCAAGGGTGGAGAAAGTCAGGATAGAGAGAAACACACAGACCCAAACACACGAGATGAAGGAAAAATGCAAATGTGAGAATAATGCCGAGATAGAGAGATTGAGGGAGAGAACCAAACAGCAATGGAGAGAGGGAGAGAGAGAGAAGATAGTTAGAGTTACAGACAGTGTTGGAGAGGACAAGGAAAGAGATGGAGGGGGACATTGTCAAGCTGAGTTGGTGAGTGGTCTGCAGAATCTGCTCATCTCAATGGTCGACACGTCCAAACCATTTTTAGATTCAACCTTGACTTGAATTTACAGCTGATATGGTCAGATGAAGATATGAATCAGGAGCAGGAGAGGGCCATTCGGCCCCTCTTGCCTGCTCCGCCATTCAATAAAATCATGACTGATCTGATTGTGTCCTCAACTCCCACATTCCTGCCTGACCCCTGATAACCTTTGACTCCCTTGTTAGCCAAGAACCGATCTCCCTCGGCCTCAAAAATGACCATCTCCTCTGCCCTCTGGGGATGAGAGTTCCAAAGACTCAACGGCTCTCTCGGAGAAAGAATTTCTCCTCATCTCCAACTTAAATGGGGGAGCGGAAACACATACACCTTGTCAAATCCCCTTAGGATCTCATAAGATCACCTCTCGTTCTTCTGAACTCGAAGGCCCAACCTTTCCTCATAAGATAAGCACCCCCATCTCAGGTATCAGACAAGTGTGGTGATAGGCTTGCAGAGGGCGATGGGAGGTACTGGTTTATGAAGGCTGAAGAATACATAACATTTTAAATGAGCCATTAAACCAAAACAGATTCATGCTCCGCATTGCTTCTTCCCACCTGTTCCTTAGGCAGCATCTTCTAAACTCGCTACCATCTAGAAGGACAAGGGGGGCAGACACAAGGGAACACCACCACCTGGAAGTCCTCCTCCAAGCCACTCACCATCCTGACTTGGAAATATATCACTGTTCCTTCACTGTTGCTGGGTCAAAATCCTGGAACTCACTCCCTAACAGCACTGTGGGTGTACCTACAGCACATGGACTGCAGCAGTTCAAGATGGCGGCTCATCCACCACCTTCTTAGCAATAAATGCTGGCTAGCCAGCGACACCCACACCCGTAAATTATTATTTTTTAAAAATCACTATTTGTCGAGTATTCACTTCTCCCTTTTGTATTCGCTTTCCTTCCCCTTTCAATGCGTCTACGGGCAGAGTTATAACCCCAAAATGCCAGCTTCTGCAGGTAGGTTGGACCTAGTGAAGTGGTGTTGGGGGTATCAGACAGGGAGCCAATAAAAGGACTTTAATTGATGTGTTTTTTGTGACTGCTAGATGCCTCAAAGTGTTTTTGGTGTAAGGTAGGAAACGTGGCAGCCAATGTGGGCATAGCAAGATCCCATAAAAAGCAGTGTCACATGTTGGTTGAGGGATGAATATTGACCAGGACACTGGGAATAAGTCCCCTGCTCTTTGTTGAAATAGAGCCGTCAGATCTTTTACACCTGCGCAGGCAGGTGGGGCTTCGCTTCAACAAAGAATCATCGCAGCATGGAGGCAGACCATTTGGCCTGTCAGATTAGTGTTAGCCCTCTGCAAGAGCAACTCGTCTCAACACCTCATCCAACAAGGTGGTGAGGGATTGGAATGCCCTGCCAGCATCAGTAGTAAATGCGCCTAGTTTGGGGGCGTTTAAGAGATCCGTAGATAGGTTCATGGACGAAAAGAAATTGGTTTAGGTTGGAGGGTCACAGTTTTTTTTTTTAAACTGGTCGGTGCAACATCGTGGGCCGAAGGGCCTGTTCTGCGCTGTAATGTTCTATGTTCTATGTTCTAACAGGTGGCATCTCTGACAGTGCAGCAGGGCACTGGAGTGTGGCTCCTGGAGTGGGATTTGCACCCAGAGCCCAGTACAAGCTCACTCACCTCGCGCCTGGTACAGGCTCCCTCACCTCGGGCCTGGTATGCGCCCCACCCATTCATATCACAACATTGTGATTAGGGAAGCCAGCAACCCCCATCTGCATATTTAAAGACACTGGGTGGGGATTATCCAGCCGCTCCTGCCAGCAGGATTTTCCGGTCCTGTTGACCATGAACCCACATCGTGTGCTTCCCGGTGGGGGGAGACGGACAATGAACAATGGGAAACCCCATCGACAATGGTGGATCACCTCCCGCCACCGCAAAGCACGTGATAGGTTATGTTGGGGGGAGGGGGTGGAAAGTCACGCCCACTCTGGTGGTAGGGTGGCACGGTGGTTAGCACTGCTGCCTCACAGCACCAGGGACCCGGTTTCATTTCCGACGTCGGGTGACTGTGTGGAGTCTGCACATTCTCCCCGTGTCTGCGTGAGTTTCCTCCGGGTGCTCTGGTTTTCTCCCACACTCCAAAGATGTGCAGGTGAGGTGGGTTGGCCGTGCTAAATTGCCCCTTAGTGCCCCAATATGTGTAGGGAGGGGATTAGTGGGGTGAATATATGGACTTACAGGAGTATGGCCTGGGTAAGATGCTCTGTCGGAGTTTAGGTGCAAACTCAATGGACCAAATGGTCTCCTTCTGCACTGTAGGCATTCTATGATTCTTTAATAGTCTAAATATCTGGCAAATAGAAAGTTAATAAGAACAGTACTGCATTCCCCCCTCCTCCTCCCCCTCACCCACCCTCCTCCCCCACACCCACCCTCCTCCCTCCTCCCCCACAGCGATGTCAGTTGGTACATGACCCAAACCTTTAACACGTGTAAAGACTGAAACATGGAGATAGACCCCAGCCAGCACCCTTTATTGTCCATGTGTCGATACTTCTCATAGTTCACAAATACTTACAGTTAACCTATCGGAGATTACAAAGACTTCTTTAAGGTACACCATTGTGTAGCCAGCACCTTCCCAACACGCTCGGGCAGCAGTGATGGATATTCTTGCTTGAAAGTTGAATCAAGTGGATCATTGCCTTTTTCAAAAAAGTCATTCGTGGGATGTTGGCGTCGCTGGCCGGGCCAGCATTTATATTACCCATCCCTAATTACCCCTTCAACTGAGTGCCTCGCTCGGCCATTTCAGAGGGCAGTTAAGAGTCAACCTCGTGTTGTGAGATGAAAGCACCATTGGTATTAAAGAGGTGCCCAATGATGCCCTTCTGTCGGTTGCCCATTTACTTTGGTGAGAACTAGGTGACTGGCAGCTAAAATAGCACCCAAAGGTTGGGCGGAGGGGGGGGGGGGGGGGTGAGGTGGACAGTGTGCGGCAGTGGCGAGGGGAGAGGGGGGGATTGGGGAATAAAATGGAGAAATGGTGAAAAGAAGCGATGGAAGCCTCAATGCAATTAGGAACTGTGAATAATTCAAACGGTATTTCATAGAAAATAGATTGAAATAAAGAATGTGTTCAAGCTAAATCCTGGCCTGCAGCTAAAAGGTGACTGGTTCACTTTGGACAATTTTACCCGCCTGTAAAAGTCCCCAGTGTTCTCACTGCTTGTCTCAAAGTCGCTCTCACTAACCAGCGCCTGCAATTGTCTGAAATATAAACAGAAAATGCTGGAAAATCTCAGTAGGTCTGACAGCATCCATGGCGAGAGAATACAGTCATTGTTTTGAGTCTGGATGACCCTTGTCCTGACTCGAAACGTTGGCTCTATTCTCTCCCCACAGATGCTGTCAGACCTGCTGAGATTTTCCAGCAATTTTCCGTTTTTGTTTCGGGTTCCTGCATCCGCAGTATTTTGCCTTTATCCTGTCTGAAATATGCCTGTTTGTGTCGCTCGCATCTAAACAGCACCCTCTCCTATACAACCCAGCCCTCCTCCACACACACATTTACACACGCGCACACACCTCCCTCCACACACCCCAGCTCCATGCAACTCTGCACAGCCTGCCTCTCTGCAATCAACTGCATCCTTGTGATTGTGGGTGATTAAGTGAATCAGTAAGTGGGAATAATTTGTTGCAAGGGGGTCGATGCATGGCAGCTGCTGTGTCAGACGAGTCCTCCCACTCCTTCTCAGTGTCTGGGGAGTGCGTGTGGGGTGGGTGGGAACTGAGCGCTGATATGTCTTTTCTTCCTTTATATTTTTGATTTTAATCTGAGTTCACCCTCGGAGCAACAGGCGATCAGATTTCACGGGCTTAGCCCTAGAATGTTTTTTTTATGGGGCGGGCTAGGCAAGTGGCAGCACGTCTGCGTTAGTAATCTCGCCGACTGCGATGGCCATGTGCTGGGAACGGGACCCGGATCCGGACGCACGCATTCCGGCTGGGAATGCTTTGACAACAGACCTGCATTGCTGAGCAGTGACAAAGAGCGGGCAGAGGAGGGCAGCGCTGAGCTCCAGTACATCACCAACTCGTCTTGAGAGGCTGGGGACAGTTGAAACGGAGTCGAAACGACATTCTCCCTCAACCCATGAATGAAGCACCCTTCAGCATGATTTTAATTGTGTAAAGAAAATACTCAGCGGAAGACAGAGGGCCCAAGGTGCAGCTCATCAGTGAGAGAGCGAGGAGCCACTGACATTAACCACCTAAGGAAATTCGGCATATCTGCTATGACTGTCACCAATTTTTACAGATGCACCATCCTTACTGGATGTATCACAGCTTGGCATGACTCCTGCTCTGTCCAAGACCGCAAGAAACTATGAGTGTCTGCGAAGCCCAGTCCATCACGCAAACCAGCCTCCCATCCATTGACTCTGTCTACCCTTCCCGCTGCCTCGGAAAAGCAGCCAGTATAACCAGTATAACCACGCACCCCGGACATTCTCTCTTCTTCCGTCGGGAAAAAGATACAAAAGTCTGAGATCACGTACCAACCGACTCGAGAACAGCTCCTTCCCTGCTGCCATTAGACTTTTGAATGGACCAACCATATATTAAGCTGATCTTTCTCTACACCCTAGCTATGATTGTAACACTATATTCTGCACCCGCTCCTTTCCTTTCCCCTATGTACTCCATGAACAGTATGCTTTGGCTGTATAGCACGCAAGAAACAATACTTTTCACTGTATCCCAATACGTGTGACAATAATAAATCAAATTAAATCACCAAAAATATCTATCATCGCTTGAGGCTGGGATTCTCTGACGCCGCTGAAAGTGATGGATTTTTGGCTGGAATGCCAAAATCTCCGAGATCGGAGAATCCCGTCCCACGTCCTTTTCACACGGCGAGTGTTTGGGATGTGGCATACACTGCATCTGTGGTGTGGAGGCGGGTTCAGTGGTGGTTTTTGCCTCCAGGTGGGGTGTGTTGGAAATACTCAAATACCCGTGCGTACTCCAAAATAGTGAGATAATTCTTGGGATGTTTCCCACTTGCCTCACAAGATTTGACAAGCTTCCAGAAATTCCCAAATATTGGCAATTCCCAAGAAAGAATTGGATGATTATTCTGAATTTAAAAAAACACGAACAATGCAGGGCCGGGGGAAAAGGGCCAGGTGCTGTGGGAGTAAGGCAGCTGCTCTTGCAGAGGGCCAGTACTAATCGAATGGGCTGAATGGTCTCCTTCGGCACTATAACCATTCTCTAATTCAAAGGGTCTGCAGGATTAAGGAGATCTTTGGGAGGTTTGAGGCTCTGTGAGAGGCTCTTGAGGAAAGCCTTTGACATTTGCCCAGGATCAGACACATCTGGCAATTGCCGATATTTGGGAATTTCTGGAAGTTTATCAATTCTTGTGAGGCGAGTGGGAAACATCCCAAGAATTATCTCATTATTTTGGAGTACGCACGGGTATTTGAGTATTTCCAACACACCCCCGCGATTGTGTTAGTATTTTTAGTGTTGGTCTTCAAGATTCAAACATGAATATGAGCAAATGAATTAGGAGCAGTAATAGACCATTGGGCCCCTTGAACCCGAATTCAATAAGAGCATGGATGATCTCAACTCCACCCTCAACTCCACCTTCTCTACCTATTGCTCTGACCCGTTGACCCCTTGTCAGTCAAGGGTCTATCTGACTCAACCTTAAAAATATCCAATGACCCTGCTTCCACCGGCCTCCAGGGAAGAGAGTTCCACAGACTTATGACCCTAGAACCATAGAATCCCTACAGTGCAGAAGGAGGCCATTTGGCCCATCAAGTCTGCACTGACTGTCCGAAAGAGCATCTTACCCAGGCATTCCCCTGCCCTTTCGTCGTAACTCTTTACATTTACCATGGCTAATCCACCAAAACTACACATCTTTGGATGCTAAGGGACAATTTAGCATGGCCAAGCCGCCTAACCTGCACATCTTTGGACATTAAGGGGGGAATTTTCCCGTGCCGCCCGCCACAGGAATCGTTGCAGGCGGGAGCGGACCATGTTGACCTTGGGCGGAATTTTCTGGTTTTGGAGCGAGCGTGGCCGGAAAATCCTGCCCAATGCGGCAATTTAGCATGGCCAATCCACCTAACCTACACATTTTTTGAATGTGGGAGGAAACCGGAGCTCCCGGAGGAAGCCCACACAGACACGGGGAGAGCATGCAGACTCAGCACAGACAGTCACCTGAGGCCGGAATTGAGCCCGGGTCCCTGGCGCTGTGAGGCAGCAGTGCTAACCATTGTGCCACCATAGTAAGAGAAAACATTCCTCATCACCATCTCAGAAAGGGTTAATAGGCAAGTTCAGCAAGTAATTAGCAAAGCTAATAGAATATTATCATTTATTGTAAGGGGAATTAAATACAAGAATAGGAAGGTTATGCTTCAGTGATACAAGGCATTGATGAGGCCACATCTGGAATATTGTGTACAGCATTGGTCTCTTTGTTCAAGGGAAGAAGTAAATATGTTAGAAGCAGTTCAGAGAATGTTTACCAGCCTAATACCAGGAATGGGGGGTTGTCTTATCAGGAAAAGTTGGAGAGATTAGTCTTGTACCCACTGAAGAGTAAGAGGCGACTTGATTGAAACATATAGGAGGATTCTGAGGGATCTTGACAGGGTGGATGTGGAGAGGATGTTTCCTCTTGGGGGAGAGTCTAGAACTAGGGGACACTGCTTAAGAACAAGGGGTCGCCCATTTAAAACAGCGATGAGGGAAAATCTTTCCGCTCAGAGGGATGTGAGACTTTGGAATTCTCTTCCTCAAAAAGGTGGTGGAGGCAGAGATGGATAGATTATTGATAAGCAAAGGGGCGGGTAGGAATGTGGGGTTGAGGGTACAATCAGGTCAGCCTTCATCTTACTGAATGGAAAAGGAAGATTCAGGGGATGTGCGGCCTATTCCTGCTCCGAAATCGTCTATTTAAATATCCCCTCATTCGACTCTCTCTCACAAGGGGGGAACATCCTTTCAGCATCCGCCCTGTCAAGTCCCTTCCGGGGCCTTATATTTAGGACTGAGTTGAGGAGGAACTTTTTCACCCAAAGGGTTGTGAATCTGTGGAATTTCCTGCCCAGTGAAGCAGTTGAGGCTACCTCATTGAATGTTTTTAAGGCAAAGATGGATTTTTGAAAAGTAAAGGAATTAAGGGTTATGGTGAGCGGGCGGGTAAGTGGAGCTGAGTCCACAAAAAGATCAACCATGACTTTATTGAATGGCAGAGCAGGCTCGAGCGGCCAAATCTGCCTGGTTTGAACTTGAAACAAAAGCTTGGCAGTTCACTGTTCCCTCCTGCATTCACCATGGAAACACCTCTACCAGTCAGAGTCCACTTTTGGTCTCAACCACTTTCTGTGGTAAAGTCCACACATTCGCCAATCTCTGGGTAAAGAAATTTTTCTTCACCTCAGTCCGAAAAGGTTAACCCCTTATCCTCAAATTTGACCCCTCGTTCTGGATTCTTTCTGAATCCACCCTGTCTAATCCTGTTAGAATTTTATAAATTTCCACGAGATCCACTCTCACTCTTCTTAAACTCCAATGAAACAATCCTAACCGACGTAATCTCTCCTCGTAATCCACTTGCCAACCAATCTCTTCTCATGCAGTGTAAATTGTTGTTCTCTTTGAGATTCGGTATTCTGGCAAATCTGTCCTGATGGGTGCAAGATGAAAAGCTTTGACAGCGGGTCTCTTTTCCCCAGCGACATTCAGGTTCTGTGCTGCCGAGCGACTATTAAGTGAAAACATTAAAACGACAAAACGTTTAGAGAGCTATGGAGTCGAGACAAATGCCTCCGTGGTCAAACCTCTATCTGGCCCTTGCTGGGTCCTGGGCGCCAACTCTGGCTACCTGCCTCGGAAGGCCCCCCCCCCACTCCCCCGAGTTCCCTCAAGCCCAGTGAATCTTCATGTATTACATCCTGCCCTTTCACCCCTGGGAGCTGCTTTTGAATAGTCTTCTCTCCATTGCTCATTAGCATGTGTTTCCTTTGTTGCCTTTGCTGGGTCTCAGTTCTCTGATTTTCAGGCAGGCAGCCAGCACCACGGAGTTCAAGTGTGCTCCGAATGCAGATCGCAATGCATAAATCATATCCTCAACACCAGAGGCACGACACATTCTGACACCTGGTGGATCCCTGAATATAAGCCTCATTGCAGAAAGTGGGGAATTTTGTGCCCCCCCACAAACTACATTCTTGTGACTAATTACATTACTTGAGACTAATAAATAAAACTAAAACATTTGAGGGATTGATCCCGGTTGCGGTGGGGGGATGGGGGGGTGGTGGTGGGGGAGCACGGTGGGGGGACGTCAGGCGGACATGTTGCGTCCACCTCCCTTCCCTTTGGAAATGGTATTTCTGCGAATCGTCCTCTCGCCTGCCAGACTGCTTCGTTCAATAGCTCACAGCTTCAGGGAGGGTTGGGGGGTGAGGGTGGTGGGGGGGGGGAGAGGCAGGGGCTGGGCGGGGAAGACTTCAAAGCAGATCAAAGCCTCTGTGGGATCGACTCTTTCACACAAGGGGGTTGAGGCAGCCGGCACATCGGTCCGTCGGGTCGATGGTCAAAATTGAATCGTCGATTCAGAAGGACGTGGAAGCTTTGGAGAGAGTGTAAAGAAGGTTCACCGGGATGTTGCCCGGTCTCGAGGGCGTCGGCTATGAGGAGAGGTTGGATACACTCGGATTGTTTTCACTGGAAAGGTGGAGGCTGAGGGGCGACCTGATAGAGGTCTACAAAATTATGGGTGAAAAAGTCAGAGGCTTTTTCCCCAGGGTGGAGTTGTCAATTACAAGGGGGCACAGGTTCATGGTGAGAGGGGGAGAGTTTAAGGGAGATGTGCTCGGAAAGTTTTTCACGCAGAGAGTGGTGGGTGCCTGAAACACGCTGCCAGAGGAGGTGGTGGAAGCGGGCACATTAGCAACATTTAAGAGGCATCATGAATAGGGACGGAATAGAGGCATACGGTCCGAGTAAGGGCAGAAGGTTTTCTTCTAGTTTAGTGAGGGCATTATGATAGGCACGTGCTTGGAGGGCCGAAGGGCCTGTTCCTGTGCTGTACTTTTCTTTGTTATTCTTTCTTTGTTCAATACTCACCTGGAGACCTCCCCCATTTGCTGTCCCCTTTCTGCTGCCTTTCCAATTTTCCGCCGATCTTAGTTCAGATGATGGCCACAAAAAAAAAATTCCCCCCCCCGCAGCTTGGTTGCCGCCCACCTCCACTGGCATGGCGCTTCTGTTGACTCAGCAAAGTGGGGGAAAGGGGGGGGGAAGGGTCATCGAGAGGTTGTCTAATCAGCATGAGTGTGTGGCAGCTCTCAGAAGAGTTTATAATGCAGCACAGCAAGGGTGACGACTCTTTCCCGACACCCACTCAACCCATCCCCATATTTTGTGAAGCTCCAAACTGTATTGGCTCAACAATGGGCAGAGACGTTTTGATTGGCTGATCCTGGCCATGTTACTCCCCCAACCCACAAAGTGAGCATAAATTCCACGCTCCTCACTGAGGTTTCTGAAGCCAATTCACAGAAGCTCTGAGCTTGAGAGCGCCCAGCCGTGGGCACCCTCAACACCACTCCCCATTCCCTCCCCCACCCCCCTTCTTTGACACAGGCCTCCTGGGCTCAGCCTATGCTCTACCTGCTCTCGGGCCCCTCGCTACCCCCCAATCTAACCTTGGGGGCCCCACTGTATATCCAGGTCCTCGGTTAGCTGGCGATCCCTGTGTGGTGCTCCTGTCACGGTTGTGCTATTTTGATCCAAATTTGCTTAAGCCTACCCAGGCAGGCCCTTCATTATTGCACCCTCTCCCAGGGCATAGAATCATAGAATCTCTACAGTGCAGAAGGAGGCCATTTGGCTCATCAAGCCTGCACTGACAACAATCCCACCCAAGCCCTATCCCTGTAACCCCAACTATTTGCCCTGGTAATCCCCTTGACTCTAAGGGGCAATTTAGCATGGCCAATCAACCTAACCTACATATCTTTGGACACTAAGGGACAATTTAACATGGCCAATCCACTTAACCTGCACATCTTTGGACCGTGGGTAAGGGGTTTGGATGGGGAGGAGTTTGTTAGGTGTGTTCAGGAGGGTTTCTTGACACAGCATGTGGATAAGCCTACAAGAAGAGAGGCTGTACTCGATCTGGTACTGACTAATGAGCCTGGACAGGTGTCGGATCTCTCAGTGGGGGAGCATCTTGGGGATAGTGATCATAACTCTATTTCCTTTACGCCAGCATTGGAAAGAGATAGGATCAGGCGAGCTAGGAAAGTGTTTATCTGGAGTAAGGGGAAATATGAAGCCATCAGGAGGAGATTAGAGGTGTAAATTGGAAGGAGGTATTCTCGAGGAAAAGTACCGAAGTAAGGTGGCAGATTTTCAAGGAATGTTTGTCTGGAGTTCTGCATGACAACGTTCCGATGAGACAGGGAGGTTTTGGTAGGTTACGGGAACCGTGGTGCACGAAAGCTGCGCTGAACCTAGTCAAAAAGAAAAGGAAAGCGTACAAAAGGTTCAGAGAGCTAGGCGATGATAGGGATCTAGATGAGTATATGGCTTGTAGGAAGAGACTTAAGAAAGAAATTAGGAGAGCCAGAAGGGGTTACGCGAAGGCCTTGGCAGGGAAGATTAAGGAGAACCCTAAGGCTCTAAATATTCTATAAATATGTGAAGAGTAAAAGGATGAGATGTGAAAGAATAGGACCTATAAAATGTGAAGGTGAGAAAGTCTGTACAGAACCGGAAGAAATAGCAGAGGTGCTTAATGAATATTTTAACTCGGTATTCACGGTGGAAAAAGACCTGGGTGGTTGTACTACAGGATTGAGGCGGATTGAAAAGATTGAGTATGTGGACATTAAGAAAAAGGATGTGTTGGAAATTTTGAATAGCATCAAGATAGATAAGTCGCCGGGACCAGATGGGATGTACCCCAGGTTACTGTGGGAGGCGAGGGAAGAGATTGCAGAGCCTCTGGCGATGATCTTTGCGTCGTCGATGGAGACGGGAGAGATTCTGGAGGATTGGAGGATTGCGGATGTGGTTCCTATATTCAAGAAAGGGAATAGGGATAGCCCAGGAAATTACCGACCGGTGAGTCTAACCTCAGTGGTTGGTAAGTTGATGGAGAAGTGCCTGAGGGACAGGATTTATGAACATTTAGAGAAGTTTAGTATGCTCAAAAGTAGTCAGCACGGCTTTGTCAAAGGCAAATCGTGCCTTACGAGCCTGGTGGAGTTCTTTGAAAATGTGACTAAACACATTGACGAAGGAAAAGCGGTAGATGTGGTTTACGTGGACTTCAGCAAGGTGTTCGATAAGGTCCCCGACGCAAGACTTCTCGAGAAAGTGAGAGGGCATGGGATCCAAGGGGCTGTTGCCTTGTGGATCCAGAACTGGCTTGCCTGCAGAAGGCAGAGAGTGGTTGTAGATGGGTCTTTTTCTGAATGGAAGTCAGTCACCAGTGGAGTGCCCCAGGGATCTGTTCTGGGACCCTTGCTGTTTGTCATTTTCATAAATGACCTGGATGAGGAAGTGGAGGGATGGGTTGGTAAGTTTGCCGATGACACAAAGGTTGGTGGTGTTGTGGATAGGTTGGAGGGATGTCAGAAGCTGCAGCATGACATTGATAGGATGCAAGACTGGGCGGAGAAGTGGCAGATGGACTTCAACCCGGATAAATGTGTAGTGGTCCATTTTGGCAGGTCAAATGGGATGAAGGAGTATAATATCAAGGGTAAGACTCTTAGCAGTGTAGAGGATCAGAAGGACCTTGGGGTCCGGGTCCATAGGACTCTTAAATCGGCCTCGCAGGTAGAGGAGGTGGATAAGAAGGCGTATGGTGTGCTGGCCTTCATCAATCGAGGGATTGAGTTTAGGAGTCGGGAGATGATGATGCAGCTTTATAAGACCCTCGTCAGACCCCACTTGGAGTACTGTGCTCAGTTCTGGTCACCTCATTACAGGAGGGATGTGGAAATGATTGAAAGGGTGCAGAGAAGATTTGCAAGGATGTTGCCTGGATTGGTTGGCATGCCTTATGAGGATAGGCTGAGGGAGCTCGGTCTTTTCTCCTTGGAGAGACGAAGGATGAGAGGTGACCTGATAGAGGTGTACAAGATGTTGAGAGGTATAGATCGGGTGGATTCTCAGAGGCTTGTTCCCGGGGCTGAAATGGCTGCTACGAGAGGACACAGGCTTAAGGTGCTGGGGAGTAGGTACAGAGGAGATGTCAGGGGTAAGTTTTTCACTCAGAGGGTGGTGGGTGAGTGGAATCGGCTGCCGTCAGTGGTGGTGGAGGCAAACTCGATAGGGTCTTTTAAGAGACTTCTGGATGAGTACATGGGACTTAATAGGATTGAGGGTTATATGTAAGCCTATATATAAGCCTAGGTAGGTAGGGACATGACCGGCGCAACTTGTGGGCCGAAGGGCCTGTTTGTGCTGTATTTTTTCTATGTTCTATGTTCTATCTCTGCTGGAGAGGGCAGGCCCACAGACTCAGGTGAAGACGTAATCCATAATTTTGACCTTGTGCTTCTCCTGTTCATGATTTGGTGAATATTTATACTCATAAAGAGGGAATTTAGTCCTGTGGGAAACAGAAAAGAACAATGGCACAGTGGCACAGTGGTTAGCACTGCTGCCTCACAGCGTCAGAGACCTGGGTTTGATTCCCGGCTTGGTCACTGTCTGTGTGGAGTCTTCACGTTCTCCCTCTGTCTGTGTGGGTTTCCTCTGGGTGCTCCGATTTCCTTCCACAGTCCAAAAGACATGCTAATTAGGTGCATTGGCCATGCTAAATTCTCCCTCAGTGTACCTGAACAGGTGCCAGAGTGTCGCAACTAAGGGATTTTCACAGTAACTTCGTTGCAATTTGGGGCTAAAGGGATCAAGGGATATGGGAGGAAGGGGGGATCGGGATATTTAATTCGACGATTAACCATGATCAAGATGAGTGGCGGAGCAGGCTTGAAGGGCCGAATGGCCTATTCTGGTTCTACTTTCAATGGCCTCTGAAGGCCGCAGAAAAGAACAGGTCTCTGTAGGCTGCAGAAAAGAATAAGCCTCTGTCGGTCGCAGAAAATAACAGGCCTCTGAAGGCCACAGAAACGAACAGGCTGCTATAGGCCGCAGGAACGGACAGGCTTCTGTATGCTGCAAAATAGAACGGGCCTCTGTTGGCCACAGGAAAGAATAGGCCTCTGTAGGCCGTAGAAAAAAAGCAGGCCTCTGAAGGCTGCAGAAATGAACAGACCTCTATAGGTGTAGGAAAGAGCAGGCCTCTGTAGGCTATAGGAAAAAAAACTAGGCCTCTGTTGGCTGCAGAAAAGAACAGGCCTTTGTTGGCTGCAGAAAATAGCAAGCCTCTGGAGGCCACAATAAAAAAAAAGGCCTCTGTAGGCCATAGAAAAGAAAAGGCCTCTTTAGGCCACAGAAAACTACAGGTCCTTGTAGGCCACAGAAACAAACAGGCCTCTGGAGGCCACAGGAAATAACAGGCTTCTGTAGGCCGCAGAAAAGAACAGGCCTCTTTCGGCCGCAGAAAAGAACATGCCTCTGGAAGCCACAGAAGAGAACAAGTCTCTATTGGCCGCAGAAAAGAACAGGCCTCTGTCGGCTGCAGAAATGAACAGGCCTCTGTAGGCCGCAGAAAAGAACAGGCCTCTGTAGGCCGCAGAAAAGAATAGGCCTCTGTATGCCGCAGGAAAGAACAGGCCTCTGTAGGCCGCAGAAAAGAACAGGCCTCTTTCGGCCGCAGAAAAGAACATGCCTCTGGAAGCGACAGAAGAGAACAAGTCTCTATCGGCCGCAGAAAAGAACAGGCCTCTGTAGGCTGCAGAAAAGAACAGGCCTCTGTAGGCCGCAGAAAAGAACAGGCCTCTGTAGGTCATAGAAAAGAACAGACCTTCAGGAGAGATTGGCACATAGAATTAGAGAAAAATAATAAGAATCAGTTCTGGATCAAAGCCGCTTGAAAAGCCAATTTATTTTAATTTCCCCTGGAAGATCCTTGATGCTCAGTGAGATTAAACAGTGTGCACACTCACTTCCATTCCTGTGACTCAATAAGTTGGATACGCTATCATCATTCGACCCATGTGATGCACGTCAATTGAACTCAAGACAGGAGGCTTCGGTAACTGAAGGCTTTTATTGCCTAACAATGGAACTACTAGAACGTAAGTACACCATCCCAGACTGACGAGGCCCCGCCCGAGCAGGGGGTCTTATACCTCTCCCAGGAGGCGGAGCCCGACTGGGATGTGCCACAACAGTAACAACCACAGGTGTATTAATCCCACCCTAGCCCAACAACAACATTAGAACAATCCCACAGTGGGAACCAACGATGGTTCACCACATTCACCCCTCCTTTGAGAACAAAGGCCGGCGGGGTGCGAAAACAGACTTAAAAAAAAAGTCAACAGATTATAAGTCCAGACGGTCTGGAGGACCGCACCGTCGTTGTGACCTCCTCAATATCGGCGGTGACACCGGAGTAGGTGCTTGCGGTGGCGTTCTCTCCAAAACAGTGTCCGGCTGTCCTCTCGCGGACTCGCAGGCCGGTTGACCCTGATGAAGCGGTAGTGCAGGGGATCCCGGTACATTCTGCGATGGCGCCGATCTCCGGGTCTCAGGCAAGCTGTACATTGGAGTATAACTGTTAAGCACTGGTCCCGGTGCTGACCGCGCCACGTCCGGGGAAGAAATAAGGGATAAGGGATTCGTCACTGGGGGTATGGGAGCGACAGGAGTTCTACGTCCCCTGCGGGCGCCAGGTCTCGGATCGAGACTGTGTCCTCTCGCCCGTCAGGATATGCCACATAGGCATACTGAGGGTTGGCGTGGAGGAGGTGGACCTGTTCGACCAAGGGGTCGGACTTGCGGGCCCTTACATGTCGCCGCAGAAGGACGGGTCCTGGGTACGTCAACCAGGCTGGTAAAGATATCCCCGAGGACGACTTCCGAGGGAATGAGAACATCCTCTCGTGGGGAGTAGCATTGGTTGCCGTACACAGGAGGGAGCGAATGGAGTGAAGCGCATTTGGGAGGACCTCCTGCCAATGGGAGACTGGAAGGCCTTTGGACTTCAGCGCCAATAGGACAGCCTTGCAGACTGTAGCATTCTCTCTTTCCACCTGTCCATTGCCCCTAGGGTGATAACTCGTGGTCCTACTAGAGGCAATCCCGTATGAGAGCAGGAATTGCCTCAAGTCATTACTCATGAACGACGAGCCCCTGTCGCTATGTATATAGCTGGGGTACCCGAACAGGCCTTGATCACCGTGGCAGTCGACGTGTCTGCGCAGGGGACAACAAACGGGAACCGGGAGTACTCGTCTATTATGTTCAGAAAGTACACGTTCCGATCTGTTGAGGGAAGGGGGCCCTTAAAATCCACACTCAGCCTCTCAAAGGGGCGAGTGGCCTTGACCAAATGTGCCCGGTCAGGTCGGTAAAAGTGCGGTTTGCATTCTGCGCAAATCCGACAGCTCCTTGTCACTGACCTGACGTCCTCCACCGAGTAAGGCAGGTTGCGGGCTTTGATAAAGTGGTAGAGCCGAGTGACCCCAGGATGGCACAGGTCATTATGGAGGGCGTTCAAGCGATCCTCCTGCATAGTAGCGCATGTTCCGCGCGAGAGGGCATCCGAGGGCTCATTGAGTTTCCCTGGACGATACATAATATCGTAGTTATAGGTGGAGAGCTCAATTCTCCACCACAAGATCTTGTCATTCTTGATCTTGCCCCTCTGCCTGTTATTGAACATGAACGCCACGGACCGCTGGTCCGTGATCAGGGTGAACCGCTTCCCCGCCAGGTAATGGCGCCAGTGTCTGACGGCCTCCACAATGGCCTGGGCCTCCTTTTCCACCGCTGAATGCCGAATTTCGGGACCTTGGAGGGTGCGGGAAAAAAACGCGACGGGCCTGCCTGCCTGGTTTAGTGTGGCGGCCAGGGCGAAATCAGATGCATCGCTTTCCACCTGAAAAGGGATGGATTCGTCTACCGCGTGCATCGTGGCTTTCGCAATGTCGTGTTTCAATGCCTTGAAGGCCAATTGGGCCTCTGGCGTGAGTGGAAAAGTCGTGGACTTAATAAGCGGACGGGCTTTGTCCGCGTAGTTGGGGACCCACTGCACATAATAGGAGAAGAAGCCTAGGCATCTCCTCAGTGCTTTTGCGCTAGCGGGCAAAGGAAGTTCAGCAAGGGGGCGCATACGGTCGGGATCAGGGCCAATGACCCCGTTTTCCACTACGTATCCCAGGATGGCTAACCGGCGCGTACGGAATACACACTTCTCCCTGTTGTAGGTCAAATTCAGGCGAGATGCAGTGCGTAAAAAGTTCTGGAGATTTGTGTCATGGTCCTGCTGATCACGGCCGCAGATGGTGACATTATCCAGGTACGGGAAGGTAGCCCGCAGCCCGTTCTGGTCCACCATTCGGTCCATAGCACGCTGGAAGACCGAGACCCCATTGGTGACACCAAATGGAACCCTAAGAAACTGATACAGACGACCATCCGCCTCAAAAGCCGTGTAGTGTCGGTCCTCTGGGCGGATGGGGAGTTGGTGGTAGGCGGACTTAAGGTCTATGGTGGAGAACACCCGGTACTGCGCAATCTGATTGACCATATCAGATATGCGCGGGAGAGGATACGCATCCAGCTGCGTATATCGATTAATGGTCTGACTGTAATCAATGACCATCCGGGGTTTGTTCCCGCTCTTAACCACCACAACCGGTGCTCTCCACAGACTAACACTGGGCTGTATGATCCCTTCTTTGAGGAGCCGCTGAACCTCAGATCTGATGAAGATCCGATCTTCAGCACTGTAACGCCTACTTTTAGTAGCGATGGGCTTGCAGCCTGGTACCAGATTCTTGAATAAAGAGGGTGTGGTGATCTTTAATGTAGAAAGATTGCATGCGGGGCGCTTTGGACAATTTGGAGACTGCAGCTGTTCCCCTACTGTCAGCGAAGGGAGTGGCCCACCGTACTGTAGGATCACACTCTTCATGTGGACCATAAAGTTTAGTCCGAGGAGAATTGGTGCGCAAAGATGCGGCAACACAAGGAGCCTGAATCGCTCGTAAATTGTGCCCTGCACTTTCAGAGTTACCACACAACGTCCTTGAACAGGGACAGACCGGGACCGTGATGCCATAGAGATTGTCTGTTTGGCAGGTTGAATCTGGAGTCCACGCCTCTTTACAGTGTCAGGGTGAATAAAGCTCTCAGTGCTCCCGCTGTCAAACAGACAATAAATTGCACGACCATTTACCTCTATGTCCATCATTGAACAGTCAAGCCTGTGGTGCTTAGCCTGGTTCAGGGTGATCGACGCCACCGTTGGCCCTTGAACGTCACTGCAGGCAGCTGAGGTCGATGCTGAGGACCCCTGCTGGTCGCTCCTGGTCGTCGTCGACCAAAATGGCCGCCCCCATGAATCGCACATGGTTGAGGGCGCCAAGCGTAGCGACTCCCGGTGGTCATCCTCCTCCGACTCCGTCGACCACAATGGCGTCGTCCTGGACTCGCATGTGGACGAACCCCGTGGGTACTTCGACGTCGATGGTGATGATCCCCGTTCTGAAGGGTCACAGGCTGCACTGCCGTTCTTGGGCTTTGATCTGCACACCTTCGCATAGTGCCCCTTTTTACCGCATTGATTACAGACCACCACTTTAGCAGGACACTTTTGTCGTGGATGCTTGGCCATTCCGCAGAAGTAGCACCGCGGGCCGCATGGGGCTGCCGCCGTCGTCGGGTCTACATGGGAGCACGCCATAACACTGCACTTCGAGCCCGTGGGGCGAGGAGGGATTTGTGACTGCTCCTGCCACGTTGTCTCCACGTGGTCCTCCGGATACAGGACCAAGCTCTTCGAAGCCGCCTCAAGCATTTCAGCCATTTCCATAGCTTGGGTCAGGTTGAGATTCCCCTTTTCTAGCAGCTTGAGACGGATGTACGAAGATCCTACCCCTGCCACAAACGCATCCCGGGCGAGGTCATACATATACTGCTCAGCCGACACTGCTTTGCAGTCGCAGCCCCTGGCAAGCTGCAAGAGCTCATTGGCGTAATCCTCCATGGTTTCGCCCGACTGCCGACGTCGTGTAGCGAGGAGGTAACGAGCGTGGATCTCATTGGGAGGTTTCGTGTAGCGCCTTTTTAAAAGCTCGAGGGCCCTCGGGTAAGTGGTGGCCGCACGGATCGCGAGGTAGACAGTGTCGCTTACCCTCGCATGGAGGACCCGGAGTCTGTCATCATCTGTGATGACCGCTGCGGAGGCTGCCAGGTAGTCCTCAAAACACTTCAGCCAGTGGTCGAAGGTGTTAGAGGCGCCCACCGCACGTGGATCCAGCGTCAGACGCTCTGGCTTTAAGATTTGTTCCATACTCTCCTTTCCGTCGAGAGCTTAGTGTTAGGCAATAAAATTGATGCACGTCAATTGAACTCAAGACACGAGGCTTCGGTAACTGAAGGCTTTTATTGCCTAACAATGGAACTACTAGAACGTAAGTACACCATCCCAGACTGACGAGGTCCCGCCCGAGCAGGGGGTCTTATACCTCTCCCAGGAGGCGGAGCCCGACTGGGATGTGCCACAACAGTAACAACCACAGGTGTATTAATCCCACCCTAGCCCAACAACAACATTAGAACAATCCCACAGTGTGAACACCCTAGCCCAACAACAACATTAGAACAACCCCACAGTGGGAACCAATGATGGTTCACCACACCATGGACATTGGCCAAAATAACAACTCGGTCAAGGTGCTTGTGGAGAGTTTGCACAAAAGCCTGACTTGTCAGCCACTGCTGCGGCCTGATTCTCCGATCGGTTTGCCTGAGAACAGTGGGTGCTGGACAATTAGTCGTTGAGTCTGCGACCTTTCACTGTCTGCACAGCGCTAACACCAAAGGTGCACATATACACAGGGAGGTGTGGGGGTATATGCATATACACAGGGAGGAATGTATACCGGTGTATGGAGGGGTGTCACATATAGATAATTGGGGAAGACTAGGGGCTATTGGACTAATAACTGTTAAAAAGCTGGCACAGGAACAATAAACTGAGTTGCCCCCTTCTGACCTGCATGTTTCGATGATTCTACTTATACAGTTTTGTTAGCAGATATTCACAGAGAAGAACAGGCCTCTGTCGGCTGCAGAAAAGAACCTTCAGGAGAGATTGACACGTTCATATATACACAGGGAGGCATGTACACATGTAGTGTCAATGCTTCAGTCGATTTAATAAAGCATCTGTTGACAGCGATTGCCTGTCACGTCCATGAGTACCTGTAGTGTCAGTGTGTTCCTGCTGTGTCAATGGTTGCCTGTAGTGTCCATGAGCAACTGTAGCTTCAGTGTGTTCCTGAAGTGTCAGTGATTGCCTTTAGTGACCATAAATGCCAATATTGTTAGTGTCCTCCTGTAGTGTCAATAATTGCCTGTAGTTGCAGTGAATGCCTGTGGCATCAACTGTTTAATTAGAGTCATAGAGGTTTGCAGCATGGAAACAGGCCCTTTGGCCCAACTTGTCCATGCTGCCCTTTTTCTTAATGACTAAGCTAGTCCCAATTGCCCACATTTGGTCTCGGGGTTGCATGTTGTGTCAGTGGTTGACAGTATCCATCATTACTTGTCATGTCACTGAATCGCTGTCGTGATAGTGATTGCCTGTCATGTCCATGAACATTTGTAGTATCAGTGATTGTCTGTAATGTCCATGAATACCAGTAGTGTCAGTGTGTTTCCTGTAGTATTAGTAATAGCCTGTAGTGTCCATGAGTACTTGTAATGTCAGCATGTTCCTATAATGTCAATGGTTAATTCTAAAGTCCATGATTACCTGTAGTGTCAGTGATTGTCTGTAATGTCCATGGGTAACTGTAGTGTCAGTGTGTTCCAGTAACAGTGATTGTCTGTAGTGTTAATGAATACCTGCAGTGTCAGTGTTTTCCTCTAGTGTCTGTGATTGCCTGTAGTTTCCATGAGTACCTCTTGTGTCAGTGTGTTCCTGCATTGTCAGCGATTCCCTGTAGTTTCCATGAGTACCTGTCATGTAGTGTGTCCTTGTAGTATCATTGATTGCCTGTAGTGTCCCTGAGTAGTTGTAGTGTCAGTGTGTTCCAGTAACAGTGATTGCCTGTAGTGTCCATGAGTACCAGTGGTGTTCATGCGTTCCTCAGTGATTGTCTGTAGTATTGTGGACAACACATCTGGCATCAACAAAGACGTTCCAACAATAATGATCTGGGGAGTGGCTGACTGATTTACTGTCTCACCTCTCTAGTCTACTGGTGCTGAGGGCAATTTTTCTGATTCTATTACCAGGGACATGGCCATACAAAGTGAAGCCCTGGTAAGCACTACCTAATTGGCACCTATCCTCACTCAGCCTCCACAGCTCTATAAACGTTTCCTTCTTAAATGTATTTGTGATTACTTTTTGGAAGTTATTGTTGGATCTGTGTCCGTTTCCCCTTTCAGGGATTTTAGCAAGGGAGAGGGAGGGGAAAGGATTGGTGTTGGGACTGGGGGTGGGCGTACGAGGATGGTCCAAATTTGAGCTCTCCTAATCTGTATGATTCGAACGTACGACTCCCCTGTTGGGCGGCATGGTGGCACAGTGGTTAGCACTGCTGCCTCACAGCACCAGGAGCCCGGGTTCAATTCCGGCCATGGGTCACTGTCTGTGCGGAGTCTGCACGTTCTCCCCGTGTCTGCGTGGGTTTCCTCCCACAGTCAGAAAGGTGTGCTAGTTAGGTGCTAAATTCTCCCTCAGTGTACCTGAGCAGGCGCCGGAGTGTGGTGACTAGGGGATTTTCACAATAACTTCATTGCAGTGTTAATGTAAGCCTACTTGTGACACTAATAAATAAACTTTAAAACTTTACCAACTGAGCTTTCAGGGAAACTGAATGAAGCCATTTAACCCTGGCCTAAAATAAAGCCAGACGGCCGTGCAGGATTCGACATGAAACATAATTTCCCTGTGCCTCGGGAGTCCAGCTGCAGCCGATGAACCTTTGCCCCTTCGTTTGTGACGAGACCAAAACTCCAATAAACTGCTGTGCCCTGTGACCCTTAAGTAAATGCGCTGTCACTGTGAAGGCCCAGGAGGCTTGCTGTGTGTCTTCATATAGTGGAAAATGAAAGAAAGTGGAGGGAGAGATTGAGAAAGAGCAAGAGTGAGAGACAGAGAAAGAGAATGAGAGACAGAGAGGAAGAGTAAGAGACAGAGAGAGAGAGATAAAGGGGAGAGGGACAGAGAGAGAGCAAGAGTGAGAGACAGAGAGAAAGAGAGAGAGACAGAGTCAGGGAGGGAGTAATAGAGAGAAAGAGAAAGAGAGAGAGAGACAAAGGAGAGAGAGAGGCAGAGACAGAGAGAGCTGGAGAGAGGCAGAGGGAGAAAGGAAGCAAGAGAGAGAAAGAGAGAGAGAAAATGGGAGAGACAGTGAGAGAGAGAAAGAGGGAGAGAAAATTACAGAGAGAACGAGAGAGAGACAGAGAGAGAGTGAGAGAGAGAGAGAGTAGGAGAGTAACAGAGAGAGGAGAGAGAGAGAAAAAGAGAGAGAGAGATAGAAAATGAGAGAGACAGGGACAGAGAAAGAGAGAAGCACAGAGAGAATTTTATAGCCTCGCTCGTCCCGTAAATTTCCATCCTCGGTCAATGGACATTTCCGTGGTCTGCCCCACGGCCACTCCGATTCCCGTGGTGGGCGGGGTGGTAAAATTCCAGCCAGTGAGAGAGAAAACAAGAGAGAGTGAGAGAGAAAAAGAGAGAGAGAGAGAGCTCATGTTCATTTAACATATTAAACATTTAAAAATAGTAAATGCCATCATTAATGCAGGAGCACTGAGATCTCTGGTAAATATTTTATCGTAGTGTTCATTCATCCCTGAAGATTACATTTCTTTAGCTGTCCAGACAATAACAGAGAACTTGTTAATAAGTATCTGAGATGAAGATGTCCAATATTACACACAGATTCCTTGAATGGGCTACTTGAGTCAGTGATGATGACTGATGGCACAGTGAGTTAGAGCGATCTTCGAGCATCTTAACTCCAGCCCAGAGTGAGGCAATGAAGCAGCAACAATCCCCTGCACATTAGGATGCGTAACGTGTTAGTTGTAGCAGAGCGCCAGCACTCTGGCCTCTGAGTCAGCGGGGCTGCGGGTTCAGAGATCCACTCCACACATCATGGCTGATTCCCCAGAGCCACACTGAGGGACTGCCGCACAGCCAGATGAGCCACCTTGTGGATGAGACTTTAAATCAAACCCTCTCTGGTGGGTGGAATAGTTCCCATGATGCGATTAGAAGAGCGGTGAAGATTTCCCAATCTTCTGACCAATAAATATCCTTCAATCAACATTACTTGGGGAGGCGATGGCCTTGTGGTATTATCGCTAGACTTAATCCAGAAACCCGGCTAATGTTCTGGGGACCCGGGTTCGAATTCTGCCGCGGTAGAGTTTAAATTCAATCCAAAATAAATCTGGAATTAAGAATCTACTGATGACCATGAAACCATTGTTGATTGTCGGAGAAACCCATCTGGATCACTAATGTCCTTTAGGGAAGGAAATCTGCCGTCCTTACCTGGTCTGGCCTATATGTGACTCCAGAGCCATAACAATATGGTTGACTCTCAACTACCCCCGGGCAACTAGGGATGGGCAATAAATACTGGCCAGCCAGCGACGCTCATGTCCAATGAATAACAAAAATACCAAACCAGATAATCTGGCCATTTCACATTGCTGTTGTGGGATCGTACTGTTCGTAAATTGGCTGCTGTATTTCCAACAGTGACTGCAGGACAGTCTGAGGTCATTCTACACAGTTTCCAGCCTCCAGTTTCACGATGAAAGGTTTTAGACAGCGATCGTCCCCCATTGCGTCTCCGCAGCAGCTGCCCCGAGCTTGAGTATGTCCCTCAGCACATAGTTCTGGACTTTGGAATATAATACTTAGTGGGGAACAACTCTTTAAGACTAACAGGTTTCGGGCAGACCACAGAGCTTCTTTCAAAGGCCTGCCTGCTTCTAAACCCCTGGAGAAGATCACCATTATAATCAGCCCATGGAGCTCATCATGTCCAAACATCTTCAGTTTGCCCCAGCCATCACTGTACCCCACTCAGCAGTGATCCAGCTCGACATTCTGTAACTATCGCACTGATTCCCCCAGCTAATTGAACAGAACTGCAGATCAATTACAGTGACGTTCCTTCACAGCCGAGTATCTGATTATTTGCATCTTAATTTATCTTTCGAAGCTTCAGGGCTTTGCTAAACTCATACCTCTGCAACTTTGATTAACAAAGTGGTAGGGGCCTTTGAGGCAGCTCATTCTTCTCATCTACAGGCTCATTGAAATTCACAGCACAGCAAAGACCACTCAGCCCATCAGGCCTCTGCTGAAATTAATCACATTCATAGAATCATAGAAGCCTACAGTGCAGAAGGAGGCTATTTGGCCCATTGAGTCTGCACTGACCACAATCCCACCCAGGCCCTATTCCCATAACCCCATGCATTTACCCTAGCTAGTCCCATGACACTAAGGGGCAATTTAGCATGGCCAATCAACCTAAACCGCACATCTTTGGACTGTGGAAGGAAACTGGAGCACCCGGAGGAAACCCACGCAGACACGGGGGGAACGTGCAAACTCCACACAGAGAGTGACCCAAGCCAGGAATTGAATCCGGATTCCTGGCACTGTGAGGCAGCAGTGCTAACCACTGTGCCACCGTGCTGCCCCATATTGCCTCACTCTCGTAATAGGTCGTCCTTGGTTTTCCCCTGTCTGTCTAGCAGTCTGACTGGCCGAGCTCCGACTGTGAATCTAACAATCTGACTGTCCCAGCACCGTGTGTGTGTCTAATAATCTGACTGTTCCAGCACCGACTGTGTGTCTAACAGTCTGACTGTCCCAGCACCGACTGTGAATCTAACAATCTGACTGTCCCAGCACTGTGTGTGTGTCTAATAATCTGACTGTTCCAGCACTGACTGTGTGTCTAAAAGTCTGACCGTCCCAGCACTCAATGTCGATCTAACAGATCTGACAGATGGGATCAATGGAGAAAAAGAAAAGTTTTAATATATTTTCTTTTCAATCATCATAGAATCATATCGAATCCCTACAGTGAAGAAGAGGCCATTTGGCCCAACAGGTCTGCACTGACTCTCTGACAGGGTTTCTTACCCAGGCCATCTTTCCCGCCCTATCCCCGTAAACGCACACATTTAACATGGCCAATCCATCCTAACCTGCACATCTTTGGATTGTGGGAAGAAAACAGAGCACTCGGAGGAAACCCATCAGACACAGAAAGAACGTGCAACTCCACACAGTCAGTGCCAAGCTGGGAATTGAACCCATGTCCCTGGCGCTGTGAGGCAGCAGTGCTAATCACTCTGCCACCCGTTTTCTATTATAAATCTCTAATAATAATTAAAACCTGGATGAATGATACTCCACACTTTTAAAAGTTAATTTTCCTCAGCACCACAAGCATTGTTTCACAGCAGTTAAGACACTTTATGTGGGCATTTGGATGTTGCTAGTTCAGCCAGCCTATACTACCCATCCCTAATTACCCCTTGAGAAGGTAGTGGTGAGTGCTTTCTTGAACCCTCTGTGGTAAACCACTGTTAAGCTTATTGCCTGTGTGTGTGTGACATGCCTGGGCATGCCCCTGCCGGCCCTGCCTGAGACTCCTCCCCCCATGGTCCAGGTATAAAGGTGACTGCTCCCCACCCCACCTGCCTCAGTCCCTGGACCAGTTCATCAGCATGGATGTGCTCCAAGTTGGATTTTTATGAAGATGTGACTAGGGCGGTTGATGGAGGAGAACCGGTGGATGCGGTGTTTTTGGATTTCCAAAAGGCGTTTGATAAGGTGCCTCATAAAAGGCTGCTGAAGAAGATTAGGGCACACGGAGTTGGGGGTAGTGTGTTAAAGTGGATTGGGGACTGGCTATCCGACAGGAAGCAAAGAGTCGGAATAAATGGGTGTTTTTCCGGTTGGAGGAAGGTAACTAGTGGCGTGCCGCAGGGATCGGTACTCGGGCCGCAACTATTTACCATTTATATAGATGATCTGGAGGAGGGGACGGAGTGTAGGGTAACGAAGTTTGCAGACGACACAAAGATAAGTGGAAAAGTGAATCGTGTGGAGGACGGAGAAGATCTGCAGAGAGATTTGGACAGGCTGAGTGAGTGGGTGAGGATATGGCAAATGGAGTATAACGTTGATAAATGCGAGGTTATACACTTTGGAGGAAATAATAACAAATGGGATTACTATCTCAATGGAAACAAATTAAAACATGCTACCGTGCAAAGGGACCTGGGGGTCCTTGTGCATGAGACGCAAAAGCCCAGTCTGCAGGTACAACAGGTGATCAAGAAGGCAAATGGGATGTTGGCCTATATCGCGAGGGGGATAGAATATAAAAGCAGGGATGTCTTGATGCACCTGTACAGGGCATTGGTGAGGCCGCAGCTGGAATACTGTGTGCAGTATTGGTCCCCTTATATGAGGAAGGATATATTGGCATTGGAGGGAGTGCAGAGAAGGTTCACCAGGTTGATACCGGAGATGAGGGGTTTGGATTATGAGGAGAGGCTGAGGAGATTGGGTTTGTACTCGTTGGAGTTTAGAAGGATGAGGGGGGATCTTATGGAGACTTATAAGATAATGCGGGGGCTGGATAGGGTGGAGGCGGAGAGATTCTTTCCACTTAGTAAGGAAGTTAAAACTAGAGGACACAGCCTCAAAATAAAGGGGGGTCGGTTTAAGACAGAGTTGAGGAGGAACTTCTTCTCCCAGAGGGTGGTGAATGTCTGGAATTCTCTGCCCACTGAGGTGGTGGAGGCTACCTCGCTGAATATGTTTAAAGCGCGGATGGATGGATTCCTGATCGGTAAGGGAATTAAGGGTTATGGGGATCAGGCGGGTAAGTGGTACTGATCCACGTCAGATCAGCCATGATCTTATTGAATGGCGGGGCAGGCTCGAGGGGCTAGATGGCCTACTCCTGCTCCTATTTCTTATGTTCTTATGTAAGTCTTTTGCGAATAAAAGCCTATTTGTTCTTGCATACAAACTAGTCTTTGCTTGATTGATAGTGCATCACCCTCTGTAGTCCATGTGGTGTAGATATACCCACAGAGCTGTTAGGGGGGGAGTTCCAGGACAGTGAAGGAACAACGATATATTTCCAAGTCAGGATGGTGAGTGGCTTGGAGGGGTATTTTCAGGTGGTGGTGTTCCCATGTATTTGCTGCCCTTGTCCTTTGAGATGGTAGAGGTTGTGCTTTGGAAGTGGTTGTTGAAGGGCTTACCACATCATCATTTAAGAGGTGGGATGGATAAGGCCGGACTCTTTCTGTTGAGTTTAATTCCGATGTATGAGTACATGGACTTCACCCCTTTTGGTGGGAGAGTGGCATCTTGGACAGTAACTTTAGCGCTTAACTACGATCATAGGTAATTGCTCCCTGATTTTAATAATGGAGAGTGCTGCCACCTTTGCTGTTACTTCCATCTCCAGCCCATTAAATCCATCCTAACCTGCACATCTTCGGATTGTGGGAAGAAACCAGAGCACTCGGAGGAAACCCACACAGACACAGAAAGAACATGCAACTCCACACAGTCAGTGCCAAGCTGGGAATTGAACCCATGTCCCTGGCGCTGTGAGGCAGCAGTGCTAATCACTCTGCGTGATCATCGTGAAGGTTGGCCAGACAGCTAGCCTAGCAGCAGTACAGAACCCTGAGGACATTTGCCAGAATGAATGCTCCCATTTGCCCTAGCACACCCAATGAATTCCTCTCTCTGCTGGTTGGCTCAAGGTTTGATATTTGGGTCTGAATGAAGTCACTCGTGGCTTGCTCGATCCCTGTTACCATGCGCTGCTAAACTGTGAGAAGCAAAAGTAGTCAGTCCAACAACTATTGAGGAAGTGCAGCAAAGGTTTACCAGGCTGATTCCTGGGATGGGAGGTCTGTCATATGAGGAGAGACTAAGTCGGTTAACAGCATAAATAAAGACACATAGGTCTGATTTGGTGGTGATCACAGAGACGTAGTTGCAAGGAAACCAGGTTTGGGAATTGAATATCCAAGGGTACTCAGTATTTCAGAAGGCTAGCAGGAAGGAAAAGGAGGTGGTGTGGCTTTGTTAGTGAAGGAAGGGATCAGTGCTGTTGTGAGAAATGATATTGTCACTGGAATCCAAGATGTGGAATCAGTCTGGATAGGAATAAGAAATAGCAAGGGAAAGAAGTCTCTGGTCAGAATAATCTACAGGTCTCCAAACAGTAGTTCCACGGTGGAGCACAATATAAACCAAGAAATACTGGGGGATTGTAAGAAAGGTACGACAATAATCATGGGTGAGTTTAATATGCACATTGACTGGATTAGGTAAATAGGCAAGGGTAGCGTCGAGAGAGAGTTCAGTGAATGTATTAGGGATTGTTTCTTACAGCAATGTGTTGTGGAACCGACCAGGGAGCAGACTATTCTGGATTTGGTGTTGTGTAATGAGGAGGGATTAATTAATGATCTCATAGTAAAGGATCATAGCATGCTAGAATTTCAAGTTCCGTTTGAGGGTGAGAAACTGGAGTTTCACACCAGAGTTCTGGAGTTACAGGTAATTAAAAAGGCATAAGGACAGATTTGGCCCTAGTGGACTGGGCAGGGAGGCTAAAAGGTGGGACACTTGATGATCAGTGGCTCAAGTTTAAGGAGATGGTCAATTCCTCCCAACTAAAATACACTCCAGAGAGGAAGAAAAATTGTATGAGGGGGGAAAACATCCATGGCTTAGCAAGGAAGTTAAAGATAACATAAAGACAAAACTAAGCATACCATATTGCAAAGGCCAGGGGCAGGCTGGAAGATTGGGAAACTTTTAAAGATCAACAAAAGGTTACTAAAAAAGTAATGAAAAGAACAAAGGTAAATTGTGGAAGAAAACGAGTGCAAAATATAAAAAAGGATAGCAAAAGCTTCTACAAGTATATAAAAGGGAAGAGAGTAGCTAAAGTGAATGTTGGATTCTTGAAGGATAAGACTGGGGAGTTAATGGTGGGGAGCACAGAAATGGCAGAGGCACTAAATCAGCATGTTGCCTCAGTTTTCACGATGGGGGCACCAGAATTATCCCAATAGTAACAGGTAATGCAGAGGTAATAGAAAGGAAGGAAGTTAGAGCAATCATCATCACTAGGGAAAAAGTACTGAGCAAACTATTGGGATTGAAGACAGACAAGTCCTCACAGCCTGATGACCTACATCCTAGGGTCTTAAGGGAAGTGGCAGTAGAGATAGTGGATCCATCGGTTATAATATTCCAAAATTCCCTGCATGTGGGAAAGGTTCTTTTCGATTGGAAAAATGCTAATGTAATGCCCTTATTCAAAAAGAGAAGAACGGCAGAAAGTAGGACACTATAGACCAATTAGTTTAATATCTGTTGTTGGGAAATTGTTAGAATCCATTATAAAGCAATTAATAACAGGACATTTGAAAAGTCAAGATGCGAGCCATCAGAGTCGGCATGGTTTTATGAAGGGTAAATCATGCTTGACTAATTTGCTAGAGTTCTTCAAAGATGTAACAAGCAAAGTGGATAATGGGAATCCTTTAGATGTTGTATATCTGGACTTCCAGTAGGCATTTGACAAGGTAACACACCAAAGGGTAATACACAAGATAAGATCACATAGGATAACTTATTAGCTTGGAGAGCAGATGGATCTTTTTCTGGTTGGCAAGACGTAAGTAGTGGGGTGCCACAGGGTTTGGTCCTCGGGCTCCAACTATTTACAATCTATATTAATGATTTAGACACAGGGATACAAGGTACCAGAGCCAAATTTGCAAATGGCACTGAAATAGAATCATAGAATCCCTACAGTACAGAAGGAGGCCATTTGGCCCATCGAGTCTGTACCGACCACAATTCCACCCAGGCCCTATTCCCGTAACCCCACACATTTACCCAGCTAATCCCCCTGACACTAGGGTCAATTTATCGTGGCCAATCCACCTAACCCGCACGTCTTTGGAATAGGTGGGATAGTAAGTTGCAATAAAAAATAAGCAATTTACAGATGGATATGGATAGGTTAGGCAAATGGGCCAAAATCTGCCAGATGGAATTTTATGTGGATAAGTGTAAAATTATCCATTCAGGTCGGAAAGATAGAAAGGCACCTTATTATCTAAATGGGGAAAAACTTCGGAGTGCTTTGGTGCGGAAGGATCTGGGTGTTTTCATGCATGAATCACAGTAAACTAGTATGCAGGTAGAGCAGATAATAATAAAGGCAAATGGAGTTTTAGCATTTATTGCGAAAGGAATAAGAGTATAAAAGTAGGGAAATATTGCTGCAACTGTACAAGGCACCTGGAGTATTGTGCACAGTTTAGGTCCCCTTACTTGAGGAAGGATGTGGTTGCATTGGAGGCAGTCAATGGATGTTCACTAGATTGATTCCAGAGATGAGGGGTTTATCTTATGAAGAGAGATTGGGCAGTTTAGGCCTATACTCTCTGGAGTTTAAAAAAATGAGGGGAGATCTAATTCAGCTGTAGAAGATACTAAAGGGGATTGACAGGGTAGATGTAGAGAGGACGGGCGGCACGGTAGCACAGTGGTTAGCACTGCTGCTTCACAGCTCCAGGGTCCCGGGTTCGATTCCCGGCTCGGGTCACTGTCTGTGTGGAGTTTGCACATTCTCCTCGTGTCTGCGTGGGTTTCCTCCGGGTGCTCCGGTTTCCTCCCACAGTCCAAAGATGTGCGGGTTAGGTTGATTGGCCAGGTTAAAAAATTGCCCCTTAAAGTCCTGGGATGTGTAGGTTAGAGGGATTAGTGGGTAGAATATGTGGGGGTAGGGCCTGGGTGGGATTGTGGTCGGTGCAGACTTGATGGGCCGAATGGCCTCCTTCTGCACTGTAGGGTTTCTATGATTTCTATGAGGAGAGAGGGTGTTTCCTCTTGTGGGGCAATCTAGAACAAGAGGTCATAGTTTTAGGATAAGGGATAGCAGATTTAAAACAGAGATGAGGAGAAATGACTTCTCTCAAAGGGTGGTGAATCTGTGGAATTCACTACCCCAGAGTGCGGTGGGTGCCGGGACATTGATTAAATTTAAAGAGGAGATAGACAGATTTTTGATTAGTGATGGGTTGAAGAGTTACAGAGAACAGGCAGGGAAGTGGAGATGAGGCTGAGATAAGATCAGCCATGATTGTACTGAATGGCGGAACAGGTTTGAGGGGCTGAATTGCCTACTCGTAAGAACATAAGAACATAAGAAATAGGAGCAGGAGTAGGCCATCTAGCCCCTCGAGCCTGCCCCGCCATTCAATAAGATCATGGCTGATCTGAAGTGGATCAGTTCCACTTACCCGCCTGATCCCTATAACCCCTAATTCCCTTACCGATCAGGGATCCATCTATCCGTGATTTAAACATATTCAACGAGGTAGCCTCCACCACTTCAGTGGGCAGAGAATTCCAGAGATTCACCACCCTCTGAGAGAAGAAGTTCCTCCTCAACTCTGTCCTAAACTGACCCCCCTTTATTTTGAAGCTGTGCCCTCTAGTTCTAGTTTCCTTTCTAAGTGGAAAGAATCTCTCCACCTCTACCCTATCCAGCCCCTTCATTATCTTATAGGTCTCTATAAGATCCCCCCTCAGCCTTCTAAATTCCAACGAATACAAACCCAATCTGCTCAGTCTCTCCTCATAATCAACAGCCCTAATCTCTGGTATCAACCTGGTGAACCTTCTCTGCACTCCCTCCAAGGCCAATATATCCTTCCGCAAATAAGGGGACCACTACTGCTCCTAATTCTTATGTTCCTTATAATACTCATGAAATTTTACTCAGATAGGCTTATTTATGAATGTCAGTGCTGCCCTCGATATAACCCTGCTTCCTCTAGGCTTCTGAGGGTAAAGGCAAGATTTTACATAGACTAGTGCCTCCCCGCCACTATCACAGCCCCACCCGTGGCTGTGAGGAATCCAAGTTCAAAATCAAAGTTCAGTATTACGCTGGAAAACAGTGCGCTCATCTGAAGTTATCTCATCTACTGACAGAAATAAACATGTTCGTATCTCCTTTAATTGATCGACAAGGAGGAGGGAAAGGAGAGACACACATGGGAAAATTGATGGAGAAGTGGGAAGAGAAGACAGGGAAGAAAGAGAAAATGAGAGAAAGAAAAACAGATAAAAACTTGAAAGGAAACATTGGGAGAAGGAGAGAGCGCAAGGGAATCACAGAAGGATCAAAGAAAACAAAGGAGTGTTAAAAAATTAAAAGGACGTTGGAAAGAGGCAGGGCAGACAGAAAGGAGAACAAGCAGACAGAAACTGAGAAAGAGAACAGACGGAAATGAGAAAGAGAGGAGACAAAAAGGAGAAGGAGAGAACACAGGAAGGAGAAAGAGAGCAGACAGAAAGGAGAAAGAGAGCAGAAGAAAAGGAGGAGGAGAGCAGACAGAAAGGTGAAAGAGAGCAGACGGACAGGAGAAAAGGAGCAGACAGAAAGGAGAAAGAGGGCAGTTGGAAAGGAGAAAGAGACCAGACAAAAATGAGTAAAAGAGAACGCAGGAAGGAGAAAGAGAGCAGAAGAAAAGGAGGAGGAGAGCAGATGGAAAGATGAAAGAGAGCAGATGAACAGAAGGAAAGGAGCAGACAGAAAGGAGAAAGAGGTTAGATGGAAAGGAGAAAGAGAGCAAGTAGAAAAGAGTAAGAGCAGATGGAAAGGGGAAAAAGAGCAGACAAAAGGGAGAAACGGAGAAGACAGGAAGGGGAAAAAGAGCAGGTGGAAAGGAGAAAGGCAGCAGACAGAAAGGAGAAAGCAGATACGAAGGGGAATGAGAGCAGACAGAAAGGAAAAAGAGGCATAGGAACATAAGAACATCAGAATTAGAAGCAGAAGTAGGCAAATTCAGCCCTTCGGGCCTGCTCCCCCAATCAATCAGATCATGGCTGATCTTTCCCTGGTCTCAAATCCACCTCCCCACCTGTTCCCCATATCCCCTTATCCCTTTTTAAAATCAGAAATATATCTGCCTCCTTCTTGGAATCATTCAATGATTCAGACTCCACCGCGCTACGGGGCAGCGAGTTCCACAAATTCACCACCCTCTGCGAGAAGCAGTTCCTCCTCATCTAAGTTTTAAATCTATCGCCTCTCAACCTATACCTGTGATCTCTTGTTCTAGATTGCCCGACAGGGGGAATCATTTGGTCTACATTTACTTTATCAATCCCTTTTAGTATTTTATATACCTCGATCAGGCCCCTTCTCATCCTTCTAAACTCCAGCGAGTACAAGCCCAAACTGTTTAATCTCTCCTCATACGTCAACCCTTTCATCCCCGGAATCAATCTGGTGAACCTCCTCTGAACTGCCTCCAATGCCGCCACATCCTTCCTCAAATAAGGAGACCAAAACTGGACACAATACTCCAGATGTGGTCTCATCAACACCCTGTACAATGGCAACAACACTTTTCAATTTTTATACTCCAGTCCCTTTACAGTAAATGCCAACATCCCATTTGCCTTTTTAAAAATCACATGCTGCCCCTTCATACCAACTTTCTGTGATTTATGAACACAGAGACCCAGATCCCTCTGCCCAGACACATTTTGAATCTGCTTTCCATTTAGGCAATCATTTGCCTTTCTATTTTTTTCTGCCAAAATGGATAACCTCATAATAATCCACATTAAACTCCATCTGCCAAATTTTGGCCCATACCCCCAGTCTATATATATCCATCTGTAAAATCTTTATATCCTCTTCACTGCCTGCTTCCTCACCTATTTTAGTATCATCTGCAAATTTTGCTCTGTTTCACGCTGTCCCTGCTTGCAGATCATTTATATAGATTGTAAACAGTTGAGGTCTGAAGACTGACCCCTGCGGCACCCCGCTGGTTACATTTTGCCAGCCAGAGAGGGACCCATTTATCCCAACCCTCTGCCTTCTGTCAGTCAGCCAATCCTCAATCCAATCCAGTACTCCACCCCCCAATCCCCTGCGATCTCACTTTCTGGATCAGTCTTTTATGCGGCACCTTGTCAAATGCCTTCTAGAAGTCTAGATATACCACATCCACAGGTTCCCCGCTATCCATCTTGCTGGTTGTGTCCTCAAAGAACTCAAGAAAATTTGTCAAGCATGACTTACCCTTCATAAAACCATGCTGTCAAGACTGAAAGGAGAAAGGGAGCAGACAGAAAGGAGAAAGGGAGCAGACAGAAAGGAGAGAGGGAGCAGACGGGAAGGAGAAAGAAAGAAAACAGGAAGGTGAGAGCAGATGGAAAGGTGAAAGGCAGCAGACAGAAAGAGAGTTGACAGAAAGGTGAGAGCAGACAGGAAGAGGAATGAGAGCAGACAGAAAGCGGAAAGAGACGAGACAGAAAGGAGAAAGGGAGCAGACAGAAAGGTGAAAGGGAGCAGAGAGAGAGGCGAAAGGGAGCAGAGAGAGAGGAGAAAGGGAGCAGACAGAAAGGTGAAAGGGAGCAGAGAGAGAGGAGAAAGGGAGCAGACAAAAGGGTGAAAGGGAGCAGACAGAGAGGAGAAAGGGAGCAGACAGAGAGGAGAAAGAGAGCATAAGAGAAGGGGAAAGAGCAGACAAAAAGGGGAAAGAGAGGAGACATGAGCAGATGAAAGGGGAAAGAGAGCAGACAGAAAGGAGAAAGAGAGAAGACAGGAAGGGGAGTGAGAGAAGCTGGAAAGGAGAAAGAGAGCAGAAGGAAAAGATAAAGAGAGCATAAGGAAAGGGGAAAAGAAGAGACAAAGGGGAAAGTGATCAGATGGATAGGTGAAAGAAAGCAGACCGAATGGAGAAAGGGAGCAGCCAGAAAGGAGAAAGAGAGCATAAGGAAAGGGAAAAGAGAGCAGACGGATATGTGAAAAGGAGCAGACAGGAAGGAGAAAGGGAGCAGATGAAAAGGAGAAAGACAGCAGATGGAAAGGAGAAGTAGACAGTCACAGAAGTAGAGAGAGCAAGAGGGAGTCAGAATCAGAAAGATAAAAGGTAAACAAGGAAGAAATAAAAAATTAAGAGGATGGTTGCAGCCATGAGAGCAGACAGAAAGACATGAGGAAAGTGATGGGGCAGAGAGGGTGAGAGGTCCATTGACATAAATAGAGAAAACAGGCAGCGAAAGAAAAAAGATACAACTTTGCTGGGAGTCACAGCTGAAGAAAATTACTGCTGAAAATAATCATCAGAAAATTAAATTAAAATCATTCTAATTACAGTTTTAGATCATGAGGAGTGGAACTTCAGCTCCTTGGGTGTGAGAGATGTGTCTCTTTAGCATAAATGATTACCGAAAATCAAATTCATTCAGCGGTGAAATTATGGATTGCCTAATGGGAGGAGAGTGAAAAGAACTTGTGCCTGTTTGAAGTAATTGCATGTGGCAAATGAATCATAGTTACGGGCGGTGTGATTCAGAGGCAGTCCTCGGGCAGAGGAGGGAGGTGGCACATTCAACCTCGCGATCTTCGAGGGAGTGACAGCTTGTAAGGAAACAAACAAGAGTTTCACCCCTGGGAGGCTGGATCTGAGACAGAAGTGGCCTGACAGAAGGTCCAGTCACTTTGTCAGAGGGGAGGTGGTTGTGTAATGGCATTGTCACTGGACTAGTGCTGCTCTGGGGAACTGGGTTTAAATCCCATCACAGCAGATGGTGAAATTTAATTTTTTAAAAATTCATTCGTGGGACATGGGCGTCGCTGGCTGGCCAGCATTTATTGCCCATCCTGAGTTGCCTGAGGGCAGTTCAGAATCAACCACATTGCTGTGGCTCTGGAGGCACATGTAGGCCAGACTGGGTAAGGACGGAAATTTTCTTCCCAAAAGGGCATTAGTGAACCAGATGGATTTTTCCAACAATCGACAATGGTTTCATGGCCATCAGTAGATTCTTAATTCCAGATACTTTTTATTGAATTCAAATTCCACCATCTGCCGTGGCGGGATTCGTCCCCAGAACATTATCTGAGTTTCTGGATTAATAATTTAGTGATAATACCACTGGACCATTAATGACCATGAAACCATTGTTGGTTGTTGTTGAAAACTCGTCTGTTCCTTTAATACAATCTGTGGACCTTGCCTTGATCTGGCCTGCATGTGACTCCAGATTCCCACGGCAATGTGGTTGACTCTTGACTGCCCTCTGATACGGCCGAGCGATGAGCAACAAATGTTGTCCTTGCCAACGATGCCCACATCCCATGAAAAAATAAAGTGGTAACATCAAAGCATCAGGGTTCACTCAGGCCAGCCAACTGTCCCATCAAATTAGACACAGTATTAACTGAATAGTCAATTTGCTGTCAGGTTTGGAGCTACTATTGTTGGAGACAGTGCTGTATTGATATTGTCACTGCACTAGTAATCTAGAGACTTAGAGTCCTGCTCTGCAGGCCCAGGTTTGAATTCCGTCACAGCAGATGGTGAAATTTGAATTCAATAAAAGTCTGGAATTAAAATCGACTGATGACAATGAAACCATTGTTGATTGTTGTAAAAACCCATCTGGTTCACTAACGTCCTTTAGAGAAGGAAATCTGCCGTCCTTACCTGGTCTGGCCTACATGTGACTTCAGAGCTACAGCAATGTGGTTGACTCTTAAAATGGCCTCTGACATGGCTGAACGAGACACTCAGTTTGAGGGCAATTATGGATAGGCGATAAATGTTGGTTCTTGCCAGCGATGCCCACACCCCATGAAAGAATGAAGAGAAAAAGGAATCACCCTGATGGTGGCACTCAAAATGGAAAGGCCCCTTTCCATGTTAGTCAATGGCAACAGAACATACAGAGCAAATTGAGTTGAGGTGTGGATTATCCATGATCTGATTGGATGCAAGGTCAGGATTTCTTGATCACCATCTTTAGTTGCCCTTGAAAGGTAGAGGTGAGGTACCTTCTTAAACTGCTGCTAGTTCATGTGGTGTAGGTATAACTGAATGGACTGCCAGGCTGTTTCAGAGGGGCAGCTAAGAGTTAACCACATTGCATCTGGAGTCACATGTAGGCCAGACCAGGTAATGATGCGGGCGTAAGATCAAGAAGTCTGCCGATAATACATAAATCAGTCACGTGGTTGATAATGAAGCAAAAGCAGATTGCTGGGAGATGTTGGTGGATTGGTCAGGTGGGTGAAACAATGGCAAAGAGAATTCAATCCAGTGAAGTGTGAGGTAATGCATTTTGAAAAGGCTAACACAGGAATCATAGAATCCCTATAGCGCAGGAAGAGGCCATTCGGCCCATGAGCCTGCACTGACAACAATCTCACCCAGTATCCCCATGTATTTGCCCTGCTAATTCACCTGTCAATAAGGGGCAATTTAGCATGGCCAATCAACCTAACATGCACATCTTTGGAGTGTGGGAGGAAACCCACGCAGACACGGGGAGAATGTGCAAACTCCACAGACAGTCACCCAAGGCCAGAATTGAACCCGAGTCCCTGGTGCTGTGAGGCTGCAGTATTAACCACTGTGCCACCGGGACGCCCTAATAAGTCTTTGAACACTTTCAAGGCAGAGTTGGATAGATTCTTGGTAAGCAAGGGGGTGATGGATTATCGGGGGTGGGCGGGGTACAGATTGAAGTTACTATCAATCAGCCATGATCTTATTCAATGGCTGAGCAGGCTCGAGGGGCTGAATGGACTACTCCTGCTCCTTATTCATAGGTTCACATGCCCTCCTCTCAGTGCCCCGCGCCCTCACATGGAAGCTTCTAGGCTGGCATTTGCAAAAGTGTCTTGATTTGATTTGATTTATTTTTGTCTGGGATATTACTGGGAAAAAGTGAAAAGTATTGTTTCTTGCGCACTATACAGACAAAGCATACTGTTCACAGTGTACGTAGGGCAGAAGGAAAGGAAAGGTTGCAGAATTTAGGGGGGCGATTCTCCCACGGGCTGGGAGACTCAAGCGGAGGCTGTGTTGCGGGCTCCCTGCTGGTGAGTATTTACCTATCATTAGCAGGCCCGGGACTGACGTCTCCAGGCCTGCTAGCCTCTCCCACGCTGCCAGGAGTGTTCCACTCCAGTGGGGTTTACAACCACCAGCTGGGAGCTGGCTGCTTGACCACACTGGAGTGAAGGGGGGCCTTGGAGGCCTTCCAAGGTTGGGGGTAATGGGATTGCCGCCTGGGCATTGCCAACTTGGCAGTAGCAGCCTGGCCCGCAAGCACCGCCCAAGGTGCAAAGTGGCAATGCCCAGGGACACCTTGGCACTGCCCACTGGGCATCGGGCACTGCCAAAGGGGTGTGGCCAGAGGGGGTGGGGCCTCTGGGTGGGGAGATCGATGGGAGTGAAAGTCCCGCTGCCACTCTGCACTTGGACCTGGTGACAGAGGGAGAGAGGCCAGCGATTGGGGTGGGGGGTGGGGGGGGGTGTGGGATCAGGAGTTCGGGATTGCCGGGGGAGAGGGGGGAAGATCAAGGCAGGCGATGGGTGAGTAGGGGGTTGGGACTCGATGCTGGCCTGGACACGGATGGGAGTCCAGCAATAGGGTGGTGGGGGGTCGCAAGGCCAAAGATGTGGGGTCGGGGGCTGGCCAGCGATCAGGAGGCAGGCAGTGCGGGCAACTGTGCATGTGCAGTGGCTCAGTCAGTGCTATGCTGCCGGCCTCTCGGGCAGGAATTGGCCCCGTCCACAGATTTTTAATGAGGTTCTCTCTCGTGCACGCTGCAGTGCACAGAGTGTGGGAGATTCATTTTGAAATTTATTCCAGTTTTTACCCAAATTCAGCAGTTAGAATTTTTTTGGGAGTATCCCACCCGTTGCAGTCATAGCTACAGTGTAGAGAAAGATCAGCTCAATGTAAGGTAGGTCCATTCAAAAGTCTGATGGCAGCAGGGAAAAAACTGTTCTTGAGTCGGTTGGTACGTGTCCTCAGACTTTTGTATCTTTTTTTCCGACGGAAGAAGGTGGAAGAGAGAATGTCTGAGGCGCCTGGAGTCCTTGATTATGCTGGCTGCTTTTCCGAGGCAGCAGGAAGTATAGACAGAGTCAATGGGTGGGAGGCTGGTTTGCTTGATGGACTGGGCTTCGTTCACGACGCTTTGTAGTTTCTTGGGGTCTTGGGCAGAGCAGGAGCCATATCAAGCTGTGATACAATCAGAAAGGATGCTTTCTATAATGCATCTGTAAAAGTTGTAGCGGAATGCCAAATTTCCTTAGTCTTCTGAGAAAGTAGAGGCGTTGACAGGCTTTCTTAATTATAGCGTCAGCATGGAGGGACCAGGACAGGTTGTTGGCCATCTGGATACCTAAAAGTCTGAGGCTCTCGACCATTTACACTTCATCCCCATTGATATAGACAGGGGCATGTCCGCCACCTGTTGAGGAGCAGGGGTCACATGTCACTCTTTAAACGGGAACTATACAATCGGAATTCTAATTTTCTGAAGAGTGACGTGGAATACAATGGAACATCTCTTTTGTCCTTCTCAATGGAAATCTTGCTAGTGTCTGGCAGTGAGTCAGGGAGGCTGTGAGAGGGAAATCAGGTCAGATTCATTTCCTCTCATGACCCTCGGATATGCTGGTATTACACTGAGGTTTCATTCCGTACCTGTCCTTTCTACTAATAGCAGGACTGTGTGGGAGTTTGGAACTTGTGTTCAGCCCCCTCACAATTCTGCACGAATCAATCTCCTGGCAACCACCAGAACAGCATAATTTACATAAATTAACATAATTAAAGGATCCGTGGTGTTTCAGGAGTATTATGAATCCCAGTGAGACACTAAGCCACCTAGGGAGATATTGGGGCGGATTTTCACAGAATTGGAAGTTTTCCGGAGCTATTTAAAATTCCAGGATTCCGGAATTTCCCCTTCCCTATTCCCGGCACCCCCAGCGTTCACTGTGATGGGACAAGGGCCCGAGTAACGAGCCCTCATTTTTAACCTGGACAACTCCATTGTAGGGATAGGTATCTTCAAACAACGACCACTAACTTCAAAAGGTCCCAGCCCTGCCCTCTTCATGCCGACTCATGACCCTCATTCACCTCCAATGGTCCCTCATATCTCCCATGCCAACTCATGGCCCTTCTGTGCCCATTCACCCAGTGTATACTCTGTACAGAACCAATGAACCCGATAGTAAACCTATAGCATGTGTGAAATCGCTTAGAAAAAAGCACCCATTCATATTTTTTTGGAAAAAAAAACAGTTGTTTCTACAACCCGATAAAAGTATCAATTGAACAGGCCATTGAGGTTCCAATAACAGAAACTTTGAGTACTTGACACTTCTTAACTTTATGCAAATTGAGACATTGGCAAAACATAGAGCCTAGATTCTTATGAAAGGATTATGTTAGTTGGTTTACAAAGAAGCAAAGAAGTGCTGACTTGACTTGATTGACATCTCTATGAGGTTATAATAAGTTTTTTGTGATCTCTCTCATCAATGGCCCATTGTTAAGAGGTTTTAAGGGCTCCAAACTTCTGCTATTGCTACTTTAATGTCTGTCTGTAGAAACGCCAGTTTTTTTTCACAATGTTATGAATGGTGTTTTTTTTTAAGCAGTTTCACACAAGCCATTATTACTATAGACTTCATTGGTTCTGTACATGGTGTATACTGGGTGAATAGGCAGGAGTTGGTATGGGGGAGGGGGGGGGATATGGGTATGAAGGGCCAATAAAGTTGGTGGGCATTGACTTTGCATGGGGGAAATAAGGGACCATTTGGATGGGTGGGAGCATGAGTTGGCATGGAGATGGCATGATCTGATTTGACTTATTATTGTTACATGTATTGGGATACAGTGAAAAGTGTTGTTTCTTGCGAGCTATGCAGTCAAAACATACTGTTCATAGAGTACAACAGCATGGAGAGGGGCATTTTATACATACTGAGGTGGGTCTACCCAGTTGGGACACTTTCTGACTCAAGGTACCAGTCTCAGTGGCGAAAATCCATTAGGGGTGGCATGGTGGCAAAGTAGTTAGTGCTACTGCCTCACAGTGCCAGGGAGCATTGTGAGGCAGTAGCCCACTTCCGGGCTCGGGTGACTGTCTGTGTGGAGACTGTACATTCTCCCAGTGCCTGCATGGGTTTCCTCTGGGTGCTCCGGTTTCCTCCCACAGTCCAAAGATGTGCAGGTTAGGTGGCCATGCTAAATTGCCCTTTAATGTCCAAAGGTGTGTAGGTTAGCTGGATTGGCCATGCTAAATTGTCCCTTAGTGTCAACAGTTGTGTAGGTTAGGTGGGTTGGCCATGCTAAATTGCTCCTTAGTGTCCAATGACATGTAAGTTGGGTGGATTGGCCATGCTAAATTGCCCCTTAGTGTCCAAAGATGTGCAGTGTCAGGGGAATTAGCAGGGTAAATACGTGGGGTTAAAGGTGTAGGGTCTAGGTGGAATAGTGGTCAGTGCAGGTTCAATGGGCCAAATGGCCACCTTCTGGGATTCTATGATTCTAGGCCAGATGACCAAAAGCTGGTTCAAAGAGGTAAATTTTAACCTAAAGGAGGACAGTGACGATGAAAGGTGGAAAGGTGGAGCGAGGCAATTCCAGAGCTTAGGGCCTAAGCAACTGAAGGCACGGCCACCAATGGTGAAGCAATTAAAATGGGGGATGCTTCAGAGGCCAGAATTAAAATATCAGCACGCAAAGGCCAATAGCAAACAAGCCTGTTATACCGTGTCATTTTTCGTTTGATTGATAATTGGCATCAGAGGCAGAGTCGCTGGAGAAACACTTGCTCTTGCTCATCAGTTTACTTGTCTCTGTTCCTTTCATGCCACTTTGCTAAGGAAAGTTAAACATCACTCACTGCTCATTATCTGTTCGCTGTCTACGATAAGCGATGACTCGCTCCAGGTCCACTCAACGTCGCCGGGTGAAGAGAAGCTGTCACCTCCTCCCCAGCTCCCCAGAAGATGAATGGCTGACTTTGCGAGCCCAGTAAGGTGTTTGCCAACTCGCAGTCGCTTCCCCATGGTGTCTCTCATCAGAGCAACCCCAGCGTGGCAGCAAGTGAAGTTGAAGATTTATTCACTGCCTTTCATAGCGCTAACCAAGTCTGGGCCTTCCCAGTATCGAATGTTGAGGAATTAAATATTCATTGTGAGCATATGAATGATCAGTCTTCAGACTAGTAATCTGCTAAGTAACAGCAACAAAACGATAATTAATTCCAATGAAAATTGATTTCAAGGCATTTCTGTTTCAATGAGAGCTCCTGTTGATAATATTCTGTTTCATATAGTTTCACGCCCCCATGTGTTATCGTTCAATGTCTATTGGCTGAAGCATTATAGTAAGGCCCTCCCTAGTGGCTGCAAATGATCCCAGCATTATTTTGAAGACGAACAGGGAGTTCTCCCCTGTGTCTTGTCCAATATTTGTCCCTCACCCAACACTGAAAATGGATTATCATGTCATTATCACCTTGCCCTTTGTGGGACCTTGCTGTGCATAAATCGGCCACTACGTTTCCTGTATCCTTCAAATTTATTCATGGGATGTGGGCGTAGCTGACTTGCCCAGCATTTATAGCCCACGCTGCTTTCTGGAACTGCTGCAGTTCATGCGGTGTGGGTACACTCACAGTGCTGTTAGGGAGGGATTTTGGCCCAGCGACAGTGAAAGAACAGCTGATATATTTCCAAGTCAGGATGGTGAGTGACCTGGAGGGGAACCACCAGGTGGTGGTGTTCCCATGTACCTGTTGCCCTTGTCCTTCTAGATGGAAGTGGTCCTGGGTTTGGAAGGTGCTGTTAAAAGATCTTTGGTGAGTTCCTGCAGTGCAGCTTGTAGCTGGTACACACTATTGAATGTCAATGGTGGAGGGAGTGAGTGCTTGCGGATGGGGTGCCAATCAAACGGGCTGCTTTGTCCTGGATGGTGTCGAGCTTCTTGAGTGTTGTTGGAGCAGCACTAATCCAGGCAAGTGGAGAGTATTCCATCACACTCCCGACTTGTGCCTTGTGGGTTGTGGACAGGCTTTGAGGAGTCAGGAGGTGAGTTACTCGCCACAGTATTCCTAGCCTCTGACCTGCCTTTGTAGCCACGGTATTTATACAACCAGTCCAGTTCAGCTTCTGGTCAGTGGTAACATTTTCAGGATGTTGATAGTGATTTGATTTGATTTATTCTTGTCACGTATTATTATGCAGTGAAACGTATTACTTTTTTTGTGCACTATGCAGACAAAGCATACTGTTCATAGAGAAGGAAAGGAGAATATTACAGTCACAGCTAGGGTTTAGAGAAAGATCAACTTAATATAAGGTTGGTCCATTCAAAAGTCTGATGGCAGCAGGGAAGAATCTGTTCCTGAGTCGGTTGGTACCGTGGTTAGTGGGGGATTCAAAGAACGAAGAACAGTGTAGCACAGGAACAGGCCCTTCAGCCCACCAAGTCTGTGCCGACACAGATGCCTCTCTAATCCAATATTTTCTTGCCTCTACGTGGTCCATATCCCCCTATTCCATATCCAGATGCCCCTTGAATGTTGTTGTAGAATCTGCTTCCACCACCTCCTCCGGCAGCGTGTTCCAGGCATTCACCACACTTTGTGTGAAAAACTTACCTCCTACATCTCTTTAAAACTTCCCCCTCTCACTTTCAACCTATGCCCCTGAGTAATTAACTCTTCGACCCTGGGAAAAAGACTGACTATCCACTCTATCCAAGCCTGTCATAATCTTGTAAACCTCTATCAGGTCCCCCCTCATCTTCCGATGCTCCAACGAAAACAATCCAAGTTTGTTCAGCCTTTCTGCATAGTCCATATCCTCCAAACCAGGCAACATCCTGGTAAATCTCTTCTGCATCCTTTCCAATGCATCAACATCCTTCCGGTAGTACAGCGACCAGAATTATACGCAATATTCCAAATGCGGCCTAACCATGCAGCTACAACATGATTTTCCAATTTCTATACTCAACGCCCCGACCGATGAAGCCAGCATGCCATACGCCTTCTTGATCACCTTTTCCACCTGAGTTGCCACTTCAGGGAATTGTGGATCTGCACACCTAGATCCCTCTGTATGCTAATATTTCTACGGGCTCTACCATTTCCTTCTGCAGTAGACCTTCCAAATCGCATCACCTCACATTTGTCCGGATTAAATTCCACCTGCCATCTTTCGGCACAGGTCTCCAGCCGATTTATATCCTGCTGTATCCTCTGACAATCCTCTGACTACCCACCGCTCCCCCAATTTTTGTATCATTTGCAAATTTATGAATCAGACCACCTACATTTTCCTCCAAATCATTTATATATATATTACAAACAACAGAGGCTCCAGCACTGATCCATGTGGAACACTGCTTGTCACAGACCTCCAGTTAGAAAAGTACCCTTCCACTGCTACTCTCTGCTTTCTATGACCAAGCCAGTCTTGTATCCATCTTACCAGCTCACCTCAGATCCCATATGACGTCACCTTCTGTATCAGCCTGCCATGAGGAACCTTATCGAAGGCTTTACTAAAGTCCATGTATACAACATCCACTGCCCTGCCCTGGTCAATTTTTTTTGTCACTTCCTCAAAGAACTCAATCAAGTTTGTGAGACACGACCTCCCCTTCACAAAACCATGTTGCCTATCGCTAATGAGCCTATTCTCTTCCCGATGTGAGTGCATCCTGTACCTAAGAATATTCTCCAATAATTTCCCCACCACTGATGTCAGGTTCCCAGGCCTGTAATTTCCTGAATTGTCCCTCCTGCCATTCAGTGATGGTAATATCAAGGTGCGATGGCTAGATCCTCTCTTGTTGGAGATGGTCATTGCTTGGCACTCGTGTGATGCAAATGTTACTTGCCACTCATCAGCCCGAGCCTGAATATTGTGCTGCATTTGGACATGGGCTGCTTCACAATGATGAGACTACTTCAGAAGTATTTCACTGGCTTTGGCATCTCCTGAGGGAAGATTGTATATAAGTCCAGGTTCCTTCAGTTCTCTCTAACAGTTTACTCAGTGTGGCAGGAACCACGATCCGTATCAAATGCAGATGACTCACTCCCAGAGATAGTTGCCTTTCTTTCTCAGATTTGATCCTTGGCTTTAATTGTGGCACAGCAATTTGCACACCCACACACTAGGACAAACCCTGTAACGTGCTTCAAATTGCACGGTAGCACAGTGGTTAGCACTGCTGCTTCACAGCACCAAGGACCTGGGTTCGATTCCCGGCTTGGGTCACCGTCTGTGTGGAGTTTGCACATTCTCCCCGTGTCTGCGTGGGTTTCCTCCGGGTGCTCCGGTTTCCTCCCACAATCCAAAGATGCGTGGGTTAGGTTGATTGGCCATGCTAAATTGCCCCTTAGTGTCTTGAGATGGGTAGGTTAGAGGGATTAGTGGGTAAATATGTAGGGATATGGGGGTAGGGCCTGGGTGGGATTGTGGTCGGTGTAGACTCGATGGGCCGAATGGCCTCTTTCTACACTGTAGGGTTTCTATGATTCCTATGATTACTGTCAGTTCTGGGCATAACATCAAATAAAAAGAGCTCAAGTTAAACTGATAATATTTAGATTAACTTTATCTAAATAGCTAAAAGATTTTTAACTCCTCCAGACACTTTAAAGCGTATAGAGCAGCAGGAATGGCTTTGATGAACAATTATTCAGGCTGGGGATGTTTTCTCGTTGCTGAGGAGAGATTTAGTTGGAAGTGTATAAAATTATGAGGGGCTTAGTGTGGGTAGGAAGGACCTATGTCTTGGAGAGCTACATTTGGTTTGATTTGATTTGATTTATTATTGTCACATGTATTAACATACAGTGAAAAGTATTGTTTCTTGCACGCTATACAGCCAAAGCATACCGTTCATAGAGAAGGAAAGGAGAAAGTGCAGAATGTAGTGTTACAGTCATAGCTAGGGTGTAGAGAAAGATCAACTTAATGCGAGTTAGTGATACAACTAAGATTTACTGTGATTGGCAGAAAGATTAGAAGGGATTGAGTGGTATTTCTTTTCTCCCGGCGGGTGTCGGGGGGTGGGGGTCTGCAACTCACTGCCCAAAAGGGAGATCCAGGCAGAAACCCTCATCCCATTTCTGGATGTGAACCCCAAGTGCCGTAACGGACAAGGCCACTGACCAGGAGCTGGACGGTGGGTTAGGCTGGATATCTCTCCTTCGTCAAGTGCAAACAGGATGGGCAGAATGGTCTCCTCCTGTGCTGTATGTTTCTATGATTCAATCCCGCTATAAGGTCAGAATGCTACAATTGGTCTCAGTACCCACACCACCCCCCAACCCCCCCACCCCCTTATTGGCAACAGAAAATGGACCAGGCTCCTGATCACTCTCCAATTATTCTTTGCCTCTTGTGTATGTGTGAGGCCATTGGGTGAGAATAGGAGTGGACTGGCTTTTAAGACGTCCACATGCTCTCCTGACTACAACATGATCCAAGAAGACTTCATAGAATCATAGAATTGACTTGGAAATATATCAGCCGTTCCTTCACAGTCGCTGGGTCAAAATCCTGGAATTCCCTCTCCAACATCATTGTGGGTCACAGCATGTGGACTGCAGCGATTCAAAAAACATAGAAGATAGGAGCAGGAGGAGGCCATTCGGCCCTTCAAGCCTGTTCTGCCATTTATCACGATCATAGAAGAATCATAGAATCCTAGAAATCCCACAGTGCAGAAGGAAGCTATTCAGCCCATCGAGTCTGCACAGACAACAATCCCACCTAGGTCTTATCCCCATAACCCCACATATTACCCTGCTAATCCCTCTAACCTACGCATATCAGGACACTAAGGGACAATTTAGCATGGCCAATGTACCTAACCCGCACATCTTGGACTGTGGGAGGAAACCAGAGCACCCGGAGGAAGCTCACGCAGACACGGGGAGAACATGCAAACTCCACACAGACAGTAACCCAAGCTGGGAATTAAACCCAGGTCCCTGGAGCTGTGAGCCAGCAGTGCTATCCACTTTGTCACCGTGCCACCCAGGATTAGGCTTTGAGTTGGTCGATCGTGGCTGATCATCCAACTCAATAGCCTAAGTCTGCTTTCTCCCCATAACCTTTGATCCCATTCGCCCCAAGTGCTATATCCAGCTGCCTCTTGAATACATTCAATGTTTTGGCATCAACTACTTCCTGTGGTAATGAATTCTACAGACTCACTCTTTGGGTGAAGAAATGTCTCCTCATCTCTGTCCTACATGGTCTACCCTGAATCGTCAGACTGTGACCCTGGTTGTGGACACTTCCACCATCGGGAAAATCCTTCCTGCATCTACCCTGTCTAGCCCTGTTAGAATTTTATAAGTCTCTATGTGATCCCCCCCTCATTTGTCTGAACTCCAACGAAAACAATCCTAACCTAATCAATCTCTCCTCATACACCAGTCCCTCCATCCCTGGAATCAGAAGGTAGCTCACCACCACCTTCTCAAGCGCAACTGGGGATGGACAATAAATGCTGGTCAGCCAGCGTCGCCCATATACCACAGATGAATAAAAAATAATCCCTACAGTGCAAAAGGAAGTCTTTGGCCCATCAAGTCTGCCCTGACTCTTAGCCATAACCCCACATATTCACCCTACTAATCCCCCTCACCTACACATCCTGGACACTAAGGGGCAATTCAGCACGGCGAATCCACCAAGCCTGCAGATCTTTGGACTGTGGGAGGAAACCGGAGCACTCGGAGGCAACCCACACAAACACAAAGAGAAGGTGCAAACTCCACACAGACAGTTACCCAAGGCCGGAATTGAACCCTGGTCCCTGGTGCCGTGAAGCAGCAGTGCTAACCACTGTGCCACCATGCCGCCCATCCAGTCTTCTGAAAAGGCTGTCATCTTCTCTGAGGATCTTGTGGCTCTGTTGAGAGACTGATGAGGTATTTATCCTGATCGCGAGTTCAGTTTTTAACAAATCATTCCTAGGATATGAGCATCACGGCTAGGCCAGCATTTATTGCCCATCCATAATTGCCCTGGAGAAGGTGGTGGTGAGCTACCTTCTGGAACCGCTACTGTCCTTGAGATGTAGGTACACCTATAGTGCTGTTTGGGAGGGATTTCCAGGATTTTGACCCAGAGACAGTGAAGGAACGGACGATATATTTCCAAGTCAGGATGGCGATTGGCCTGGAAGGGAACCTCCAGGTGGTGGTGTTCCAGGTATCTGGTGCTCTTGTTCTTCTAGGTGCTAAAGGTGGCAGGTTTGGAAGGTGCTGTAGGAGGAGCCTTGGTGAGTTGCTGCAGTGCATTTTGTAGATGGTACAGACAGCTGCCATTGTGTGTCGGTGGGGGAGGGAATGAATGTTGAAGGTGGTGGATGGGGTGCCAATCGAACGGGCTGTTTTGTCCTGGATGATGTTGAGCTCTTTGAGTGTTGTCGGGGCTGCACTCATCCAGGCAAGTGGAAAGTATTCCATCACACTCCAGAGTTGTACCTTATAGATGGTGGACAGGCTTTGGGGTGTCAGGAGGTGAGTTACTCACCATAAGGTTCCTAGCCTCTGACCTGTTCCTGTAACCACAGTATTTATATGGCTGGTCCAGTTAAGTTTCTGGTCAACGACAACCCCCAAGGATGTTGATGCTTGTAATAACTCCACAGAGGCGAAAGTCCCGTCACCAAGTTACTTTATTTACACCATACATCTGTACACAGCCAGCTCTCCAGTTGCTCCCCTGCTGAATGTAGGTTGGGAGTCTGACACACCTGCTTTAAATAGGGAGCATGAGACTCCCTGATTTAGGGACTCTTCAGGTAGTTCATACTCTAGCAAGCCAACCTCATTAGCCTGGCTGAAGTCATCACAATGCTGGAGGGTTTAGTGATGATGGATTGGATTTTTACATAATTGGGATGACTTGGGAGCCCTTCAGAAATGGCGGGCTGGTCCTGATTCCAGGATTCCTGATCCCAATCCTGGGCTGTCTGATTTTCAGGAGAGTCTTTAAAGGGGTGGAGGCTGGTCCCTGTCAAAAGTTCACATACAGCATTCCTGACTTGGTCAACTTCATCAGATAGGCGTACCCTACTCCTCTAATTTTCATGGAGTTAGCCAGGTTTTTAAACAATCGTGGATCACAACTCCTCATAGGAGTCGTGAACCATCGTCTGCATAGAGGGATCCTTTAAAAAATCATTTCAAGAGGTCCTCCTTATGCCCCCTTTGCCAAATTCCTCACCCTCACCTCCATTCACTCTCCATGGTCCCTCTCACCCCCCAAGCTCTGCCCTTCCACTCACACCTTATATCCCCTCATAACCTCCAATGCCAAGTTATTCCATGCCCATTAACCCACTCTGCACTGAATAAAACCAGGGAACACCATGATAGTAGAGTGCTTAAAAAAAAAACGTTTTTAAAAAAGTAATTCATTCATGACTTTCTACTATGTTACAAAAAGTAACTTCACTCAAAAGCAATAAAAAGTGTTCATCATCCAGTCCCTTTAAAATATCAGTAACTAAAATCACAAGCCCTTCAAACCACTTAGACTTGTGTCAATAAACATGGCGAAATTGACTGCAGAGGTCAGAGAGCCTGAGCTATCAACCAAACATTTATTTTTCTCTGGGATGCAGCGTGATGGTTGGCTAGGTTCGGAGACAAGACTCAATATGTATACTTGGCTGAGAGCCCAGGCAACCATTATTCTTTTTGAAACACCCTAGTGTACCTCGCAAGCTGCTCAGTTCAAGGCAATTAGGGATGGGCAATAAATGCTGGCTCAGCCAGAAACACTCACATCCTGTGAATGAATAGAGAAAAAAGCACGACAGGCTGCATCCTGATTTCATGATCCCTGGGTACTCCAGTGGCAGATGGAGTGGGATAGTGGAGGACAATTTGAAACCTCACTGTCCAGAATCAGTCATGAAGAACCCAGGCTGAAGGTACCGTTGCAACATGTGGTCCTGTCATGTCACTACCACTTTGCTATGATCAATTTTACGAGGAATTATGAGGGACATAGGTGGGGTAGATAGCAAGAAACTTCTCCCCTTAGAAGAGGTGTCAGTAACCAGGGGGAATTGATGTAAGGTAAGGGGCAGGAGATTTAGAAGGGATTTGAGGAAAAACCTTTTCACCCAGAGGGTGGTGGGAGTCTGGAACTCATTGCCTGAATGGGTGGGAGAGGCAGGAACCCTCACAACATTTAGATGTGCACTTGAAACGCCACAGCATACAAGGCTGCGGACCAAGTGCTGGAAAGTGGGATTAGAATAGATAGGTGCTTGATGATTGGCACAGACATGATGGGCTGAAGGGCCCCTTTCGGTGCTGTAAAACTCGATGAATTTATAACTAACTCAGTGCCAGACGAGGCATCAAAAGTTCAACTTGCCTGTTCTGGTTGATTCAGCTCGTCAATGAGCAGCAATGGACAGTGACTGATGGGAAATGGTTAACATCTATTCTGGTAACATTATCTGTGAAGCTCACAGTGAAAGATTGGATTACATTCCAAGCTAATAATTTCGTGAAATGAAATGCGAGAAGACAGTTGAAGATTTGGGTTTGAATCCTTCAGCAGAACTTGAAAACAGATGCACAGGCGTTGGAGTAGAAGGTGAGGGGAAATAGCAACAGACACAAACAGGGAGCGAGTATCGTTTAGTTTAAAGTTTAAAGTTTATTTATTAGTACCACAAGTCGGCTTACGTTAACACTGCAATGAAGTTACTGTGAAAATCCCCTTGTCGCCACACTCCGGCACCTGTTCGGGTAACACTGAGGCAGAATTTAGCACGGCCAATGCACCCTAACCAGCACATCTCTTGGACTATGGGAGGAAACCCATGCAGACACGGGGAGAACGTGCAGACTCCACACAGACAGTGACCCAAGCTGGGAATCGAACCCGGGTCCCTGGTGCTGTGAGGCAGCAGCGCTAACCACTGTCCCACACAAATCCCGCCCAGAGTGATGTTTCAGGTTACTAAAGGATGAATGAATATCTGTGGCCAGGAGAGGCCAATGGACAAGGTGTTTGGAGAAGGGGGGGGGGGGGGATGAATGGGGTGGGGGGAGGGTGGTGGGTGGGGAATGATGTTTGGAGGGAGGCTTAGAGAATTGAGAGGGGATTGGGTTAGAAAATAAAACTGAGAGTGCCAGAAGGGTTGAATGGAACCATTCAAAGGTTCTGAAGGGAACTGAAGCAGCTCGGTTCAGTAACTCTGCCCTGTTTTGTCTTGCAGGACGACTCATCAATGTTCTTCCAGTTTGGGCCATCCATTGAGCAGCAGGCTTCGGTGATGTTGAATGTTATGGAGGAGTATGACTGGTATATCTTTTCTATCGTAACAAGCTACTTCCCTGGGTACCAGGAGTTTGTCAATAAGATTCGAAGCACTATTGAAAACAGTTTTGTGGGCTGGGAGATGGAGGAGGTCATGTCTTTGGATGTTTCAATGGATGACGGGGAGTCCAAAATCCAGAACCAACTAAAAAAGCTTCAGAGCCCCGTCATCCTCCTCTTTTGCACTAAGGATGAGGCCACCTACATCTTTGAGGTGGCCGAGTCCGTCGGCCTCACCGGCTATGGCTACATCTGGATTGTGCCCAGTACCGTCACCGGGAATACGGATATTATTCTGCCCGAGTTCCCGACGGGATTGATTTCCGTCTCCTACGATGAATGGGATTATGGGCTCCCAGCCAGGGTGAGGGACGGAGTGGCCATTATCACCACTGCAGCCTCGACCATGCTGGCTGAACGCCGGGAAATCATGGAACCCAAAACCAGCTGCTACAGTGTGCAGGAAAGAAGGGCTCATCAATCAAACACCTTGCACAGGTAGGACCTGACTCTGAGCTTCTTAGATTGTCACCGCTGTAGAACTGGCAAGTGTTGAGATCCATCATTGAATTGCAAGCGATTGTTGGAATGCATTGATGATATGTACAAGGCATGCCGTATGCGAAGCTTCATAAAACACACAATGTCAATGTATTTGCCTCTTTGCACTCGTTAACTTGCTGTAATACTCTCACAAGGTGGCATTCGGCCCCATCTCAGGATTGCCAGCGGTGAGTATGGCTGGGCGCCACTCCCAGCACGTGGTACTATTTTGTCTGGCCATGGTGGGACTACCTCCTCAGCCTGGAGTTACTGCAGGAAGGCAGGGTTGGGCCTCATAGCCAGAACCTAACATTGCAATCACCTCTGGTCATTGAAGAAATATCGCAAATGCCCAAAACCCTTTTCTTACCGTCATTCGTCAATGAAACCCAGATATCATTCCTTGGATCGATACCTACAACTGACCCCACCAATCTGGGTTCCCACCATTGGTGCTTCCAGGGTTAAGCAGAGCTTGATAAGGAAATGGAAGCAAAATGGGAGGCTCATGAGAGAACGGAGATACACGAGAAATATACAACTAAGCTTGGGCATGGAAACTGGACACTGGGCCCAACTCTTTGTCAGCATTTATTCCCAATTTGGGAAAACTGTCCCAATCATGCTTGCTCACTGTTCCATTGTCCCTCCAACCTCCCTGTCCCGGATTAAATGGAGAGGGTTATTGGATTAAAGCTGTAAATCCAACCATTCAAATCAAGAAATGGTGATTGACAGGAGGGTGACTGACTGGCATCGTGGTGGTCCCATGTAAAATGGGGAGAGCCAAAAAATGGACAAACCTACCAACCTTTGTCCCTTCAACCCCTTTCCTTCTTCCACCTGCCCAAGCTTCCTGAGCCACTCAGCCAGAAGTGAATCCCACACCCCCACAGCTCTCTGTGCAAAGACGTTTCTCCTGTCATCCGGTCTAAATCTCTTGGGCGGGATTTTCTGGCCGCGCTCGCCCCAGGACCGGAAAATCCCACCCGAGGTCAACAGACCTTTGCCTGCTACAATTCCTGTGGCGGGCGGGACGGGAATGTTTAATGTTGTATTCGTGAAGCGTCGATATTGTCTTCGGAGCTAACGAAAAGGGTTCTCTTCTATCTCAACCTTTCATGATTTAAAATACTCCTAGGATATCTACCCAATAACATGCCTTGTTCCAATGAAAATAAAAGGATTCAACTGCAAGTTATTTTTTGTATTAAATTTTCTTAAAGCAGGTAGCTTGCCAGTGAGAATATCCTTTACTCTCTCTGAAGTGAAGCCCAATGCTATACATATTACTCTGAGATCTTGTAAAGTTTTTATGTATTGTAGGTATGTTTTCCATACTCTTTAGGGTACAAGAGATAAGAATCAACCAAGATTCTTGATTTTGTTGACATTTTTTGACATGTAAACATGCAGGTAAGGGTGCCTCCAACCTTATCCAGGAACACAAGCCAGAATCAGGGGCAATCCTCTTACTGGTAACTGAGGGGTTAATTCACTGCTGTGGCCTTCTCTGAATTGCTTTTTGGATCTGTCTCTGAGGAATGACTACAAAATGGCCGTTATGTACCTGGCAGAACAGACTATTTATAATTTTCCTTACACTCATCGGTTTTCAGAACACATCTGTCTTTGTTGTGCTTTGCTTACCTCTTAACTTGTCCTTTGAAACTGTGGCACATTGTGAAAGCGGCAACATTTTGCCTCTTCAAGCACAATAATGATTGATACCCATGGACCTTTCGGTTATGGTCAAGTTTAGCAGTGGCGGGGAATGCCTTACGATTTCCGTTTAACCATTCTGAGCTCTTTGCTTTGTTAATCAAATTCTGCTTTTTGGTTTTGACTAAGCAGCCCAAGTTTCTAACTCAACTGTTTGGTCTCCCTTACAGATAGGCCGGAGTTCTCTGGCTGTTCATGCTGGCGGTATCTTCTGGTCCTGCTGACAGCGCACCCCCGCCATGGGTCTCCCGGCGGCTTGGGGTGCAATCAATGAGAAATCCCGTTGACAGCAGCGGGACCAGAAGACCCTTCCACTGGCAAATGGAGTGCCACCATCCACTGCTGAGAAACACACTGAGCAGAGGCCAGAGAATCTCACCCCACACTCATAAAAATGTTAATTCCAAAATTTCAAATTCCTTCAATAGGGTCATTACCAAACCAGTACATCTCATAGCAAACCCTGGTAGAATGTGATGGAAACAGGCTGAAAATTTCCCGTTCTACCCAACACGGGAATCGTAGCAGGCGGGACAGAAAATTCAGCTGACCATTTAAAGATCTGTTGAGCTCGGGTGGGAATTTCTGGTCTTGGTGTGGCCAGAAAATGCTGCCTCTGGTTTTTTCCATGTAGTGCCAATGTTTCTGCCCTTCATTTGAATTTATCTGAAGCTTCTCTGTGATATGATTACATGTAGGGAACCCGCAAAGGCCTGGCCATTATATTTACAAGATTGACAACAGGTCAAACAACACCTTGGAATTAGGGCTGCGGTGTGGGCCATTGATTTTATACTGATCGGAGAAGTTAACCTCGGTTTTTTTATTGCAGAATATTCTGGTGCTTTTTCGGTAACATTCTGCCCCTCAGCCCCTATCTTCTGCGAAAATTGAAATCCCAAGGTGCCAGCTCCTACTAAGTAGTTACACTAAAAGTGAAGCCCGAATGGGACCTCGATGTAATTCAAAATGGCAGATATATAAATTCACAGAATTGCAGAATCGTTACGGCGCAGGAGGCCATTCGGCCCATCGTGCCTACACCATTTCCCCAAACGAGTATCCTAACTTAGTGCCACTCCCCTGCCATTGCCCTGTACTCCTTGAACATTGTTTCCATTCAAATAATTGTCTAATGCCCTCTTTAATGCCTCGATCCAACCTACCTCCTTTGGGAGCATTGGTTTAAGGTATTTCCGAAGGAAAATATGACGACTAAAGCCACGCAGGAAATTGTAAAATGTTGTAATACTATAATTGATTGTAAGTGGGTTCAATGTTAAGCATGAAAATAATGTAGCCCTTATGCGTTGCTTGCTTTGTCTCCCATATACATGGTACTTACGAGGTTCTGAAAAATGAATCCCCGGTGGGCAAGGTCCTGAGCCAGAAAGTAGATTTCAAAACTGGGCCAAATGGTTATAATGGAGGAGGCCCAGGTCCCCTGGTACTGGCAAGTTTGGAGATTTTGTTACTCATGGTTAGTTCCGGGACCCTTCTACTGCCCTTGGGCCTGGGACAGGCTTGAACCTCAGCCAGGGAGTCAGTCGTCACGACTAATCCAATCTGTTGACCCCTACCCCCCACTGTTCTAAAGGCAACACTCCCTGGCTGAATCTGACGATGATCCGTTCAGTGATCCTGAGCCCTAATGGCGGATGCCCCTACCCAGAATGCACAATGGGCCAGAATATGCCTTATCCATTTTATGGGTGACCCACAGGGAAAAGGGGTTTTGTGTATCGCAAGAAGTCATATAGCCAGTGCATACTTATATCACAGAACAACAAAACATGCAGCAAGTAGTATTGACTAAAATACACCAGCGCACTGCCAATGTGTTAGAATTATATTTTATGAAACTTTCATTCTTTCTTTTGATAATCATTGCAGACACAACAGCACACAAGTGGATATGAATTTTTCTTCATTCAATATTTGGGGCAGCGCGGTGGCACAGTGGTTGACACTGCTGCCTCACAGCGCCAGGGACCCAGGTTCAAGTCCAGCCTTAAGTGACTATCTGTGTGGGGTTTGCACATTCTCCCCGTGTCTGCATAGGTTTCTTTTGGGTGCTCCGGTTTACTCCCACAGTCCAAAGATTAGGTAGATTAGCCATGCTAAATTGTCCCCGAATGTCCAGAGATGTGTAGGTTAGGGGGATTGGCAATGCTAAATTGCCCTTAGCATCCAAAGATGTGTAGATTAGGTGGATTGGCCATGCTAAATTGCTCCTTGGTGTCCAAAGTTGTGCAGGTTAGGTGGATTGGCCATGCTAAATTGCTCCTTGGTGTCCAAAGTTGTGCAGGTTAGGTGGATTGGCCATGCTAAATTGCCCATTAGTGTCACAAAGATGTGTAGATTAGGTGGATTGGCCCTGTTAAATTGCCCCTGGTGTCCAAAGATGTGTAGGTTAGGTGGATTGACCATGCTAAATTGCTCATTAGTGTCAGGGGATTTAGTAGGGCAAATATGTGGGGCTCTGGTGATAGAGCCGAGGTGGGATTATGGTCGGTGCAGACTCAATGGGCTGGGTCTACACCGGGCAAGGGCCGGGAGGTAGTTGTAGAGGGTTGTTTTTCCAAACTGGAGGCTATGACCAGTGGTGTGCCTCAGGAATCGGTGCTGGTTCCACTGTTATTTGTCATTTATAATAATGATTTGGATGAGAATTTAGTAGGCATGGTTAGTAAGTTGCAGATGACACCAAGATTGGTGGCATAGTGGACAGTGAAGAAGGTTATCTAGGATTGCAACGGGATCTTGATCAATTGGGCCAGTGGGTTGACGAATGGCAGATGGAATTTAATTTAGATAAATGCGAGGTGATACATTTTGGTAGATCGAACCAGGGCAGGACTTACTCAGTTAATGGTAGGGTGTTGGGGAGAGTTACAGAACAAAGAGATCTAGGGGTACAGGTTCATAGCTCCTTGAAAGTGGAGTCACAGGTGGACAGAGTGGTGTAGAAGGCATTCGGCTGCTTGGTTTCATTGGTCAGAACATTGAATACAGGAGTTGGGACGTCTTGTTGAAGTTGTACAAGACATTGGTAAGGCCACACTTGGAATACTGTGTACAGTTCTGGTCACCCTATTATAGAAAGGATATTATTAAACTAGAAAGAGTGCAAAAAAGATTTACTGGGATGCTACCGGAACTTGATGGTTTGAGTAATAAGGAGAGGCTGGATAGACTGGGACTTTTTTTTCTGGAACGTAGGAGGCTTAGGGGTGATCTTATAGAGGTCTATAAAAAATGAGGGGCATAGATCAGCTAGATAGTCAATATCTCTTCCCAAAGGTAGGGGAGTCTAAAACTAAAGGGCATAGGTTTAAGGTGAGAGGGGAGAGATACAAAAGTGTCCAGAGGGGTAATTTTTTCACACAGAGGATGGTGTCTGGTACAAGCTGCCAGAGGTAGTAGTAGAGGGGGGTACAATTCTGTCTTTTAAAAAGCGTTTAGACAGTTACATGGGTAAGATGGGTATAGAGGGATATGGGCCAAACGCAGGCAATTGGGGTTAAAAAAAAAGAGCGGCATGGACAAGTTGGGCCGAAGGGCCTATTTCCATGCTGTAAACTTCTATGACTCTATGACTTTAACTCTATGAATGGCCTCCTTCTGCACTGTAGGATTCTATGAATAGTCGCTCTGTGACAGAGAATGAGACATCAGTCAATAGAAAGCATTAAATGCACCGAGTGCAGTTCGAACGTTACGGGCATATGTCGCATTTCAAGAAGTAGTGTTTTCAAATGGGGGAGAAGAATTACATTTACTCAGCGGGTGGTGGCGGGGGGGGGGGGGGGGGGGGGGGCGGTGTTTGGTGGAAAAGACAGTAAAAATAAAAATTCTTCGACAAGCTGGCTTTAATTATTAAGATTAATTTTTTTTCAAAATGCACTTCATTCATCACATTTGTAAAAGTACATTACATAACAATTGTGATTTGACATTACCCAGTGCAGTGCAGTTTAGCAGCATATTCCAAAGTGCCTCGCCACACGTCAAATTGCAGGTGAAATTTACAATCTACATTTCATGTCAAACATGCTCTTGTTGCACAGGGCTCAAAGTGTTTTACACGGGTCCAGCCCTGGGGGGTACAACCAGGCCTTAATGAATAAATTTGCCGGATTGCAGCAAAGGTCATTGTTTTTCCTTTATCCATTCGTGGGATGTGGGTGTCGCCGGCTTGGCCAGCATTCATTGCATATCCCAAGTTGCCCTTGAACTGAGTGGCTTGCCAGGCCATTTCTAAGGGCAGTTGAGAGTCAACCACATTGCTGTGGCTCTGGAGTCACATGTAGGCCAAACTGGGTAAGGACGGCTGATTTCCTTCTCTAAAGGGACATTAGTGAACCAGATGGGTTTTTCTGACAATCGACAATGGTTTCATGGTCATCAGTAGATTCTTAATTCCAGATTTCTTTTGTGTTGAATTCAAATTCCACCATCTGCCGTGGCGGCATTCGAACCCGGGTCCCCAGAACATTAGCTGAGTTGCTGGATTAATAGTCTAGCGATAATACCACTAGGCCATCACATCATCTCCCCTAAAATTAAGGAGTCACTTGTTTAAAACAGGGATGGGGAGAAATATTTTCTCTCAGAGGGTGGTGGGTCTCTGGAACTCTCTTTCTCAAAAGGCACAGGAAGCAGAGGGAGGGATTCTCCGGTTTTGTCCGTGACGGGATCCGTTGCCAGTGAGAGTGGAGAATTTGGCGTTCCCGCCCAAAACTCCGTTCACTTTCACGAGACAGCCTCAGCCGCGAACGGTGATGGAAGAATTTGGCCAGAGTCTTTAAGGCAGAGCTAGATAGATCCTTGATTTACAAGGAGGGGTGGGGTGGGTGAAAGGTTATCGGGGGCAGCAGGAATGAGGTTACAAGCAGATCAGCCATGGTCTTCTTGAATGGCAGAATCAGGCTCGAGGGGCCGAGTGGCCTCCTAATTCATATGTTCGTATGTCATACTGCCTGTTTTAATGCTCCGACGACTTAATCGTGAATCCTCTTGTGGGAGAGAGCACCTCCACCACACTTCCCCACCCCCTGAAGCACTGATTTTGTCGATTTTGAATGATAATTTAACGGTAACATTTTCCATGTTTAAGAATCAGGATGTGAATCTGTTTTATTTTAGCGATGCCCAGTTTCTGTCGGGTGAGTTTGGTCTCTGGACTGTTGGATATCCTCTGGCTTAACAACATAAATCTGCCCAATTGGAACTGACTTCCAGAGCTACCCATTTTTGCAGATTTCAACTGCCTGATGGTCACGTGAGTCTTGCCGCATTGGACATGGGTTGTTAATCCTGCTCTGGATTTCAGGGATAAATTAAGCATAACATTGAAATTACACAGCCTGATTGACTGTTCCTCTGATTCTGTAAAACAGAAACCCCAAAGAATTTACTCTAAAATAGAATCATAGAATCCCTCCAGTGCAGAAGGAGACCATTTGGCCCATCGAGTTCGCACTGGCTCCCCAATAGAGTATCTTACCCATGCCCTACCCCCATAAATCTCACAAATTTAACTCACAAATCCCTTTAACCTGGACATCTTGCGACACTAAGAGGCAATCGTATCTGCAGGTCTTCCCGCTCCTGCATTCCCCTTTAGAATTGTACCCTTTATTACTCATTGCCTCTCCTTATCCCTCTTCCAGAAATGCATCACTTCACACGTCTCTGCGTTAATTTCAATTGCCACTTGTCTGCCCATTCCACGACCCTGTCGATGTCCCACTGCAGTCTATCATTATCCTCCTCACAGTTCACAATGCCTCCAGACTTTACACCCAATGCAAATTTTGAAATTGTGCCGTGTACACCCAGGTCTGCGTCACTAATAAATGTCAAGAAAAGTGATGGTCCATGAATTGTACTCTGGGGATTTTTAAAAAGGGGATACATTAATGGGATGTGGGCATTGCTGGCTGGGCCCAGCATTTATTGCCCATCCCTAGTTGCCCCTTGAGAAGGTGGTGGTAAGCTGCCTTCTTGAAACGCTGCAGTCCCTGTGGCATAGGTATGCCCACAGTGCTGTTAGGGAAGAAGTTCCAGGATTTTGACCCGGCGACAGTGAAGGAAAGGCCGATATATCTCCAAGTCAGGATGGTGATGGGGTTCAGAGGGGGTCTTACACTCTATCGGTGGAAATCTCCAACTGAGGGATTTTCTGCTCTGGAATTAAAAATCCATTGATGACGTGAAACCATTGTCGAGCGTTGGAAAAACCCATCCGGCTCACTAATGTCCTTTAGGGAAGGAAATCTGCCATCCTTACCCGGTCTGGCCTACATGTGACTCCAGAGCCACAGCAATGTGGTTGACTCTTAATAGCCCTCGGGCAACTCGGGATGGGCAATAAATGCTGGCCAGTCAACGATGCCCATGTCCCATGAATGAATAAAATAAAAATTCCACTGATGGAATGGTCTGGAAAATCCCAGCCGATCATTTCATAGAATCGAATCCCTACTGGGTGGAAAGAGGCCATTTGGCCCATCGAGCCTGCACCGACAATAATCCCACCCAGGCCCTATCCCAGTAACCCCATGTATTTACCCTGCTAATCTCGCTACACATCTTGGGACACCAAGGGTCAATTTAGCCTAGCCAATCCACCTATCCTGCACATCTTTGGACACTAAGGGACAATTAAGCACGGCCAATTCAACTAACTTGCACATCTTTGGACACTAAGGGACAATTTAGCATGGCCAATCTACCTAACCTACACATATTTGGAGTGTGCGAGGAAACCGGAGCGCCCGGAGGAAACCCACGCGGATACGGGGAGAATGTGCAAACTCCACACAGATAGTCATCTGAGACTGGAATCGGACCTGGATCCTTGGCCCTGTGAGGCAACAGTGCTAACCACTATGCCACCGTGCCACTCATCAGTGCTCGCTGTTTCCTGTTATTCAGGTTACCTTGTATCCATGCTGTTGTTGCCCCTTTTATTCCACTGTCTTCCAGCTTACTGGGCAGACTATGTGCTGCTTTATCAAACATCTTCTGGAAGCCCATTAACCACATTAGCCTCATCAATCCTCTCTGTTGCCTCATCAAAAAACTCAATCATGTTAGTTAAACACGATTTGCCTTTAACAAATCCATGCTGGCTTTCCCTAATTAATCCGCACTTCTCCAAGTGATTACTAATGTTGTCTCAGTGTAGCAAGTATGTGTGCACTAATTGATTATCCTGGTGCAGGGGATTTCTGAAGTTCGGAGGTCGAGAATTATGATTGATGCGATGTCACTCTAAATCCATTACTGAGAATTTAAAACAAAACGGTTTCAATTAAATCAGAACAGCAGAAAGTTCTGGAAAAAAACTCATCAGGTCTGGCAGCATTGGTGGAGACAGAAGCCCATCACATAGAATGGCCACGCAGATTCAAAATCTGAATCTAATTCTTTCTCCACAGATGCTGCCAGACATTTTATTTATTTATTTACAGGATGTGTGTGTTGCTGGCTAGGCCAGCATTTATTGCCCATCCCTAATTGCCCTTGAGAAGGTGGTGGTGAGCTGCCTTCTTGAACTGCTGCAGTCCATGAGGTGTAGTTACACCCTAACGCTGTTAGGGAGAGAGTTCCAGCATATCGTCCCAGCGACAGTGAAGGAATGGTTATATATTTCCAAGTCAGAATGGTGAGTGACTTGGAGGGGAACTTCCAGGTGGTGGTGTTTCCATATGTCTGCTGCCCTTGTCCTTCTAGATGGTAGCAGTCGTGGGTTTGGAAAGTCAGCCTGAGGTGCCTTGGTGAGTTCCTGCAGTGCACCTTGTAGATGGTACACACTATGCTACTGGGCGTTCGTGGTGGAGGGAGTGAATGTTTGTGGAAGGGATGCCAATCAAGCAGGCAGCTTTGTCCTGGATGGCATTGAACCTCTTGAGTGTTGTTGCAACTTCACTCATCCACGCAAGTGGAGAGTATTCCATCACACTCCTGACTTGTGCCTTGTAGATGGTGGACAGGCTTTGGGGGGTCAGGAGGTGAGTTTCTCACTGCAGTATTCCTAGCCTCTCACGTGCTCTTGTATCCACAGTATTTACATGGCTAGTCCAGTTTAGTTTCTAGTCGATGGCAATCCCCAGAGTATTGATAGTGGGGGATTCAATGATGATAATGCCATTGAAGGTCAAGGGGAGATGATTAGCTTCTCTCCTGTTGGAAATGACCATCGCCTGTCACTTGTGTGGCACAAATGTTATTTGCCACTTATTAGCCCAAGCCTAGATGTTGTCCAGGTCTTGCTGCATTTGGACATGCACTGCTTCAATATCTGAGAAATTGTGAATGGTGCTGAACACTGTACAATCATCAGTGAACATCCCCACTTCTGACCTTATGATGGAAGGAAGATCAGTGATGAAACAGCTGAAGATGGTTGGGCCTAGGACACAACCCTATATACTCTTGCAGAGATGTCCTGGAACTGAGAAGATTGACCTCCAACAACCACAACATTCTTCTTTTGTGCCAAATGTGAGTTTTTCTAGAGTTCTCTATTTTTATTTCAGATCTCCAGCATCTGCAGTATTTTGCTTCAATTTAATGATACAGTTACCCCAGGTTGCCAATCTGAGATCACTGTTGGAGTAATTTTTAACTAGGATCTTCCTGTCTGGATCACTGGGACTCTTCCTGTCAATCAGTGTCTTCTGTCTTTTTAAAAGGTTTTTGTTTAGTTTAGTTTTTAGGCTTATATTAACACTGCAATGCAGTTACTGTGAAAACCCCCAAGTCGCCACACCCGTGTGCCTGTTCAGGTACACTGAGGGAGAATTTAGCATGGTCAATGCACTTAAGCAGCACGTCTTTCGGACTGTGGGAGGAAACCGGAGCACCCGGAGGAAACCCATGTAGACACGGGGAGAACGTCCAAACTCCACACAGTCACCCAAGGCTGGAATTGAACCCGGGTCCCTGGTGCTGTGTGGCAGCAGCGCTAACCACTGTGCCACCATGCCGCCCCATTCTTTCTCGAGTGCTTCTGCATTGTGGGACCTTTTAGGTGCTTATCTACAGAATACAGTTTGTGAAAGAGTTCATGCACAACTGTCTTCGTGGTGTGGATTGGTTAATTGGATACTGATTGACTGTTGATTGGTTAGCGTTTTCCCAAGTTGTTTCCCTTTGGCGTAGCCGTATCAGTTCTTCTTCCTGTCCGACTCTGATCACCTCTTTGGTTCCAATCAGCCTCTTGTGATTTCAATCAGTTTGCTGTAATTAACAGTTCTGTTCAATTCAAATTGTTCTATACAATTCAGCAGCATCACCGCAGTCAACAAGCACATAAATAGCAAGGTTCGCACCCATCCAGTTTCCACATAACAAACACTGTCCTGAACTTATAGTCCATCTGTTAACCCTTTCCCCCCTTACACTGACAATGTGCAACAACCAGAATTGACTAAAATGCAACATTACACTGGCAGTTTATTGTTCATGGAGGGTAAAGCATATTTAATCTTTTTTCATATTTGATAATTACCAGAAACATCCACATGCGCAAAGATATACATCTGGTGGATTTAGTGAAGTTGCGTTGCGGCATTTAGCAGCCACGCTGTTGACAGAGAATGAGTGATCAGCTGCATAACAAAATGTAAAACTGAATATAGTCGTAACACAATGTCACAAGGAAGATATTGCGTTTCAAGAAAGGGTTGTGAAATTGTGGAAGACCAATTAAATTTCTGGTGGGAGCTGTGGGGAAGGAGGCAACGATTTTTTTCAAGGAACGGCTTCTAAGAGTAAATTCACAGGCATGTTGGAAAGGTCAGACTTGTTCTTGGTGCTGTGATATCGGAACAAACGGGCTGACAAGCTCTGACAGCGATGGAAGGGTCGGCGCAGCAGAGAAAACCCTCAACACCCTTAAAGGCTGAAATCTGACTGGCAATTTACCCGCATGCTTTCTGCCAAGCTTGATGTTAAACTTGTCACTTTTATTTGAACAATACTGAGGGATTTTATTTTAATAATGCAGATCCTTTCTGCTGGGTGTGTTTGGTCTAGACTGAATAAGACGATAACATCGCTAGGAAGCAGATGCAGGCTTTCTTCCAACAGAATAAAATCCAGTTACACCTTTTCCATTCACTTGTTGCATGAAGCTGTCGAGGAGGCAAAAACATCTCCAAGATTAACCAGGCACAGATGGTGGGTATGCTTGATGCTGAGCTTCATGGTGTTGTACTACCCAAGGATGGATTGGTGGAGGCAGCTTGATGGACTCAGTGCTTAACAAGCAGGTCAGTGAACGTAAAACCACGGACAAGTTACGGTGCAGAAAGAGACCATTCACCCCACCGTGTCTGCGCTGGCCAATGAAAGAAACTAGCCGCCCATTTTAATCCCACTTTCCGGCACCTCATCCATAACCTTGCAGATGACATCACTTCAGGAGCAAATCGTAAAAGCTGAATGGTGAATAAACCGTACCCTTCTCAGACTGCACCTTGCAACACAGCTCCACTTCTGGCCACCCAGACACATGATGGGCGGCACGGTAGCGCAGTGGTTAGCACTGCTGCTTCACAGCTCCAGGGCCCTGGGTTCGATTCCCGGCTTGGGTCACTGTCTGTGTGGAGTTTGCACATTCTCCTCGTGTCTGCGTGGGTTTCCTCCGGGTACTCTGGTTTCCTCCCACAAACCAAAGATGTGCGGGTTAGGTTGATTGGCCATGTTAAAATTGCCCCTTAGTCTCCTGAGATGCGTAGTTTAGAGGGATTAGCGGGTAAATATGTAGGGATAAGAGCCTGAGTGGGCCTGAGTGGGATTGTGGTCGGTGCAGACTCGATGGGCCAAATGGCCTCTTTCTGCACTGTAGGGTTTCTATGATTCTATGATAAATAAACTTAAACTTAAAGTGAGATGTTCAGTTGCTGGAGGCACGGTGGCACAGTGGTTAGCATTGCTGCCTCACAGCACCAGGGACCCGGGTTCCATTCCATCCTTGGGTGACTGTCTGTGTGGAGTTTGCGCGTTTTCCCCATTTCTGCATGGGTTTTCTCCAAGTGCTCCAGTTTCCTCCCACAGTTTAAAGAGGGGAAGCAGTGGCATAGTGGTATTATCACTGGATTAATAATTCAGAAACGCAGGGTAATGCTCTGGGGGCACAGGTTCAAATCTCACCATGGCAGATGGTGGAATTTGAATTCAATAAAAAAATTCTGGAATTAAGAATCTACTGATGACCATAGAACCATTGTCAATTATCAAAAAAACCAATCTGGTTCACCCATGTCCTTTACGGAAGGAAATCTGCCATCTTTACCTGGTCTGGCCCACATGTGACTCCAGAGCCACAGCAATATGGTTGACTCTCACCTGCCCATGGGCAACTAGGCAATAAATGCTGGCCAGCCAGTGGCGCCCATGTCCCATGAATGGATTAAAAAAAGAGCTTCTCAGTGTCTTAGTGAATGAAGACTGACAGGAACATGGCAGCTCCTACCGTAAAAAAAGGGGTGCATGTCTCCCTCCATCCCCCTTCGATGATTCAGCACAATGAAGAAGCAGTCCAAAGGAAGGCCACTCCCCATTTCTGAAGAAGCCAGGATCGGAAGACAAGGATGGATCTCCAGCTTGGCACGGAAAAGTAGGAGAGGAACGGCAATCCGACGGCGATTGATGCTCCTCGGAAGATTCGGGCCAAAGGCCCAGATTTTCTAAGATGCGTTTCATTCAGATCTAAAGGGCAAATCTAACAAGTTGGTAAAGGTGAACGAGGAAGCTAAGGGAGGGATGCAGTGGAGTGATAATGAATCAACCAGCATGTCATGGCGCTATGTAACTCCTCATAGTTGCTGGCGGATTTCAACATTAGTGATAGCATATGTGTGATCTTGCCGTTATTTTGCGATGAAGATTTGTATGCGTGCATGTGTGTGTCATTTATAAGCGATCTGTTGCACAGAAGGTGCTATTTTCCAGTCACATCACAACTGTTTTCATCCTGTCCTGTATTTATGCCAAGCCTGTAGATTGCTGATACAACCGATAAACAGTTCGCAACATAGCCAGAAGATTCTTACAGCAAAATTGTTGGACTTGAAACAATTTAGGGCACTCTCTCCCCCAGTCCCGAGACATTGCCAGGGTAGCATGGTGGCACAGTAGATAGCACTGTTGCCTCACAGTGCCAGGGACCTGTGTTTGATTCTGGCCTCGGGTGACTGTGTGTGTAGAGTTTGCACGTTTTCCCCCGTGTCTGTGGGGTTTCCTCCGGGTGCTTCAGTTTCCACCCACAGTCCAAAGATGTCAAGTTAGGTGGATTGGCCATGTTACATTCTCCCTCAGTGTACCCGAACAGACGCTGGAGTGTGGTGATGAAGGGATTTTCACAGTAACTTCATTGCAATGTTAATGTAAGCCTACTTGTGACACTAATAAATAGATAAATAAATAAGTTTAGGTGGATTGGCCATTTTAAATTGCCCCTTCGAGTCTAGAAATGAGTAGGTTAGGTAGATTGGCTATGCTAAATTGCCCCTTAGTGTCCGAAGATGTGCAGATTAGGAGGATTAGCCATAATAAATGTGCGGGCTTACGGGGATAGGGCAGTGTGGGGGAGTGGGGGGGAGTGGGGGGGGAGTTTGGCGGGTCTGGATAAAATGCTCTTCCGGAGAGTCGGTGCAGACTCGATGGCCGAATGGCCTCCTTCTGCACTATAGGGGTTCTGTGGTTCATGGTCAGGTTACACAGATTTAGCCAAATGGCAGGTTTGGAAATGGAAATGCGGAAGGGGTAAATTGTGTTGATGGAAGGCAGTGGGTGGGATGAAGAGCAAGAGGTCCACGGTCACACCATCAGCAGCTTGTATTCCACGCCAAACATGAGAATGGAGTGAGATTTGAGGAGGGGTCTAAGGCAGGAGTGTACATTCATTGACAATGCTGGATTCGGCAGCCTCAGTCACTGCCTGCCCTATAATGCAGAGCAGTGTCTACTCCAGAGTACCTGACAGATGCTGGCCTTCCTGTCCCCAGCAGTTCATTGCTCCCTCATGTTATATATACTCTTACCCTTGAAGAGAGAAAGAAGAATGTCCGTGAACTTGTTGCAAATATTTTCGGGTGATGTGCCTGCCATAGCTGAATAGCTGCCACTGCATGGAAATGGCAAGATGTTGGTGCAATGGGAAGTGTGTGAGGGTGAGGCAGAGCCTCTGAATTTTAGGCTCGAGTAAGCACCCAGCAAGCTTAAAGAAAAGGCAAAGTCCATTCAGCTCCTCTTTCTTATGTGTTAGTCATTACATCCAGAATCCTATCACTAAGATAATTGCACTTTAACAAATATGAACAGTTCACTGAGCCAACTTTGACTGAAATCAGCAGAGCCCAAAATAGTCAGAAAACTGAATAATTATAAGTTGGTCCTCTGTAATTAACTTTGATGGTCCAAAAATGTGCAGGTTAGGTGGATTGGCCATGTTAAATTGCCCCTTAGTGTCCAAAGATGTGCAGGTTAGGTGGATTGGCCATGTTAAATTGCCCCTTAGTGTCCAAAGATGTGCAGGTTAGGTGGATTAGCCATGTTAAATGTATGGAGTTATGGGGATAGGGCGGAGGTGAGGACCTGGGTAAGATGCTTTTTCAGAGAGACAGTGCAGACTCGATGGGCCGAACGGCTTCCTCCTGCACTGTAGGGATTCTGTGGTTCCAAGATAACAGCCAAGTGACAACTAGCCTTGCCGAGCACTGACAGTTTAAATCATGAGGACTTGAACGCACTTTCTCCTGAGCAATAGGTAACAGGAAGGATTATCAAGTGAGCCATGCATAGAGTGAAGTTTGAATTTGATCTCAAGGCTAGTGGAGTATGAAATTAGGCACTAGTACTTTTTTTGATAGTAGGTTTATTTACAGAATGCAGCATCAAATATTGCTCCTTGTTACCTATTACCCCCATGTCACTCCCTCTTTATAGGTGTTCTAGGTACTTAAATTAAACATTGCCCTTCAACTGTATGTCTTTGCAGTATAATTAGCATACTATTAACACAAAGGGAAGGTAGTGGTAATATCACTAGAATTAGTATTCTAATATTCGAGGATAGGCCCACAGAGCATTGTCCCAGGTCTCTGGGGTACTAGCTCAGTGACAATACCACTATGCCACCGTCTCTTCCTAATCTGTGTGTTCATAAAGGGGAAAAGATAGTGTGTTTTCCAGCTCCCTTGAGGGCAAGGTCGCAGATGGGTTTGACTGTAAAAGACTCAGATGAGGACTTTGTTGGGCATAGGAGCAGAGATTCTTGATGCATTGGAAGGCCTGTCAGAGAGGCTGTAGTCGCTGCCGATGTGCCTGGAGGAGTCGGACTCTGGCTTTACACACGCGCGCAGTTGGGAGCTCACCCTTTTCAATGTGGAAGTGAACGGCCAAACTCCACGACTTGCAGGTTCAGCCATGATGCAACATCTGGCGGCTGATGTCTCAGATCCCACTCAGTGCCTCCTTGTTGCAGAGGAAGCTCAGACTGAGGTCACGAGCTCCATGGGTGGCACAGTAGTTAGCACTGCTGCCTCACAGCATCAGGAACCTGGTTCAATTCCGGCCTCAGGTGACTGTCTGTGTGGAGTTTGCACATTCTCCCTGTGTTTCCTCCGGGTGCTCCGGTTTTCTCCCACAATCCAAAGATGTTCAGGTTAGGTGGATTGGCCATGCTAAATGAGTGGGCTTACAGGGATAGGGCGGGGGAAAGGGCTTGGGTGAGGTACTCTGTCAGAGAGTCGGTGCAGGCTCAATGGGCTGAATGGCCTCCTTCTGCACTGTAGGGATTCTATGATTCTATGAAGGTAGCCCTAACTTGTTGCTGTGCAGGCCCAGGCAGCGGCCACCATAGCTGTGGACTACAGTTCTCGAAGCGGGTGGGGAGGGGCAGGGTCACTCCACAGTCTAGCAATCTGTGCTCCAGCAGCTTGCTGAGGTGCTGCCCAGTGAGAACACCAGTGGCTCCTTGGAACATGAACCCCAGCTGCCCTCTCTCAGGTTGACAGCATTTGTGCCTCTTCTCCACCGCCGCTGCCATTCTACCAGTGCCCTCCACTGGCAGTGGCAGCCTTGCCCTGGTCTGTTGCTTAGGGTCCGATTGGAGGAGCTGGCACAGCTCAGCAAGCATCTCCTTAATAAAATGCAGCTGCCTCCGACAATACTCTGAGCTCAATTGCTCTTTGAAGACCCTACGTGGTCAATTGAGAGCCCTCCTCTGCCGCCCCCCCCCCCCCCCCCCCCACCCGCCCCGCCACACAGCTTCCCCTTTCTGCAGCCTGTGTTCCATTACCCCGTCTCACTTAAGCCTAAGAGAGATTGCAAATGTAGCCCCAAATCATTAAAAGCAGAGAGGCCTTCAAACTCCTCGGATCTCCTTGGAACAGTCCGGAAACATTCCCTTGCTGACTCCATCGATTTTCCAGTACTCTTCCAACAACATGGAACACAAGCATGGCGCGCCATGTGGGCTGTATCGGAAGTGGCCAGAAGCCAATCGGTTGCCCCTTTTGAACCTCCAGGATTCCGTTGCACTGACAGCAGTGGTGCTGTGAAGCTAGTTTTTGCTTATATTGAAGTTGAACAGGAAGGAGCAGCTCGCAAACCAGTTGAGACTTTCAGTTCCTCTATGATTCTTTGATTCTATGAAGTCCTGACCAATAACCTTGTCAACATCACTGAAATGGATCACCTGATCATTTATCTTCCTGCTATTTTGTGGGATCTTGCTTTAGGTAAATTGACTGCTGTGTTTCTTTGTAGCATTGCAGCAGTGACTACACTTTGACGGTACTTCATTAGCTGTAAAGGTGGCAAAAAGTGCTATAAAAATGCAAATCCGTCCCTTGTCCTCTCTCGCTCTCCCTCCACGTGGAGAGTAAGTACTCTTGACTATATGTGAAGTGCATTTTTTACAGCCTATAATTTTTATTACCTGCCTTTTGTGCTGTACATGCATCCCATTAATGGATAACATTTAGTGAAACCAGTCATTAAACCAGAGCTGACATCTAGTACCTCCTTAGATTGCCATTGACATCAGTGTACAACCAATAAAGTGTCTGCTCACTCATAGCTGTGGAAGATAATTGCAGATCAAAGCCACCTATTGGCTGCTGTGATGCAAATTAATTGACAGTCATCTATCATATCTTGCCAAATTCTTTTCAATTATATATTTCCTGTGCAGTGGCTACAAGGCAGTACCTTGACCTTAAAGGATATTGACTCCCACATACGATAGTTTGGGACCACACTGACTCCAGGGGATATTGACTCCCACGTACAGTAGATGCAGGACACATGTCGATCCTTAGGAACGAATCGTTATCACATTCTGTAGAAATGGGCACCACATTAAACATTGGGATTAATGACTTACATACTGGCAATATGGGCCACACAATAACTCGAGGGGATGTCACTTGAACCGTGCATGGGATGGTGGGCATTAATTGGGGATTCATTTCAGCCCCTACAGAAATAGCACAGACTAAAACTGTGGTTGTAGAGTTAGGAGGTGCATGCCTATAATGTATAACTCTGTAAATATATATAAAAGTGTGCAAAGTTTGGCTCCAGTTCTATCCTTCACCAACTGGTGGCACGGTGGCACAGTGGTTAGCACTGCTGCCTCACGGCGTCAGGGACCCGGGTTCAATTCCGGCCTCGGGTAACTGTCTGTGTAGAGTTTTCACGTTCTTCCGTGTCTGTGTGGGTTACCTCCGGTTTCCTCCCACACTCCAAAGAAGTGTGGGTTAGGTGGATTGGCCATGATAAATTGCCCCTTGGTGTCAGGGGGATTATCAAAGACAATGCCATTTGAGCTCAAAGGAACTTAAGAAACGGCAAAGGCTGATCACATCCACACCCACACCAACAACTCCCACAGTATCAACACCACACACTACCAACATCGAATAAACCTCAACACTGCAATAAGGCCAACGTCACATCAACACTATCAGGTCCACACCCGTACCAGCATGAATATCAACAGCAACACACTAATATCTGAAATACACCAATATGAACATCACATCAATATTAACACTAACATCATGTCAATATTGCACTAACTCCGAATCAATCCAGCATCCATATCCATTATTAAAATGCCATCACGAATATCACGCCAAGAACAGTGAGCATCAACATTGCACCAAAAGCAACACTTGGGCGAGGCTCGTAAAATTCTGCCCAAGGCCAATGGAGAATTCCGTTCTGCGAGCCTCGCCCACCCTGGAATCAGGGCGGGCGAGGTGCTAAAACTCCGGCCCTCAACTTCATCCCAGCAACACTGTCACCCAATCCTTTCCCTTTTCAGATATGATCCGAATCCCTTTTGAAAGCTTCAATTGATGCCGTCTCGCCCACACCCTCAGGCACCAGACCCTAACCATTCGCTGCGGGAAGAAAATCTTCCTCCTGTCTCCATTGCTTCCTTTGTCAATTACCTTAAATCTGTGTCCCTCGGTTCTCGATCCTTCTCTCAATGGGAACAGTTTCTCACGATCTACTCTGTCCAGACCCCTCGTGATTTTGTACACTTCTATCAAATCTCCTCTCAACCTTCTCTTCTCCAAGGAGAATGGTCGCCAATCATTCGACATAACCCAAGTTCCTCACCCTTGGAACCATTCTCATGAATCTTTTCTGTACCATCTCCAATTCTTTAAAGTTTAAAGTTTATTTATTATTGTCACAATAGGCTTACATTAACACTGCAATGAAGTTACTGTGAAAATCCCCTAGTCGCCACACTTTGGCGCCTGCTCGGGTACACTAAGGGAGAACTTTGCATGGCCAATGCATCTAACCAGCACGTCTTTCACACTGTGGGAGGAAACCAGAACACCCGGAGGAAACCCATGCAGACACGGGGAGGACGTGCAGATTCCACACAGACTGTGACCAAGCCGGGAATTGAACCTGGGTCCTTGGCACTGTGAGGTAGCTGTACGAACCACTGTGCCACCATGTCACTCTTTCACCTCCTTTCTGATGTACAGTGCTCAGGACTACATGCAATGCTCATTTGAGACTGATTTAGGCTTTTATATAGATTTAACATAATTTCCTTTTGAGACAGAATGTTTGACACAACTTCCTGATGTGTTGTTATAATGAAAGAAGTACCCACAGTAGGCTCTCTTCCAGTAGTAATACACTGCTGTGAGGAGCCCTAGAGACATAATTTATTCCTTTATTGTAGTAATTATTGTAACCTGACCCTATCAGGCCATAGAAGGGATGTGTATCATGTGATCCAGCCTCAGTTTCACTTTGGCCTGTTAACAGAACATAACACACACAGCTCTGCTGCTGATTCCTTCAAGCTTTCTAACTTTGTATCACTGCTCCTATGCATCTGGTTTAAATAAATGAACCCATGATGTGTTTACACAATCCCTTATGTGTAATTATTGCCTTTATGGTTTTTTTATTCATTTGTGTGACACGGCATCGCTGGCTGGCCAGCATTTATTGCCCATCCCTAGTTGCCCTGGTTAGTGGTGAGCTGCCTTCTTGAGCGATTGACACAACTGAATGTCTTGCTAGGCCATTTCAGAGGGCAGTTGAGTGTCAACCACATTGCTGTGGCTCTGGAGCCACATGCAGGCCAGATGGACGGCAGATTTCCTTCCCTAAAGGCCGTGAGAACCAGATGGGGTTTTTTCAGTCAATCGACAATGGTTTCATGGTCATCAGTAGATTCCAGATAGAGTCATAGAGTCATAGAATCATAGAGGTTTACAGCATGGAAACAGGCCCTTCGGCCCAACTTGTCCATGCTGCCCTTTTTAAAAAATAACCCCTAAGCTAATCCCAATTGCCCGCATTTGGCCCATATCCCTCTATATCCATCGTACCCATATAACTATCTAAATGCTTTTTAAAAGATAAAATTGTACCCGCCTCTACTACTACCTCTGGCAGCTTGTTTCAGACACTCACCACCCTCTGTGTGAAATAATTGCCCCTCTGGACACTTTTGTATCTCTCCCCTCTCACCTCAAACCTATGCCCTCTAGTTTTAGACTCCCCTACCTTTGGGAAAAGATATTGACTATCTACCTTGTCTATGCCCCTCATTATTTTATAGACCTCTATAAGGTCACCCCTCAGCCTCCTACGCTCCAGAGAAAAACGTCCCAGTCTATTCAGCCTCTCCTTATAACCCAATCCATCAAGTCCCGGTAGCATCCTAGTAAATCTTTTCTGCACTCTTTCTTGTTTAATAATATCCTTTCTATAATAGGAAGACCAGAATTGCACACAGTATTCCAAGTGTGGCCTTACCAATGTCTTGTACAACTTCAACAAGACGTCCCAACTCCTGTATTCAATGTTCTGACCGATGAAACCAAGCATGCCGAATGCCTTCTTCACCACTCTGTCCACCTGTGACTCCACTTTCAAGGAGCTATGAACATATACCCCTGGATCTCTTTGTTCTGTAACTCTCCCCAATGCCCTACCATTAACTGAGTAAATCCTGATCTGGTTCAATCTACCAAAATGAATCACCTCGCATTTGTCTAAATTAAACTCCATCTGCCATTCATCAGCCCACTGGCCCAGTTGATCAAGATCCCGTTGCAATTGGAGATAACTTTCTTCACTGTCCACTATGCCACCAATCTTGGTGTCATCTGCAAACTTACTAACCATGCCTCCTATATTCTCATCCAAATCATTAATATGAATGACAAATAACAGTGGGCCCAGCACTGATCCCTGAGGCACACCACTGGTCACAGGCCTCCAGTTTGAAAAACAACTCTGTACAACCACCCTCTGGCTTCTGTTAAGAAGCCAATTTTGTATCCATTTAGATACCTCACCCTGGATCCCGTGAGATTTAACTTTATGCAACAACCTACCATGCGGTACCTTGTCAAAGGCCTTGCTAAATTCCATTTTTTATTGAATCCAAATTCCACTATCTGCTGTGGCGGGATTCGAACCCGGGTCCCCAGAACATTAGCTGAGTTTCTGGATTAATAGTCTAGTGATAATCCCACTAGGCCATCACGTTCCTTTATATCCTTCTAAAAATACAACATTGTGATCGACAGCGGTGAAGCAGCCTACACAATGTTAAGTAAAGGCATGGTGAGGTGAACAACCTTAGATCGGGCTACATGGCATGAGATGGCCATCGATGTTTTGGTTAAAACACAATGGCGAGATTCTCCAGCCTCCCAACGGCATGTTTCCCGCTGGCGGGAGGTGGCGCGTTGTTTGCTAGTGGCGGGATTCTCTGGTCCCGCCGCTGTCAATGGAAATTGACGTCACCCCACGCCGTGGGAAACCCATGGGAGGGGTGTGTGCTGCCGGCGGGACTGGAGAATCCCGCCGGCATGAACGGCTGGAGAATTCCAGCCAATGAGTTTGCAGCTTTGGGGAATATTGCAATCAAAGCACAGTGACTGCACAATCTGGTGCGGGGAAGACACGGTGCAGAGATAATGCTCATGTAAAGAGCTGGGAAGCAGATGGATCCTTTGTGGTGAGATTGCAGTGCATAACCTGTCAGTTCCACGAGTGGCACAGAGCATCCAGAGGGCCACCATTGGGTTAGCTCAGCGAGAAAAAGCAAATGACCAGGGAGTGGGCTGGATCGCTAGAGATTGAGGGAGAGTCAGACAAAAAAACAAACAAAACCATGGTCGAATCAGGCAGAGACTGTTGTGATTATAACGTGGGGTGGGAGGAGGGGGTGTGAATAGCACGTGGAAGTGACTACAGCGACACTCATCCAAGGTATTATCGGAGAAGGAAGGTCAAAGGGATACTGCCAGAGGGTTCACAAAATTTCCCGCTTTGAATTGGGATGTAGCTGACCCATCAACCAAGTTTAAAATGCTTACAGAGCTGTGGTTTCTTGATTCACCTGTGTCTGAGCCGGACAAGTAAGCTATAAGCGTCCATCTAGCAACTGAGGATGAAGGTCTACACAGGCTGAACACATCAGGATTAACAGGGAAGAGCCAAAGGATTGAGGGCAGCACAGTAGCACAGTGGTTAGCAATGCTGCTTCACAGCTCCAGGGACCTGGGTTCGATTCCTGGCTTGGGTCACTGTCTGTGTGGAGTTTGCACATTCTCCTCGTGTCTGCGTGGGTTTCCTCCGGGTGCTCCGGTTTCCTCCCACAGTCCAAAGATGTGCGGGTTAGGTTGATTGGCCATGCTAAAATTGCCCCTTAGTGTCCTGAGATGCGTAGGTTAGAGGGGTTAGTGGGTAAAATATATAGGGATATGGGGGTAGGGCCTGGGTGGGATTGTGGTCGGTGCAGACTCGATGGGCCGAATGGCCTCTTTCTGTACTGTAGGGTTTCTATGATTTCTATGATCCCCTAGAGATACAGACTACACTGGAAGACCGGTTCAGTATCAGGTTAAGCTTCCATATTTATCGACCAGAGTTCATGTCATTTCAATAGCAGCCTGCAGAATCCATTGACCACTTTGTCAGCCAATGCAGAGAAAAGGTACGTGCTGTGATTTTTCAAATGCAGAGCTGGCTGACGGAATTCTTGATCGCATCCATTTCCATGAAAGTATTCCGGCAAGATCTACTGGATAATCCAGATCATATTGTGGAGAAGAGCACGTGAGTGCAAAGCATTCTTTGGAGGTCAACAAGCTTCCAGTTCCTGAGTTGATGCCCAACTGCTGACACACTCATTGAAACACCCAAATCAAACAAAACGTGTGAAAAGTATGGCGTTACGTATGCACCAAGGAAACGCCCAGCTTTCCATCAATCCTGCAAGATGTACGTGGCAGAAAGGGCCATTGGCTGCAACAGTGCACCAGAGCAAAGGCCGATGCAACCACAAGCAGTCATGCACTGACCCAAACAAACTGTACACAATGGATACCTTCAAGCAATCAGATGGCCATCTTGTATCCCATCAGAAACGTGTACATGAGGTGAACCAACAAATGACGATGATATGCACTGTAAGCGGTGAATGCAATTTCACATTGTCAGTCCTATGGAAACACATGTGCCTCACATTATCCAAAGTGTTTGCCTAGATTTAACTTATTTGCTGCAAGCAAATCAGTAACTATTTATTATTGGATTGACACAAGATGCTACCTCTGCCGATTCTCAAAGACACATATCCACAGACTTGGAGGCCATGGCGAAACCTACTACTGTACAACTCTCAGTGCACAGTGGTTCACTAATTCCATGTGCAGGATCAGTAGTGCTGGGGTACAAGTGCAACCAATCCTCCTGGATGTCACAGGTGTTCTACATCGTGGACTCCAAAGGTCCAGCGATTGCAGGCCTACCAGAATGCCTTGACTTCACATTAGTGACAATCCATGGAATCAGTTAGACCTCATGTGGCAGATCGACCTCAGAAACTACTATCACCTTAGTTCATGACCAAACATTGAAATATCCAGAGTGTTTCAACAAAATTGGCAGCTTCAGGAGAACTGCAATATTCCTCGAGCAGGAGAATGCAAGTCTGATGATTGACCGGGTGGATCTTATACAATGCAAATGCCAGCAGCTACAAGAAGAAATGGCAAGGAATTTTACACAACAGAAACGAAGGAAAACCATAATTGAAGGATGACCTAGTTCAATTCAACATGTCTATAAACACATGAGATCATTTTGGCCTTATGGGGATATGCCAGACTTCTCTCAGGGTGTCATTTAGCAAGGAGGTCATCATACTGGAAAATTTCTGACAGGACTTTCGTCATAAACCTCATCACTCACACATGGGAATAGAATGGACAAGAAGACTCACAAGAGAGACAGCCTAGGGATCGGGTATGAACAATGACATTGATGTTGTCAAGAAGTGTGAGCAAGTCAAGCAATCTCAGACGTGAGAGAACAATTTTGAAAATGGCAAGAGAAAATGACCAATGCGCATGATAAAGATGCAGGTACTGAATTGTCAAGTTCATGGTTGGGACAATGTAATAAGTCCTCGGAGGCAGAAGTCCCTTCACCAAAGTTCCTTTATTTACAAGTCGGACATCAGCCTACAGAGTGCTTTCAGTTAGCAGTCTACACTAGGAGTTCCAAAGGAACTGACTCCTGGTTAAGTACAAAGCAAGAGGCTCCCCGATTGGCCCATTAATTTGACCCTTAATTTGGCCCTTCATCAGGGAGTTCATATTCTAACAGGCCCACCTCAATTGCCTGATTAAAATCGTTACAGTCAACAAGTTCACATTGATGATCCCACAGACGGTATATGGCAAAGAGCCGCAGTAACAAGGATTGGTCCAGAACTGAGGTCCCGTGAAGTCATTACAAACAAAGATGCAGCGAGATGTAACCAAGGACAAATCAGATCCATTCTGGTTCCTCAATGACTGTGCACTCCTATTGCATCTAGGACAAGCCCCCTAGTGCAGCCAGGAACAATCTCCAAGAATGACAATCCTACAGGTCACCATGAGCAATTAAAGACACCTCCAGACAAGGTAACCATCACAAGATCTGGGCATACCAGCAAATTAGCTCTATGTTTAGAGGTTCATTGGCCAGAGTTTTATGGCACCTCCTGCCTGGTGGGAGATTACAGTTGACCAAACTGAATGAAGATTTAAATGGCATGCCACATGCGCCAGGGGAGATATGCTGTGTAAAATCCCAGCCATACATTCACCAGACCCTTATGTGATGGTAACTAAACATAAACGTGTATTGTAAATAGTTATATTAATAGAAGTATCTTTAAAAAGAATGTTGCATGTTGTAATATACCTTTAAGGGATAGTAGCATGTCATCACTAGAAGGGAAGTGTGTCTTGTGATTCAGGCTCCATTTCACTTTGTCCTATGAGCAAAACACAGCACACACAACTCTGCTGCAGATGCCTTCAAGCTTTGGGTGACTGTCTATGTCCAAAGTTTGCATATTCTCCCAGTGTCTGCGTGGGTTTCCTCCGGGTACTCTGGTTTCCAAAGACATGCAGGTTAGGTAGATTGGCCATGCTAAATTGCCCCCTAGTGTCCCAAGATGTGTAGGTTAGGGAAATTACCAGGACAAACGTATGGGGTTATGGGTTTAGGGCAGGGGGTATGCCTAAGTAAGATGCTCTGTTGGAGAGGCGATGCAGACTCGATGGGCTGAGTGGCCTCTTTCTACATTGTAGGAATACTATGATTCTATGGATTCTATGATTCTTTCTAAATTTGCATAAATGTTCCCATTTGCCTCGCTTAAGTAATATGCCATTATATCATTCTAAAAATGCAACAAGAGTGTGCAAATTTAAATATGCTTAACCAATCTTTTGTAACATGTGCTGAGGATAATGGGGAAGCGATGGAGGTACTGTACTTAGATTTTCAGAAAGTATTTGATGAAGTGCCACATCAAAGATTATTACAAAAAATAAAAGCTCATGTTAGAACGGGTAACATATTGGCATGGACAGAAGGTTGGCTGGCCAACAGGAAGCAGAGAGTAGGCATAAATGGGTCTTTTTCAGGTTGGCACAATGTAATGAATATCATGCCACAGGGATCAGTGCTGGCACCTCAATATTTTTCAATTTATACAAATGACTTGGATTAAGGGACTGAGGGTATGGTTGCTAAATTTGCTAATGATACAGAGATATGTAGGGAATTTAAGTTATAGAGAGGACAAAAGCAGGCTACAAAGGGATATAGGTGGGTTAGGTCAGAGGGCAAAGATCTAGCAAATAGAGTGTAATGTGGGAAAATGTGACATTGTCTAATTTGGCAGCAAGGGTAAAATAGAAGCTTATTATGTAAATGGTGAGAGATTACAGAGCACTAAGATGCAGAGGGATCTGGATGTCCTAGTGCATAGGGGATTTTCATAGTAACTTCATTGCAGCATTGACGTAAGCCTACTTGTGACAATAATAAATAAACTTAAACTTTAAAAAAAAGCATGAATCACCAAAAGTTAGTATATTGGTACCGCAAGTGATTAAGAAAGCTGATGGAATGCTATCGTTTATTATGAGGGGAATTGAATGCAAAAGTAGGGAGGTTATGTTTCAGTTGTATAGGGAACTAGGGAGAGCACATTTGGAGTATTGTGTACAGTATTGGTCTCCTTATTTAAGGAAAGATGTAAATATGTTAGAAGCAGTTCAAAGAAGGTTTCTTAGACTAATACCAGGAATGAGTGGGTTGTCTTATGAGGAAAGGTTGGAGAGGTTAGGCTTGTAACCACTAGAGTTTAGAAGAGTAAGGGGAAACTTGGTTAAAACATTTAAGATCCTGAGGGATCTTGACATGGGATGTGGAGAGGATGTTTCCTTTTGTGACAGAATCTGGAACAAGGGATCACTTTAAAAATAAAATTTAAGACAGAGATGAGGAAATTTTTTTCTTAGAAGGTGGTGAGTCTCTGGAATTCTCTTTCTCAAAAGGCAATGGAAGCAGAGTCTGAATATTTTTAAGGTAGAGCTGGATAGATTCTTGCTGAACAAGGAGGTGAAAGATTATCGGGGGTGGGGGGAATGTGGAGTTGAAGTTAGATCTGTCATGATCTTATTGAATGGCAGAGCAGGCTCGAGGGGCTGAATGGCTCCTACTCCTGTCCCTCAAGGCAGATGGGGTGGAAAATCCAACAGAAGTCCCAAAATGACCTTTATACTGGCAGGATTTCCTGTTGAGATTGGCCTGACCTTGCCAAAACACAATGGGGCTCCTGCCATGAACTGTTGGGATTTTCCAGCTCTTCCTGCCTGCAAAAATGAGCCCGAGTGGCGGTGTGGGTGAGCCATACGAGATGCCATAGATCTCGGCGGGACTGGAAGACCCCCCCACGTCCCCCCCCCCCTCCCCCCCCCTACCACCACCAACCCCCCTCCCCCGACCCCCTTGCAGCGGTCAACAATGAGTCACCTCCACTATCGGAAAAAATACCATGGAGGGAGGGGGGATGCCAGAAGACCCCAGATATTATTTCCCCACTAATCGCAACTCTTTTTACTGCCAAATGCTCCATAGAGGAGCAATCAGGCTAGAGTTAACTGCACTAATACTTGTCTGAGGGAGACTGAGAAGTTGGAATTGCAAAATTCAAGCTTGGATTCCCTTGTGATAGGAGTGAAATTGGGACACCCTGTTGACAACAGTGGAACCATAAGATCCCACCACCAGCGAGCGGCGCGCTGCCTCCCGCCGCCGCGAAACACGGGAGCGGGGGAAAAATCCCTCCTGTGAGACAGCTTAAGGAATAGGACGTGTAAAAATATGGTCAGTTACTGAGGCAGGAGCAGAGAGAGAATTGTTAAACATGACCGAAATCAAAAGGCATGTTGGGAAGCTTGACTTTGTTTGAAGGGCACATTGGTATTATTATTGCCTCCGACTGTTCACAGAGGAAAGTGTTGCTACTAACTGTGATTATCAAGAGACTTGCCATACTTTCGAAGGACAAGTTTAGAGATAAGGAAAGTGCAGCTGTCTTCTCAATCCCGGAAGAAGGGAACGGACAGCAATGTAATTGTATTAAAAAAAAGGCATTTTCAGCAATCTCTGAGCGCAGTTAAAGATATCAAAGAAGAATTAACCCTCGATCTGCCAGCAGACCCATTGATTGACCTATTCCTCAGTTGTATTGCTGGGATATGATTGTAAGATTTTGTTATTCGCAAAACTGTCCGTTCATAATGTAAATAAAAGCATTGATTTCGAAACATATTCTGTCTCGGTTAATTTTTATCTCTTTTGCCAAAGGACTGGCATAAAGCACATGCACTATTCCAAAATGTAATTTTGGGTGGGATTTTTCGGCCACGCTCGCCCCAAGACCGGAAAATCCTGCCCGAGGTCAGCGGACCTTTGTGTGGTCCGTGTCCCACCTACTACGATTCCCGTGGTGGGTGGGATGGGAAAATTCTGCCCATTATGTCAGCTGGAACATTGTGTGCAGTATAAGAACATAAGAACTAGGAGCAGGAGTAGGCCATCTGGCCACTCGAGCCTGCTCCGCCATTCAATAAGATCATGGCTGATCTTTTTGTGGACTCAGCTCCACTTACCCGCCCGCTCACCATAACCCTTAATTCTTTTACTGTTCGAAAATTTATCTATCCTTGCCTATCCTAACGAGTGGGAAAAATCTCGATGCTGGAATCTGCCTTTTAACCATTACCGACCGATTCCTTCAATGCAATAATGTGCCGTGATCATGAACCACATCGCATCAGAATGTTCCTTTATTATAGATAATGCAATGGCAGGATGCATCCTATACGTTCCTTACACTGGAAGAGTAAGAGGCGACTTGATCAAAACCTTTAAGATCCTGAGGGGGAAAGAAACACAGAAAATAGAAGCAGGAGTAGGCCGTTCGGCCCTTCGAGCTTGTTCCGCCATTCATTTTGATCATGGCTGATCATCAAATTCAATATCTTGATTCCGCCTTCCCCCATATCCCTTGGGTGGATGTGGAGAGGATGTTTCCTCTTGTCAGAGAAACTAAGGGGTCACTGTTTAAGACAGAGAGGATGGGAAACATTTTCTCTCCGAGGGTTGTGAGTCTCTGGATGTCTTGTCCTCAAAAGGCCTTGGAAGCAGTATCTTTGAATATTGTTAAGGCAGTGCTAGATGAATTCTTGATTAACAAGGGGGTGAAAGGTTATTGGGGGTAGGCAGGAATGTGGGGCTGAGGTTAAATTCATAGAATCCCTACAGTGCAGAAAGAGGCCATTTGGCCCATCGAGTCTGCACCAACAACAATCACACCCAGGCCCTATCCCCATAACCCCACACATTTACATTGCTAATCCCTCTGACACTAAGGGGCAATTTAACATGGCCATCAACCTAACCTGCACATCTTTGAAGTGTGGGAGGAAACTGGAGCACTCAGAGGAAACCCACGCAGACACGGGTAGAACTCAACACAGACAGTCACCCAAGGCTCAAATCGAACCCAGGTCCCTGGCACTGTGAGGCAGCAGTGCTAACCACTGTGCCACAGTACCGCTCCAACATCTTTGGATAAATCAAATCAACCATGATTAATTAAATGACGGAACAGGCTCGAGGGGCTGAATGGCCTACTCTTGCTCCTTGATCGTATGTTCGTATGCCTGACACACTTAAAGATTGGGAAGCGGGTGACTGGTAAAAGAACCAGAGGCAACATGAGGGGGAAAAGAATTTCACGCAGCGAGTGGTTAGGTTCTGGAATGCTCCGCCTGAGAGTGTGGGGGAGGCAGATTTAATTGTGGCTTTCACAAGGGAATTGGATAATTACCTGAGAGAGGAAAAAAAAATTGCAGGGTTACAGGGAAGAGGCAGGGGAGTGGGATTAGCTGATTAGCTTTCATAGCCAGCCAGCACTGATGGGTCAGGACGAATGGCCCCCTTCTATGCTGTAACCTTTCCATAATTCGAATAGCCCCAGGAGATTTCCTTCACCATAGTGAAAGGTTGATTTCATAGCATCTTGCGGCACTCTCCACGAGCTAGGCCTTTTCATACACCCTTCACCTTGAAAGATATTTGTGCCTTAACTTGCCGTGACGACAAAGTCATAGAGCCAGACAGCACAGAAAGAGGTCCTTCAGCCCATCATGTCAATGCCAGCCATCAAGTGCCTATCTATTCTTATCTTATTTTTCAGCACTTGGACCGTAGCCTTGTACCCTAGGGTGTTTCAAGTGCCCATCAAAATGTTTCTTAAATGTTGTGAGGGTTCCCGCCTCTACCACCCTCTCAGGCAGCAAGTTCCAGATTTCCACCACCCTCTGGGTGAAATAAGTTTTTCCTCAAATCCCTTCTAAATCTCCTGCCCCTCACCTTAAACCTATGCCCCTGGTTATAGACCCCTCTACTAAGGGGAAAGGTTTCTTCCTATCTACCCTCTCTCTGTCCCTCATTATTTTGTACACCTTGGTCATTTCTCCCCTCTGCCTTCTCTGCTCTAAGGAAAACAATGATGTGGAGATGCCGGCGTTGGACTGGGGTAAACACAGTAAGAAGTCTCACAACATCAGGTTAAAGTCCAACAGGTTTATTTGGTAGCAAAAGCCACTAGCTTTTGGAGCGCTGCTCCTTCATCCCACTTACCTGATGAAGGAGCAGTGCTCCGAAAACCAGTGGCTTTTGCTACCAAATAAACCTGTTGGACTTTAACCTGGTGTTGTGAGACTTCTTGCAAGGAAAACAAGCTAGTCTACCAAACCTCTTTTCATAGCTGAGACACTCCAGCCCAGGCAACATCCTGGTGAATCTCCTCTGCACCCTCTCCAGTGCAATCACTTCCTTCTTATAGTGTGGCGACCAGAACTGCACGCAGTACTCTAGCTGTGACCTAATGAGCGTTTTATACAGCTCCATCATAACCTTCCTGCTCTTGTATTTAATGCCTCAACTAATGAGAGCAAGTATCCTTTATGCCTTCTTAACCACCTTATCTACCTGTCCTGCTGCCTTCAGGGACCTTTGGACATGCACCCCAAGGCCTCTCTGGTCGTCCATGAGGGCGACGAGACCTTGGTGAATGGTGGACCATCTTTCTCCATAACCAATGAGATTAAAGGATTAATGTGAAAGGGTAATGAGGAAGGAGACACAAAAGGAGATCCAAAGAAAGATTGGATTTAGGGGCAGAAATAAAGAGGTAGAAAGGAAAAGTGAGAAAGCAATCAAAAATGTAAAATTTTACACCTTAAAAACTCACAATAACAATTTACAGGAATGGGATTGAACCATTTGAATTGTTACCTTCCTGGACCAAGCTGATTGAACAGCATTGCACCAACAATTATCGCATTATTAAAAAAGATAATCACTGTTATTTTCAAGCCCTGATGTCCTGCAGTGACTTTAATGCGCAACTAATGTGCAAATTCAACAAGCTCGCCAAAGGAGTGGGGAGGCTAAGGGTGCAATGCCGCTCATATCAAACAAACAGAAGTGTGATGTAAAATGAACCAGTAAATGTTGGCAATTTTCAATGCAGTCCGAATCTCTGAAAGTCCCGACCAATTTTGGCATTAAGGATATCCAGTGTCATTAACACAATCCTATTTCACCAAAGGGATTCAGCCCGATGTGAACCGCAGCCTTTGTGTATAGTACCTTTGCTGTAATGAATGTGTTGCCACTGATATTTTCAGCGCATACCTTTGCTGTACTAATGGGTTGCCATGGTGCACAGTGCATTCTCAATCACAGAAGCAAAATACTGTGGATGCTGGAATCTTGAAACAAAAGCAGGAAATGCTGGAAAAATGCAGCAGGTTTGGCAGCACCTGTGGAGAGAGAAACAGAGTTGACGTTTTGAGTCCCTATGACTCTCCTACAAAACTCAAGTATTTTCCTTTATAATAATGTGTTGCCTTGATGCACTTTATAGTTCCAGTATGTTTAATTATATTGATATGATGTTGATGTGATGCTCGCTATAGAATAAGTGTATTCCTTTACGGTGGTAATATATTGCCACAATGCTGTAACATATAATATCAGGGCAACTGCCAGATGTTTCTCAGGTATTGATGTTGACTTGATGGGCTGAAGGGCTTCTTCTGCACTGTCTGATTCGATGACCTAACTGAGGGATACACAAGGTAAACTCACAGGTAATGTCAGCAAAATGACTTCTTAGTCTGCCTGGTTAACTACAAGACAATCAGGGTGGATGTGATTTTAGATGAAGAGGTCAAAAAAATAATCACATCTAAGATCCCACAACCCAACTGATAAACTAACCTAACATAGAGAGGATTAAACCCCTGGTCTGGACTTATCATTTATTGAAGGAAGTTAGGGCAGAGATAGCAAACGCATTTTCAAAATAAAAATTCATTGGAACGGACAACAGTGTCCGAGCAGCGGAGGAGGACAGTTAATGCCGCTTCCACTTTTAAAAAAGCAGACCGAACAAGTTGAGGAACTATAGCGAGCTTAAAATAGTGGGAACCTTTACTCAGAGATGAAATGGAGAGACATCTATAAACCAAAAATATAAAGAAAAGAACAGCGAAGCTTGGATTTCAAAAGAACAAATTCTTCTTGATCATTGTTATTGAATCATTTGAAGTAACAAAAAGGGCAATATATTTTTGGATTTTCAAAAGGCTTTTGGTAAGGTAGCGCACACCAGCCTCATGATTAAAATCAGAGTGCCTGGAGTCAGGGAACAAGTAGCAGAATGGGACCACTTTTGTTCACCATTCACGTAACAATTTGGATTCGAGAATCGTCAATGCGATTTAAAAATAAAATTGTGGATGGCACCAAATTGCAGAATGAAGTTGATAGCTGAAGGAGACTGTGACAAAATACTAGAAGATGCGAATAGATGTGGGGAATTTGATGTGCAATTTGCAAATTAATTTCAACGTTAAGTGCAAGGTAGCACATTTTGGTTGGAAGAATGCAGAGGTCATATGGTCCTTGGAAAATAAGGGTCTGAAAGGGGAAGAGGAATAAAACGATCTAGCGGTGCAGGCGCACAAATCGATAAATGTAACAAGACATGCTAATAAGGCCAGCAGAAAAGCAAACAAAGCATTGGGTTTCTTTCCAGCTGGATTGAATTGAAAGTTGGCCAGAATTGTCCAACCGTTCACGTCCCACTGCGGCTGCAAATGAGGATGGAGAATTTGCCACTCAGCCAAATCTCCGTTCACCGCAGTGTGACCGGAGAATCCCACCGGAGTGAACAGTCGGAAAGTTCCTGGAGTTATGTTAAGCTTGCACATTTGTTGCACATTTTGAATGTCCTTCCACTCTTCAAATGACAAAAAGAAGATAGCAGCATTGGGAAGGGGCAGAACGAATGTTTGACAAAAGATATTAGCAGAGCCGAGAGGCTTTGCCATTCTGGAAATATTAGCCAGGTTGGAGCTCTTTTCTCTAGAAAATGGCTGACAGATGATCTGACAAGTGCTTCAGATTTTGGCAAGGTTCAATAGGAGATGTGTAAGGGAGAAGTTTCCACTTATGAGGGAGAATAAAATGAGACATCACAAACATAAGATAATCATGAGTATATCAGTGGCACAGTGGTTAGCACTGCTGCTTCACAGAGCCAGGGACCCGCGTTCAATTCCGGCCTCGAGTGACTGTGTGGAGTTTGCACGTTCTCCCCGTGTCTGCATGGGTTTCCTCCGGGTGCTCCGGTTTCCTCCCACAGTCCAGGTGCGGGTTAGGTTGATTGGCCATGGTAAATTGCCCCTTAGTGAAGGTAATTAGCAGGGTAAATGCGTGGGGTTACAGGGATAGGGCCTGGGTGGGATTGTGGTTGGTGCAGACTCGATGAGCCAAATGGCCTCCTTCTGCACTGTAGGGATTCTATGATTCTATGATTCTATATCTGAACAAAAAATTATGAACAAGTTTCTTTCCAAAGCGACTGGCTAGAACACAGAATTCATAAAGTTTTTAAAGTTTATTTATTAGTGTCACAAGTAGGCTCACATTAACACTGCAATGAAGTTACTGTGAAACTCCCCTCGTCGCCACACTCCAGTGCCTTTTCGGTGAGGGAGAATTTCAGCATGGCCAACGCGCCTAATCAGCACATCTTTCAGACTGTGGGAGGAAACTGGAGCACCCGGAGGAAATCCACTCGTATAATTGCATTTAAGGGAATGCTAGATTAAACGCATGAGGGAAAAGGAACATAGGAATATGGTGATATTAAATGAAGTAGGGTCGGATTTTTGAGTAATAAGGGGAGATGAAAGATTATCAGGGGGTAGGTGGAAATGTAGAGTTGAGGTTACAATCAGATCAGCCATGATCTTATTGAGCAGGATCAAGGGGCCGAGTGGCCGACTCCTGCTCCTAATTAGTATGAGGCTTACGTGGATCATAAATGCCAGCCCGAACCAACTGGGATGAAAGGCCCGTTTCCACATTCTACCCTAAAACGTTAGTATGTTCAATCACTATATTACTGTGTGCCCAGCCTAACCTTAACTCTAATGTTCCTTTGCCATAGTAACATGTCTTAATTCATTCATTTCAGCAAAGTCTCGCCCATTATAGACACAATGGCCTCATTTAGTTGGGTAATATGTTGCCCTGGTACAACTTATAGTGCAAGAATGTTTACTTACCAAACTGTGATGTTGCTACAATGCACCCCTTCCCCTCAGTGTGATGTGTTGCGGTTATGTACCCTACAGCCTCAGCATATTTTACTTACTTTAGTGATGTGATGATATGATGCACGCGAAAGCTTCAATGTGTCGACTTAATTTAGCAATATGTTTCCTCAGTGCTGGGGCATGCTGACGTTTTGTAGTAACGAGTTGCCATGATGTACTTTAGGGTCTATTGGTTATAAAGGTAAAGTTGCCACAGTCCCAGATGACCATAAGTTGCTCTCCCCCTTTTGAGAGGGAAAGCTGACCGGTGTTGATTTAACCCGAGGGCCACCACACCTCAGGTAAAGGGGCAAGGCTGAGGAGGTCATGAATAACCCCCAGCCTGTACGGGCATTAGAACCTGCGCTGTTGGAGTCGCTCCACGTCAAAACCTGCCGTCCAGCCAACCGAGCTAAACCGACCCCCTATTGGTGATAATAATGGGCTGACAAAGCTTATACCCTCAATGTGCTTTGTTATCTTAGCAACGTGAAGCCATATCTTTCTCCTGTATATTTACATCTTACTAATGTGTCACCACGATTCAGCCTATAACATCATTATATTTACTTTACCATAGCCATGTGTTGCCACGGCACAATCCTTTGGCTTCAGTCTGTTTATAAACTGTAATAATGTATTTCCACGATGCACTCATATATCCTCAGCATTGTTTAATGTTACTGACATTATTCTGAATGTGTGTTGCAACTATGAACTCTATAGCCTTGTAGGTAGTAATGTATTGGCATGACAAACTGAACAGTCTCAGTCCGTCTATGTACTGCAGTAGTCTATCGCCATGATACATCCTGGATCCTCAGGATGTGATACTAAGAGAAAATGCTGGAAATACTCAGCAGGATCCGAGGAGAGACAAGCAGTTAATATTCCTGGCCGATGATCTTTTGTTAAAAAGCAGCTCATTGCTCAATTTCAAAGGTTAACTCTTTTCCAGCATGCTTTGCTTTAGTATTAGCCTCAGTATGTACACGGATTGTAGTAACGTGTTGCCATGATATGCCCGATAGCATCAGTATCTTTACTTATCACAGTAATGAATTAAGATTGTTAAAAATAGGAGCAGCTGTAGGCCACACTTCCCATCAAGCCTGCTCTGCCATTTGATAAGATCGTGACTCATCTGATTGTAGCCTTAACTCCACTTTCCCGTCTGACCCCAGTACCATACACTCGATGGACCGAATTCCTTCTGCACTGTAGGGATTCTATGATTCTTGGTATATTCCAATTCTGTAGGATTTGATGAACCCTAAAGTATCAATATTTGGAAAAATAGGAAAGATTTACATTTATATAGTGTCACAAGTAGGCTCACATTAACACTGCAATGAAGTTACTGTGAAAATCCCCTCGTCGCCACACTCCGGCACCTGTTCGGGTACACTGAGGGAGAATTTAGCATGGCCAATGCACCGAACCAGCACATATTTCGGACTGTGGGAGGAAACAGGAACACCCAGAAGAAATCCACTAGTATAATTGATTTGATTTGATTTGATTTATAATTATCACATGTATTAACATACAGTGTAAAGTATTGTTTCTTGCGCGCTAGACAGACAAAACATACCATTCATAGAGAAGGAAACGAGAGAGTGCAGAATGTAATGTTACAGTCATAGCTAGGGTGTAGAGAAAGATCAACTTAATGCAAGGTAAGTCCATTCAAAAGTCTGACAGCAGCAGGGAAGAAGCTACTCTTGAGTTGGTTGGTACGTGACCTCAGATATTTTTGTATCTTTTTCCCGACGGAAGAAGGTGGAAGAGAGAATGTCCGGTGTGCGTGGGGTCTTTAATTATGCTGGCTGCTTTGCCGAGGCAGTGGGAAGTGTAGAAAGAGTCAATGGATGGGAGGCTGGTTTGCGTGATGGATTGGGCTACATTCACAAACTTTTGTAGTTCCTTGCGATCTTGGGCAGAGCAGGAGCCATACCAAGCTGTGATACACCCAGAAAGAATGCTTTCTATGGTGCATCTGTAAAAGCTGGTGAGAGCCGTAGCTGACATGCCAAATTTCCTTAGTCTTCTGAGAAAGTAGAGGAGTTGGTGGGCTTTTTTAACTATAGTGTCGGCATGGGGGGACCAGGACAGGTTGTTGGCGATCTAGATACCTAAAAACATGAAGCTCTTGACACTTTCTACTTCGTCCCCGTTGATGTAGACAGGAGCATGTTCTCCTTTACGCTTCCTGAAGTCGATGACAATCTCCTTCATTTTGTTGACATTGAGAGAGCGATTATTGTTGCTGCACCAGTTCACCAGATTCTCTATCTCATTCCTGTACTCTGGCTCATCATTGTTTGAGATCCGACCCACTACGGTGGTGTCGTCAGCAAACTTGAAAATTGAATTGGAGGGGAATTTGGGCCACAGTCATAGGTGTATAAGGAGTATAGTAGGGGGCTGAGAACACAGCCTTGTGGGGCACCGGTGTTGAGGATGATTGTGGAGGAGGTGGTCTGTGAGTTAGGAAGTTCAGGATCCAGTCGCAGAGGGAGGTGCCGAGGCCCAGGCCACAGAGTTTGGAAATGAGTTTTGAGGGAATAATAGTGTTGAAAGCTGAGCTATAGTCAATAAATAGGAGTCTGACGTAGCTGTCCTTGTTATCTAGGTGTTCCAGGGTTGAGTGCAGGGCCAGAGAGATGGCGTCTGCTGTGGACCTGTTGCGGCAGTCGGCAAACTGTAGTGGATCCAGGTAGTCCGGGAGGCTGGAATTAATTCGTGCCATGACTAGCCTTTCGAAGCACTTCATAATGATGGATGTCAGAGTCACCAGCCGATAGTCATTAAAGCACGCTGCTTGGTTTTTCTTAAGTAATTGCATTTAAGGGGTTGCTAGATTAAACGCATGAGGGAAAAGGAACATAGGAATATGGTGATATTAAATGAAGTAGGGTCGGATTCTTGTATTATATTTATATCAGGACCTCAGGACTTCCCAAAGGGCTTTGCAACCAGTGGACTGCTATTGATGGGTACTCACGACAGCAAGGTGGGAAAAAATGCAAGTCATTCAACCATTGCAAGCTCCTGCAATGTGATCCTAGAATCATATATCCTACAGTGCAGAAGGAGGCCATTCAGCCCATCGAGTCTGCACTGACCACATTCCCACCCAGGCCCTATCCCCTTAACCGCATGCATTTACCCTAGCTAGTCCCCCTGACACTAAGGGGAAATTTAGCATGGCCAATCCACCTAACCCGCACATCTTTAGGACTGTGGGAGGAAACCGGAGCACTCGGAGGAAACCCACACAGACAAGGGGAGAATGTGCAAACTCCACACAGACAGTGACCCAAGCCGGGAATCGAACCCACGTCCCTGGCGCTGTGACGCAGCAGTGCTAACTACTGTGCCACCATGCTGCCCATAGCCAGGTGATCTGTCATTGTGATGTTGATTGAGTGACCAATGGGTCAGGAATGTTAGGGATAACTCAACTGGTCTGCGGTGAAACAATGCTCGTCATGATGTGGAGATGCCGGCGTTGGACTGGGGTAAACACAGTAAGAAGTTTAACAACACCAGGTTAAAGTCCAACAGGTTTATTTGGTAGCAAAAGCCACACAAGCTTTCGGAGCTCCAAGCCCCTTCTTCAGGTGAGTTTGTGAACAGAAGGTTTGTGAACAGAATTCCCACTCACCTGAAGAAGGGGCTTGGAGCTCCGAAAGCTTGTGTGGCTTTTGCTACCAAATAAACCTGTTGGACTTTAACCTGGTGTTGTTAAACTTCTTACTGTGAAACAATGCCACAGGATGTTTGGCATTCGCCTGTGGACTTAACATCTCACCCAGAAGACAACACCTCTAACAGTGTTGCACTCCTTCCATACCACACTATCAGCCTAGTTTTTTGTGCTCAAGTCTCTACAGTGGGACCTGATGAATTCATGGCCTTCTGATTCAAAAGTAGGAGTGTGATGTCCTTTGCTGACATTGTCTGCTTACTGTGATCATGTGCTGCCATTCCTCTCTACATTTATCTACTCCAGTACTGTGCTGGAATGATGCATCCTAATAGCCTCAATAGGTTCCTCTCCTGTAGCAAGGTTTTGCCATCACTCCAGTATGTTTAGATACAAAATGCACTCTAAAGCCCCAGGTGACACGGTGGCACAGTGGTACGCACTGCTGCCTCACAGCGTCAGGGACCCAGGTTCAATTCCGGCCCTGGGTGGCTGCCTGTGTGGAGTTTGCACATTCTCCCCGTGTCTGCTTGGGTTTCCTCTGGGTGCTCCAGTTTCCTCTCACACTCCAAAGATATGCAGGTCAGGTGGATTGGCCATTGTCCCTTGATGACAGGGGGATTAGCAGGGTAAATACATCGGGTTGGCCATGCTAAATTGTCCCTTAGTGTCCAAAGATGTGTAGGTTTGGGAGGATTAGTGGGGTAAATATGTGGGGTTATGGGAATAGGTTGGGGGGCGGGCAGGCCTGGGTAAGATGCTCTGTCAAAGAGAGTCAGTGTAGACTTGATGGGCCGAATGGCTTCCTTCTGCACTGTAGGGATCTTATGAAGAAAGATCAGGAAAGGATGGTATTGAACAACAAAAGACAATGGCGTCTGTCTTCCCAATATTGGAGAAATTGAAAACAGTGGAGAGTCCAATAGAAGAGGTGATGGGATAGAGATCTATGTTCCAGCCTAATCACTAAATTAGACATGTTACCCAGTCTCTGCTGCCAGTGACAGTGGTAGCAATTGATCCCATGCCTTCTTTCTTGCTTGCCTCCTCCTACATCTCTTCCTTTGTAGGGAGAGGGAGGTTGGGGCAAGGCGACCTCACAGTGGGTGGTAGGGTGTGAGATGGATCTTGCTATTCGGTTTCTGCAATGAGAAAACTAGAAGGATTAGGGTGCAGCTCCGGTAGCCACTGTTTTTTTAAAATCCATTCTTGGGACATGGGTGTTGCTGACTGGCCAGCATTTATTGCCCATCCCTTGTTCCCTTTGGCAGAGAGTCAACCACATTGCTGTGGCTCTGGAGTCACATGTAGATTAGACCAGGTAAGGATGCAGATTTCCTTCCCTAAAGGGCATTAGTGGACCAGATGGGCTTTTCCGACAATCGGCAATGGTTTCATGGTCATCAGCAGATTCTTAATTCCAGAGATTTTTTATTGAATTCAAATTTTACCAGCTGCTTTGGCAGGAATTCGAGCCTGGGACCCCAGGACACTAGCTGAATTTCTGGATTAATAGTCTAGCAATAATATCACTTGGCCACCGCCTGCCCAAATTGTGCTGCATTATTGATGAACCCATATGAAGATATTGGGTGGAAGTTTTCCATCCCGTCTGCCATGAACATCGTAGTGGGCGGGACTGGGTAACATGTCTAATTCAGAGATTAGGCTGGAACATAGATCTCTATCCCATCACCTCTTCTATTGGACTCTCCACTGTTTTCAATTTCTCCAATATTGGGAAGACAGACGCCATTGTCTTTTGTTGTTCAATACCATCCTTTCCTGATCTTTCTTCATAAGATCCCTACAGTGCAGAAGGAAGCCATTCGGCCCATCAAGTCTACACAGACCAGGCAAAGGTTCGTTGACCTCGGGCAGGATTTTCTGGTCTTGGGGTGAGTGTGGCTGGAAAATTCCGCCCAGTGAGTGAAGGTAGATTTGGGGGATTAGGGCTGAGGAGCAGCTGCAGTTATCTAAGGAAGCTGGAGTGGCCACAAACTCCTGGCCATGGCCATGACACCTGTCACTCTCCTCCCAGTCCCCACCTTCTCAAAGGGAGGAATAACATGAAATTAGGCTTCCTTTACCCTGTTCAGTTTCTGTTGCCGGATGTTATGCATTATCTGGAAGAGAAAGAGTGCGGATTGTGAATGAATGTACTGGCAGATGTGTTTATGTGTGTGGGTGATGCTTCACGTGGATGTAGAGCTGTGAGATGTATCCGAGGTACGAATGGAGCCTGTGAAGTCTGCAATAGGTGTGGGTTGTGTGAACGTCAGTGTATAGTTAGCTAGTGGATGCGGCATGTTGAGGTTGTGATGCTGGTGGTGGTGAGTGAGAAGAGGTGTTTGTGTGATGGGGTCTTACCTTGACCGCTCCTATCAGGCCGTTACGTTGCGTGCAGCACGCACGCCATGTCTTGGGTTAGCCCTGGCTGCAACCTCCTTGGTGATCTCTTCCCACGTTAGACACAACAGTTGCCTCTGTGGTGATCAGAGTGGTCTCCATCACTCAATTGAGGACATTGGGCGGGATTTTCTGGCTGCGCTTGCCCCAAGACTGGAAATTTCTGCTCGAGGTCAACGGATCTTTTGCATGGTCTGCCGGAGTTTGTGTCCCGCCTGCTATGATTCCCGTGATGGGCGGGACGGGAAAATTCCACCCATTGTTCTTCCTCAAGCAGGACCTCTGATGCCACCTCTGAGAACATGTGACCCCCTCCCCTCCAGCTCTTGAACCATCCTGATACAGGAAAGGTAAATACACTGCTCCAGTAAAATTGCTTCTAATCAGTGCCTGTGCGCTATAACATGCAGGGCTCTGTCTTAGCACCTCTGGGCACATTCAACTCATGGTAATCAGCAATTAGTCTCCAAATTGCAGGCTAAATCCAGACTTTTAAACAAGTACATCTTATTAACACAGCACCCACTTACACCTTTCCTCAAAATAGCCCCCTGCATATTTGCATGAGTTGCCATAGAGCATGTTGTAGTTTTGTTATGCTTAGCTTCGTTAGTTTATTTACATTTTGCTACATGGTACATTTTATAAGTTTATGTTGACCCAGTTTTGTAATAATGTGTTGCCATGAAGCAACCTATAGCCTGTTTTGTTATCACAGTAATGCGTTAGCCTTGTGGCACTGTGGGTTAGCGTCCCTCCCTTGGGCCAGAGGCTCTGGGTTCCCACTTCAGGACTTGAAGGCCGTGGGAAGTGTGTTCCTAACATGGTTCAAGCAGGTTGATTATCGGCCTGTAAATCCTCCCAGTACACCTCAAAGCAGGTGGGTAAGAATGGGAGGTTTTCCTGATCAGTCTTAAAGGTAAAGCTGCCATGGTCCAAGATGACCAGAGGCTGCTCTCCCCCTCAAAGGATGACTGGTAAGATTTAACCTGAGGGTCACCACACCGTGAATAGCCCCAGCTGGTATGGGTTTTGGACCCATGCAGTTGGCATCAACTTTTTTTTTCTTTATTCTTTTGTGGGTTGTGGGCATCGCTGGTAAGGCCAGCATTTGTTGCTGATTGCCCTTGGACTGAGTGGCATTTTAAAAATCAAAAAATCCAAGATGGCGCCGGAGCGTTGTGACTTCTTGCGAGCTGTCTCCAATCCTACCTTTTACTCTCATTATAAGCTTTTAAAACTCTACTCTAACTCTTACAAACTCTCTAACAATGCTCTAATTCTTCTCTGCTGCCAAAGGAATTTTGAATGGACTGACCTCATATTAAGTTGATCTTTCTCTAGCTTTGACTGTAACATTGCGTTCTGCACCCTCTCCATTCCTCTCTATGAAGGGCACGCTTTGTCTGTATAGGGCGCAAGAAGCAATACTTTTCACCGTACATGAATACATGTGACAATAATAAATCAAACCAAATCAAATCAAATCAAATCAAATCCTGGAGTCTGGGCGGCTCCTGGGCGCCACGGTGACACAGTGGATAGAACTGCTGCCTCACAGCACCAGGGATCCGGGTTCAATTCCCAGCTTGGGTTACTGTCTGTGTGGAGTTTGCACACTCTCCCCATGTCTGCGTGGGGTTTTCTCTGGGTGCTCTGGTTTCCTCCCATAGTCCAAAGATATGTGGGTTAGATTGATTGGCCATGCAAAATTGCCCCTTAATGTCCCAGGATATGTAGGTTAGAGGGATTAGTAGGGTAAATGTGTGGGGTTGTGGGGATAAGGCCTGGGGTGGGATTGTTGACAGTGCAGAATCGATGGGTTTCTATGATTTCTATGATATGTAGGCCAGACCAGGTAAGGACGGCAGATTTCCTTTCCAAAAGGGATATTAGTGAACCAAATGGGTTTTTACGGCAATCGACAATGGTTTCATGGTCATCAGTAGATTCTTAATTCTTGAGCATAATACAGAAGGCAAGAGCAAACCATTGCAGTACTTTGCTAAGGTAATCATGGACCAATCCAATGGAAGTCACCAACACCATGTTAGGGCATGGTATCTGAGGGAGGAGGAGTAATGTATTGCAGTGATGCATCCTCAGTATATTCCTTTGCTCTCGTAGTGTGTTGCAATGATTATATAAGTTACAGCACAGAAACGGACTTATAGAAATAGACAAAAGCTGCTGTTTATTCTGCACTTAAGCCTCTTCACACCCTCGTTCAGGGAACCCTTTACACCAACGTACCCTTCTATTCCTTTCTCCCACATGTCTGGTCACCCTATTATAGAAAGGATATTATTAAACTAGAAAGAGTGCAGAAAAGATTTACTAGGATGCTACCGGGACTCGAAGGTTTGAGTTATAAGGAGAGGCTGGATAGACTGGGACTTTTTTCTCTGGAGCGTAGAAGGCTGAGGGGTGATCTTATAGAGGTCTATAAAATAATGAGGGGCATAGATCAGCTAGAAAGTCAATATCTTTTCCCAAAAGTAGGGGAGTCTAAAACTAGAGGGCATAGGTTTAAGGTGCGAGGGGAGAGATACAAAAGTGTCCAGAGGGTCAATTTTTTCACACGGAGGGTGATGAGTGTCTGGAACAAGCTGCCAGAGGTAGTAGTAGAGGCGGGTACAATTTTGTCTTTTAAAAAGTGTTTAGACAGTTACATGGGTAAAATGGGTATAGCGGGATATGGGCCAAATGCGGGCAATTGGGATTAGTTTAGGGGTTTAAAAAAAAGGGCGGCATGGACAAGTTGGGCCGAAGGGCCTGTTTCCATGCTGTAAACCTCTATGACTCTATGACTCTGACTCTATGTACTTATCTAATCTTATGCTAGAATCATCTGTGGTATTCACCTCCTCCTTCAGGTAATGAGTTCAACATTCTAACCACCCTCTGGGTAAAGAAGTTTCTCCTAAATTCCCTATTGGATTTATTAGAAACTACTCCACATTTATGGCATGGGTCTCCTCAATGTTGACTCTTATCAAACACTTCTATAATCTTAAAGACGTCGATCAGACCACCCCTCAATCTTCTCTTTCTAAAGAAAATAATTCCACCCTGTTCAATCTTTCCTGATAGTTATAACCTCCCGGTTCTGGTAGCATTCTGTTACATTCATTGCACCTTCTCCACTGCTTCTAAATCCTTTTTTATATGAGGGTCAGAGTTTTACAGACCAAAAAGAGGCCCTTCAGCCCTTGTGTGGCCATCAAGCGTTTATCTGTTCTAATCTCATTTTCCAGCACTTGGCCCGTAGCCTTGTACGCTATGGTGTATCAAATGCTCATCTAAATGCTTCTTAAATGTTGTGAGGGTTCCCGCCTCTACTTCTATTTCAGGCAGTGAGTTGCAGATTCCCATCACCCTCTGGGTGAAAAGGTTTTTCCTCAAATCCCCTCTAAATCTCCTGCCTCTTACCTTAACTGGGTGGCCAATCCACCCAACCTACACATCTTGAGACCCGAGTACCTGATGCTATGAGGCAGCCGTGCTAACCACTGTGCCACTGGGCCGCCCCACACAGCTTTATTGCTTTTCTTCTAACTTAAGGGGCAGCACGGTGACGCATTGGTTAGCACTGCTGCCTCACAGCACCAGGGACCCGGGTTCAATTCCAGCCTTGGGTGACTGTGTGTGTGGAGTTTGTACGTTCTCCCCTTGTCTGCGTGGGTTTCCTCTGGGTGCTCCGGTTTTCTCCTGCAATCCAAAGATGTGCGGGTTAAATTGCCCCTTAATGTCCAAATATGTGAGGGTTAGGGGAAGTGGCCATGCTAAATTGCCCCTTAGTGTCAGGTAGATTAACGGGGTAAATGTGTGGGGTTGTGGGGCGGGGGAGGTGGGCCTGGGTAAGGATGGCACAGTGGCACAGTTGTTAGCGCTGCTCCTTCACAGCACCAGGAACCTGGGTTTGATTCCGCTCTTGGGTGACTATGTGGAGTTTGCACATTCTCCCCACGTCTGCATGGGTTTCCTCCAGGTACTCTAGTTTCCTGCCGCAGTCCAAAAATGTGCAGGTTCGGTGGATTGGCCTTGCTAAATTGCCCCTTCTTGTCCAAAGATATGTAGGTCAGGGGGATCTGCCATGCTAAATTGCCCCTTAGTGTCAGGTGGATTTGCACGGTAAATACGTGGGATTATGGGGATTGAGCCTGAGTGGGATTGTTGTCAGTGCACACTTGATGGACTGAATGGCCTCCTTCTGCCCGTTAGGGATTCTATGGGATACTTAGAAGCAATTTGGCATGGCCAATCCACCTAACTTGCAAATCTTTGGGCACTAAGGGACAATTTAGCATGGTCAATCCACCTAACCTGCATATCTTTGAACTATGTTTAGTTTAGTTCATTTATTAGTGTCACAAGTCGGCTTACATTAACACTGCAGTGAAGTTACTGTGAAAATCCCCTAGTTGCCACACTCTGGTGCTAACTCGAGTGCACTGAGGGAGAATTTAGCACGGCCAATGCACCTAACCAGCACTTCTTTCGGATTGTGGGTGGAAACCGGAGCACCCGGAGGAAACCCACACAGACACAAAGAGAACGTGTAGACTCCGCACAGTCACCCAAGGCCGGGATCGAACCCAGATCCATGGCACTTTGAGGCACCTGTGCTAACCACTGCACCACCGTTTTAAGTTTATTTATTAGTGTCACAAGTAGGCTTACATTAACACTGCAATGAAGTTACTGTGAAAATCCCCTAGTCGCCATACTCTGACACCTGATCAGGTACACTGAGGGAGAATTTAGCATGGCCAATGCACCTAACCAGCACGTCTTTCGGACTGTGGGAGGAAATCGGAGCACCCGGAGGAAGCCCATGCAGACACAGGGAAAAGGTACAGACTCCGACAGACGGTTATGCTAGGCCAGAAGGCAAATGTGATGATTGTCCCTTTAAGGGAGGCACAGCACACATCAGCACAGTTAGATTATCTCCCTGCTATGGGACATTTTGGGGTTTGGCTTCTGCCTTGAATGAAAATCATTCTGCAGTGAAAATGTCAGCCTGGTTATGTGCTCGCTCTAATGGAGTGTCAATCTGCACCTATGGACTGAAGAGTGAAAGAGTTACAAGCTGAATCAATCTGACACTTTGATGTACAATAACATACATAATTAACGGCACCTATTTGATCTGGTACAATACTGTAATTCAAGACTTGATTTAATAGGATTATGGCATTGCTACAATTACAGACCAAATTTACAGTTCATTCAGTCCGGGAAAGGTCAGTGCGCCTTTTGCAGTCTACAATTTGAGTTATAAAATAGGTAAACATTTGCAAACAGCTTAAAATAAATAAAAATGCATCCATTTCACTTACAGTTGTAAAATAGGCTGTCAGCTGGAGCTGACTCATTCAATATATTCGTAAAGGCAACTCTCCGGTTCCCAAACCAACAGCATGAACTTGAATTAAAGCAACTAGATTAAAATAATGATGTTTGCTACGTCAGTGTTGCATATGGCAGTGCATTCTTTACTTTGGTATGGAGTTAAAAGTAAAGTAAAGTAAAGTTTATTTATTAATCACAAGTAGGCTTACATTAACACTGCAATGAAGTTACTGTGAAAATTCCCTTGTCGCCACACTCCAGCGCCTGTTCGGATACACTGAGGGAGAATTTAACATGGTCAATTCACCTAACCTGCACATTTTTGGACTGTGGGAGGAAACCAGAGCACCTGGAGGAAACCCACGCAGACACAGGGAGAACATGCAAACTCCACACAGACAATGACCCAAGCCGGGAATTGAACCCGGGTCCCTGGCACTGTGAGGCAGCACTGCTAACCATTGTGCCTCCGTGCTGCCCCCACGGGTTACCACGATGCATCTCGTGGTGTGGCTCAGTGTTCTTGCTGCCAAGGTTGTAGGTTACAAGTTCCAGGACGTGAGCGCAAAGGTTCTAGGCTGATGCCCCAGTGCCGGACTGTGGGATGCTGTCTTTTGAGACATTAAACCTAAGACCATACCTGTCCTTTGGGTGGGAGCGTTCTGCGTGCCAATTGGCTGCTGCGTTTTTAAAAATTCATTCATGGGACATGGGTGTCACTGGCTGGCCAGCATCTATTGCCCATCCCTAGTTGTCCTTGGAGGGCAGTTGAGAGTCAACCACATTGCTATGGCTCTGGAGTCGCATTTAAGTGTTAAGTTTATTTATTAGTGTCACAAATAGGCTTACATTAACACTACAATGAAGTTACTGTGAAAATCGCCACACTTCGGCACCTGTTCAGGTACACTGAGGGAGAATTTAGCATGGCCAATGCACCTAACCAACACGTCTTTTGGACCACGGGAGGAAACCGGAGCACCCGGAGCAAACTCACACAGACATGGGGAGAACGTGCAAACTCTACACAGACAGTCACCCGAGCCGGGAATCGGACCCGGGTCCCCGGCACTGTGAAGCAGCAGTGCTAACCACTGTGCCATCATGCCGCCTCACCGTGTAGGCCAGAACAGGTAAGGGCAACAGATTTCCTTCCCTAAAGGACATGAGTGGACCAGATGGATTTTTCCATCAATGGTTTCATGGTCATCGGTAGATTAAAAATTCCAGATTTAAAAAAATTGAATTCAAATTCCACGATCTGCCGTGGCAGGATTCGAACCTGGGTCCCCAGAATATTAGCTGACTTTCTGGATTAATAGTCTAGCGTTAATACCACTAGGCCATCACCTCCTTCACTGAAACAGTGACTGTTGGCTGCAAAGCAATTTGGGATATTGTGAAAATAAATGTAATGCTTTTTCTATCTGTGTAAAGAAGTGATAGCCTTAGTGTATCCATTTATTGTAGTAATTGGCTATTAATATGACCCTGTATTGCAGTACCAAATGTATTGCTATACGTCACCGTCTATTCCTTTATTGTTGCAACGTTGCCTATAGCCTCAGCAAGTTGAAATTGACTTAATGAAATCCTATAATTTTTGATGCATCCTAGAACTTCAGTTTCACCCTGTATTGTCATAATGTGTTGCCTCAGACTGTCCCTTTCCTATAGTAATGTGTTAGAATCATCGAATCCCTACTGTGCAGAAAGAGGCTATTCGGCCCATCGAGCCTACACTGACAACAGTCCCACCCAGATCCTATCCCCGTCCCCAACATATTTACCCTACTAATCCCCCTGACACTAAGGGGTAATTGAGCATGGCTAATCCACCTAACCTGCACATCTTTAGAGTGTGGGAGGAAACCGGAGCACCCGGAAGAAACCCACGGGGAGAATGTGGAAACTCCACACAGACAGTCACCCGAGGCCAGAATTGAACCCGGGTCCCTGGTGCTGTGAGGCAGCAGTGCTAGCCACCGTGCTGCCCTGAGGCAACTCATATCTTAATGTATTTATTTTCTATACTCTTACTTAAAGCCTATTTGTTTCCTGACATAATAATTAGTGATAGTTCACCCTATGTTCAATGTTGTAGGAATGTGTTAGCACAATGCACCCTAAAGCCTGGGTAACAATACTCATCTAACTACTGTGTTGCCATGACGTACATTTATCTACCCTCAGTGTGTTTTACTGCTCGTAGTAATGGGCATCCTGACACATCCTATATTTTCTTTCACTGCAGTAATCCTTTGTACAGTCAAGCCTCACATCTTCCATTGTCACAGGAGTGTGTTACCATGAGGCACATTTGAACCTCAGTAGGTTCTTTGGTTACTGTAGTTTTGCCATGATGCACTACAGCATTAGTATAATCACTGTGTAAAATGAACATATGATATATTTTATGGCCTTGGTGTATACTTTTACTTTAAACTGTGATGACATGATGCACTGCACTGGCATAGCATCAGCATATTCCAGCATTTCACTAATTTATCGACATGACACCTCCTATAGCCTCTGTATATTTATTTATTGGAGTAAGTCATTGGCAAGATGGACCCTGTTTTCTCAGTATATACTTATTTCTCTGTAGTATAGCCATACTGTGGCTTCCATTTCTATTCTTTTTTATTTATTCGCATGGCTTGGGCCAGAATTTATTGTCCATAGTTTCCCGAGGGCAGCTGAGAGTCAACCACACTGCTGTGGCTCTGGAGTCACATATAGGCCAGACCAGGTAAGTCGGCAGATTTCCTTCCCTAAAGGGACATTAGTGAACCAGATGGGTTTTTCCAGAAATAAACAATGGTTTCATAGCCATCAGTGGATTCTTAATTCCAGATTTTTTTTAAATTGAATTCAAATTTCACCATTTGCCGTGGTGGGATTCAAACCCGGGTCCCCAGAGCATTATTTGAGTTTCTGGATTAATAGTCTAGCGATAATACTACTAGGCCATCAGCTCCCCGATAATTGATGTGTTATCATGATAGCCTTTTACCCTCACCTCACCATGTACTTCTTCGAATGCATTGTCACAGTCTCAGCATGGCCCATTACTATAGAAATATGTTGCCCTGTGGCACTTTATAGCGTCAGCACAATTACTTGTTGAAGTAATTGTTGGACATTTGGAGAGCGGAGGGCTGATAATCAATCCGTCCTATAGAATTTACAACTAGTGCCATGTAACTGCTGGTTGCCTGGGAAACACAAGCAGGAGATGTAATATGGAGCATGAATCCATTAGTATCCTTACAGTGCAGAAGGAAGCCATTCAGCCCATTGAGTCTGCACTGACTTTCCGAAAGGTTCACTGCACCCCTCAGCCCCCCACGTTCTATCTCCTTAACCCTGTGCATTTACCATGACTAATCCACCTAAGCTGCACATCTTTGGACACTGATGGGCAATTTAGCATGGCCAATCCACCTAACCTGTACACCTTTGTGACATTAAGGGGCATTTTAGCATGGCCAATCCACCTAGCCTGCATATCTTTGGACTGTGGGAGGAAACCAGAGCACCCGGAGGAAACCTAATGCAGACATGGCGAGAACATGCAAACTCCACATAGACAGTCACCCAAGCCCAAATCAAACCTGGATCCCTGGCGCCGTGAAGCAGCAGTGCTAACCACTGTGCAACTGTGCCCAGTTTCTGAGAAGGGTTAGGGGCATGCTGACTGGAATAAACACCAACCGTTAATGAATATTATACAATTATAGTCCATGGTAAGGAGTCTTTGAAGTCGACAATCACTGTAATCCTCAATCAAAAATCATCTCTTAAAGGAGTTGGAAGGAGTTCCCAGCACAAAGATCTGTTATGCTTCTAGTGCCACCTCTGAGAACCAGTGGCTACGCATGGTGTTATTGCACCGCTATGTCAAGAGTAAAAGAACCCAAATTGTTACATTTTGACCCGATCACCTTTATTGGTCCATACACTCCTGTGTGTTGCCAGAACTATAGAGGGAAGGAGGCTGGTGAAACAGAATTAGTTTGCCATGACATACAATATTGCCTCAATGAAGTTGTTTCCTGACTGTGGTAATGTACTGTGTTCCTGAATTTCAGTAATGTCAACATGCTAATTAGATGGACAGGAAAATACTCATGGTTCGGCAACTCTCCTCCACCATGATTGCCAAGCATTATTGCTGCCCTTTCTCCCCTCAACCCACCACCTCCTATCCCAGACAGACTCAGGGGTAAATATGTTGCCTTGAAGCACCCATTGGCCTGAGCGTATTTACCGACCATCACAATGCATCGTCATCATGCTGTTGTTCCATATCAATGTAATGTTATTGTCATAAGATCATAGAATGGGTTACAGTACAAAAAGAGGCCACTGTTCCATCATCACTGTGCAGGTTTGATGTGCCCTCTCACCTGATACTTATTGTAGTAATATATTGCCATGATGCGACCTGCTCAGTCACAATGGTATGATGTATCCTATAGCCTCAGTATGTTTCTTTACTTTGGTAATGTGTTGCTATGATGCACCCTAAAGCATCTGTAGCACCAGTATGATCAGATATGTTGCCATACTGTATCTTATAGCATTAGTATATTCATTCACTATAGAACTATGATGCCCTGACATGTCGAATAGCATCAATATATACAACAGTATAAAAGTGAGAAACTTGTTCCCTCTCAAGAGTACGTCAAGAACTAGAGGAGCCAGATTCAAAATAATGAGCAAGAAGAGTACAAGTGATGCAAGGAAACATTTTTATTTCACCCAGAGGATGATAGGAGTCAGGAATTAACTTACTGAGAGGGCTTTGGACTGTGGGAGGAAACCGGAGCAGGTTCGATTGAGATATTCAGAAGGGAATTGGATTGCTACCTGCAAAAAAAGAATGCGCAAGGATAAGGTGATAAGGGACTAGGTGGAATGCTCTTTCAGAGAGCCAGTGCAGACCCAATGGGCTGAACAGCCTCCTTGTGCCCTGTAGAGATTCTGTGAAATTCTGAATGTGTTCCTGTATTTCAGTAATGTGTCAATATAATCTAGCTTATAGCCTCAATGTACTTACTTACTGCAGCCATCTGTTGCGGTGTAGCCTTGGTATGTCTACTTACTGTAGTGACATTTTGCCATAATGCACCCATATAGCTTTAGTATGTTCCTTTTTTTTAGTAGAGTTGCCGTGATAAAGTATCTTGGTATCTAAAACTGATTAATGCGGTTGCCGCAATAACTGTACCTTCGATGTGCAAATTTATTGCAGTAATGTTTTACCGAAATATGCTTCTCTGAGATAACCGGTAGACTCAGTATGTTCCTGCACTGTACTAACCTGTCGCCATGCTGCATCATCTGGTGTCAGTATGTTTGCCTCCTGCATTAATTGTTGGCCACATTGGCGAGTTGAGAGTTAATAATAAATCCATCCCATTATGTCCACAATGGGTAGGTGTATCGACTGGTTGCCTGGGAAACACAAGAAGAGATCTAAAATGGGCTATGAGAAATGTTTCCCAGTCGCTCTGAAACGCAAGGGGGTGCCGGGTGAAATGAACGCTGATCATGAGCAATTAAGGTTGAATAATGTCAAACGATAGTTCATACTGTCGATTCTTGTTCCATGGGTCCTGATGGGTGCAAAATGAAAAGCTTCAACATGCCGGGTTTTTTTTAGCAACAGTCTGGTGTAGATTCTTTAAGATAAATAACCAGTGTAATCCTCAGTTGTAATCCATCTCAAAGGAGTTAGGAGTTGCCAATCTGAAGGATTGCCTATGCTTGAAATACCTTGTGGTGGACAAATGGTGTAGAAGTGAGATAATCCAATGTAGTCCCTTTATAATGTCCATTCTGTACACTCAACTGTATCGTACTTACTTGAAGAATGTTGCCAAAGTGATGGTGGTTTGTTAACAGAAATGGTTTTGTCACGCATGCTACCAGCATGTTTCTTTATTGCAGTAATGTGTGGCTGTGAGGGACCCATAACCTCAGTGCGCTTCTGCGTTGAGGTAATGCCAACATGCAAAATAGACAGGCAGGAAAATACCAGCAGGTTCAACACTTCTGCCCCACACCATGAAGACTGGACCTTTGTGGCTGCCCTTCCATTCACCACCTCCTAGGCAGCCTTATCGTCTCAAGGGAAATGTGTGTCTGTGTTTCACCGACTAGCCTGAGTATCTTTAACATAACTGTGTAATGCCAAGATATATCTATAACCTCAGCATGCTTACTCACTAATGTTTTGCAATGATGTACCATAAAGCCTTATTACATGCCTTTATTGTAGTAATGGTGGCCCTATAACCTCAGCAAACCAGATGAGAATTTTGCCACGGTGCACTCTATTATTGCACTATCCAAGTATTTTGCAGCACTGTTACCATGGTGCATCTTATACTCTCAGTACATGTCTTTGCTGTTATAGTTTTGTCCTGATATACCTGATAACTGATATCTGTGTACCTTGATGTACTGTCATGACGAACCCTCAGTAGAAACGCTTATTTTAGTATATTGTTGCTAATGTACATCCTACAGACTTAATATGTTCCCCTACTACTGGAGTGTTGATATGATGCATCCTCTTGCTTCAACACATTTACTTATTGTATTAATGCTGTGTGGTCTCAGTTTGTTAATTTAATGTAATCTTGTATTGGTATGATCCATAATCAAGCCTCAGTGTATTTATATATTGCAGTGATATGTTGCAACGATGCATCCTATGGTCTGAGTATCTTTTGTTTGGTTGAGAAATGCATTGTCATGATGCAGAGTATAGCCTCAGTACATTCCTGTCTTGGATCAAAGCGTTGCCCTAAACTTACGAGTTTGAATGTTGGGTATTCTATGGGAGCTATTCTGGTGGAGTGTGTGAAGATGGACAACCCCTGTGCTCCATTCTGAATTGGATATTCTGGTGTCAGGCACATGTCACGAGAAATGTAGGCAGGCGACTTGCATCTTAAAGATGACTATCTTTGCGGGAGAGTTTTATATCTTCACAGAAAGAAAAATGATGAAGAGTGGAAACTGGCTGTCGGTCCGCCTGGTGGACCCGATTCGCTGAATTCTATCATGCGAGATCGAGATCTGCTTCTGACGGCTGGACTGATCACCTCTTGCAGAAGGTAGGTCCGTCAAAGAAACCAGGGACAGAGACCCATCTCCTAGTCCAGTTTTGACCACCTCGGAGATAGAAACATCGAAAATCGAAGCAGGGGTAGGCCATTCGGCCCTTTGAACCTGCTCAGCCATTCATTTTGATCATGGCTGATCATCAAATTAAATATCGTGATCCCCCCTGCCCGTATCCTTTGATTTCTGTAGTCCCAAGAGCCTTATCTAATTTCTTCTGGAAATGAATTTCCTGGAGTTTTTCAACCTGTTTTCTTTCCCACGATACAAAATTTTGGATGGGGTGTTGGGTGTATATGTTGTGAAGCACAATAGGTCTTACATTTGAGCCAGGCAGGGAGGATGGGCCAGGCATATATCCCTGCTCTTCATTGTTGCTATGATGCACCCTAAAGCCTCTGTCTGTTTGCTCATCACAGTAAGTAAGTAAGTAAAGCCACCACAGTCCCAGATGGCCAGAGGCTGCTCTCCTCCTTGAGGGGGGAGAGCTAACTGGTGGTGCTATAACCTGAAGACCACCACACCTTAAGTTGAGAAAGTGAGGCCTTCATGAATAACCTCAGCTGGTATGGGAATTGAACCCGCACTATTGGCGTCGCTGTGCATCGCAAAGCAGCTGTCCAGCCAACTGAGCTAACCAATCCCCTCACCATCGTATAGTGTGTCAGCAGAATGCACCATTCCCTAACTTACTCAGCAGTGTGTTCCCATATATGCCCTCAGTAGGTGCCTGTTTTGTGACATGTCACAGTCTCCTTTAAAGCTTTGACCGAATATTTAACTGTGAAAAATGCACCATTTTTGAATTCCCATTTGGATTGGCTCCCCCCCGCCCCCCGCCCCCGACCATACTTTTCACATGCATGTGATAAAACCTGTCAATCGACCCGAGCCTAAATGACAATTATCTTTCTAGGAACGCTTCAAGTTCTCCCAGGAGGCGGTGGAGCACCTGGAAGAGGCTGTGTAGTGGGCACCAATTCACTGAACTCCATTCAGCCAGACCCAGGCCTTGCCTCCAGCTGGAGACCACTTCTTGCACAGAGGTAGGTATCTCAATTCATTCGGAGGGATTCACTGGGTTTCACTCACTGGGGGTGGGGGGGAGGGTGGGAGGGGAGTGGAGTCAAAATGTCAAATGGAACTGTTTTATCTCCCCCCCTCACCCACTCTGGTTTTTCTTTTTCTGTCTCACTCAAGAGAATCACAGCGTTCATTTTGGATGGTGTGGGGAGTATGTATATATTCTGAATGGGATATTAAAATTGTGTGAAACTGTCTATCGTGTTCATGTGATGCTCCATAGACTCAGCATCTTATCCTAGCAATGTGTTTATGTGAAGCACTCTATAGCATCTCTATGTTCCTGAGTTGTAACAGTGTGATGGGCCCTATAACGTCCAAACATTTCATTACTGTGCATGATATTACTATTATGCACCTTACAGTCTCAGTATTTATATTTGGTAATGAGTTGTCATGATGCACTTTATAACCTCAGTACGTTGCTTTTTATTATAGTGGTGTTGCTATGATGCAGCCGACAACCTCTGCATCCTTCTGTAGGGCGTTGCAAGCTAAAGCGTGAATTATATTTTCTTGCTTTGTAATGTGATAGCACCTCTGGCCTCAATATGTTCCTACTCAGAGACGATATGTTACCGTGATGCACCCGTATTGTCAGCGTGTTGATATAATTAGGAATGATTTGCTGTGAAGTACTCCATATACTTTGGTGTTTACCTTTATTGTAATAATGCATTGTCGCAATGCAACATATAGCAGATCTTTGAGTCGTTTACTTTTGTAATTCATTGCAACGATGTACCCCAGTAGCCTGAGTATGATCCTTTACTGTTTTAGTGTTGTCACGAGGCACTCTATAACCTCTGTATGTTCCTGTATTCCTCTCATTTGTTGTACAAGATCTTGTAGTAACATCTTGCCATAATCTTCCAAGAATCAACAGGATCCGCAAAAATGAACAATTACTCAACTCCCATTTGGATTGGATGATCCTGTGCCACATACGTTTCAAGAATTGTCAGTTGCGTAGGCAAATGGCTTGCATCTGAAAGACAATTATCTTTTGTAGGAGCGTTTTATATTTTCACAGAATATTGTGGACATCTGACAGAAGCTGGCCAGCTTGTGTGGTGGAATGCGATTTTCCCTTCAGGCAAGAGGTGGAATTCTTTCTGGCTGCCTTGGAGATCACTCCTTACCAAAGGTAGGCAATGTGAAGAATTCAGGGGTAGACTGATCTGTTGCCTGGTTTTCATCATCGAGGGGGGTCGGTGGTGGAAGGGTTGGGAATCTCCCTGAGTGTTTTCCCTAAATTGACCCGAACTTTTTCATCCTGGTTTTTTTTGCCCAGGAGGGTCAAAAAATGTGGGGTGGAGAGCGGGTACATGAAACACAATAAAGATATCGCAATTGTGTGGGGCAGATTGGCTGGACTCGAAGATCTTTCCCTGCTTGGCACTGTTTACAAAATCTTCAAGGTGCGCACTATAGACTCAGTATGTTTACATTTTCTGATAACGTGCTTGTACGAGACAAACTATAACCTCAGTACATTTACTTTTGTAATAGTGTGTTGCCATGATGGACTATATCGTTCCTTTCCTCTAATAATGTCTTGTCATGATTTACACTGTAGCGTCAGTATCTTTGTTTCTACGGTAATATGATTTCACACTTCGCTCTCAATATATTCTTACTTAGGGGTAATGCACTGCCACGATGCATTCTACACCTGAGTTTTACTTGCCGGAGGAGTGTTTTGCCATGGGACACCCTATCGACATGGCATGTACCTTTATTGCAGTGGCGTGTTGTCATGATATAACAGCGTCTTTCCGTATGGTAACTATACGTGGCAAGGTGTTCCTGGTAGCCTCAGTATGTTAATATGTTATAGTAATGTAATGCAACAATCCACCCAGTAGCCTCCGTGGGCTCCTTTAATGCTGTAATGTTGCAATGAGACACTCTACAACCTCTAGACGGTCCTCCTTTGTACTCGTGTGTTACAATCTTTCAGGCTTTAACAGGAGTCTCTAAGCAATCTGCTTTTGGAAGAGGCTGTGAAAGTGAACATTTTTTTGTATTCTCAGTTGGAGTAGAATTTCCCTATCGTGTTGCAAAATTGTGAATCCTGTAGATTAACACCCTATGGCCTCGGTATGTTTCTAAACTGTAGCAGTACGTAGCACCCAACCTCTTCCGTGTGTTTGCTTAACATCCAGATGTGTTGCTATGATGCAACAACTCATCTATAGCACCTTTAGAGTAATAAAGTGTCCATTTTTACATCTTTTGGCAGTGGTGGGCAACCTGGGCTCGTGAGTGGGCCACATGAGTGGCCCTCCTTCACCTCAGTTGGCCTCAAGATTGAAATCGGGTTTGTTCACTAACCGTGACCCCAGGAATAAGATTAAATACATTTAATACACGCCGAATATTTCATAACGAGTTATAGAAAATGCTGAATCGTTTATATATTAATGGAGCTGTCATAAAAACAAAATAAATATTGATGCTTTGGACACAGAGGGAGCGCACGGCTCTCACAGTCAATGTTGTGAGCAATCAGCACGCACCTCACTTCACTCGCCCTTGCTTTACGAGCGAATCACTTCAGTCACACCGGCAGGAAAAAAACTACACGGATGGGAATTGGGTGGAATGTGACAACCTCGCGCATGGGCAACGGTCAACAAAATGTCTCATGGGGGCCGCACTCAGAACCCAGATAGACTGCGTGTGACCCCTGGGCCATGGGTCGTCCACCACTGTCTTATAGCCTCATTATGCTCACTCATTGTAAAAATAGTAACGTGTTGCCATGATGCACCATACACCCTCAGCAATAACATGGAACCATGTAGAATGTACAGCACACAAACAGCTCATGTGGACCAGCCAGGCTGGGTTGTTAGTTATGCTTCAAGTGAACCTCCCATTCTATCTACCTCATCTCAGCCTTTCAGCATATCCCTCTATTCTGTCATCTAGTTTCCTTTTGAAAGCCTCCGGGCTAATTGCCTTCACCCCATAAAGTGGTAGTGAGTTCCAGTCACTTGCTGAATGAAGAGATTTCTCCGTGGCTCTCGTTTGTTGCTAGGTTGCCGTTAGATTTAGATTCTCCCGCAGGCAGAAACATTTTCTCCAGGTCCACCTTTTCCAACACTTACAGAATTTTAAAGACCTCCACTGGGTCACCTCTAAGCCTTTGCTTTTCTAAAGGGAAAACAACAATATATCTGAGCCTTCTCGATTGTTGTAATCCCTTGGTTCTCATATCAACCTTATAAATCTTTTCTGCACCTTCTCCAGTACTTTTATATCCTTTTTATAGTGTGTGACCTGATCAGGGTTTTATACAAGTTTAATATAACTTTGCTACTTTTGAATTCCATACCCCCAGGAATAAATCCCGGTGCTTTTCTCTTTTAGAATTTTTAATTATTTCGATGACATACAATGCTGTTTTAATGACCCTGTATTCCTGGACCCTTTTACTCTTCTACCCAATTCTGTTTTTCTAATTTGTAAGTGAGCTTTCCATTTTTCCTACCTCACGTTTATCTGTGTTAAAGCTATTTGCACTTAACTGCCCAGTCTCCAAGCTTTTCAAGATCTTCTTGTATTAGGTTGCATTCTCCCTCGGTGCTGGTTATACTGCCTAGCTCAGTATCATCTGTAAATGTTGCTATCGAGTTACTTGTTTCTTAGTCCGATTCATTAATGTAAGTCATGTACAACATGGGAGCCAGCTAAGATCTTTATGGAAGACCACTTTCTACCTATCAGCTCAATCTTTAGCACTGCTGCCTCACAGAGCCAGGCTTCGATTCCCAGTTTGGGTCATTGTCTGTGCGGAGTCTGCACATTCTCCCTGTGTCTGTGTGGGTTTCCTCCGGGTGCTCCGGTTTCCTCCCACAGTCCAAAAGATTGGTTAGGTGCATTGGCCATGCTAATTTCTCCTTTAATGTACCTGAACAGGCGCCGGAGTGTGGCAACTCGGGGATTTTCACAGTAACTTCATTGCAGTGTTAATGTAAGCCTACTTGTGACAATAATAAATAAACTAAAAACTTTAAACTATACCACATGCCCCCATCTTAGTCATGAGTCTACAGTGCTGATACCTAATTGAAGACAATTTGAAAATCCAAGTAAATGACACCTGCTGCAGTACCCCTCTCTACTTTCCTCATTGTCTCATTAATGGATTCCTTCAGGTTAGTTAAGCATGACTTATTCTCAGTAGCTTTACTTATTGTAGTAATCCGTGATATATGCTATAACTTTAGTGGGTTTGCCTATTGTAGGGATGTGTTGCCATGATGCATCTCACAACCATGGTATGTAGCTCTATTGCAGTTAAATTTTATCATATTACACCCTATAGCCTATTGTCCTCGAGATCAAGAAGCAGCAGATAAGATGATTTGGACATGCTAAGGATGCCTCAAGAGCAAATACTGAAGGTTGCTCTAAAATGGACACCAACCAGGAAGCGTAAATGGGGCAAACCAAAAATAGCATGGTGTAGGGCTGTGGTGACCAATCTGGAAGAGATGGGGGCAAGGCACAAGCCACATCGCAAGACAGCGCCTGATTTGGCAGATGGAGTTTAATGTGGATAAGTGTGATGTTATCCATTTTGGCAGAAAAAAGCAAATGATTACCTCAATGGAAAGCAGATTCAAAATGCATCCGGGCAGAGAGATCTGGGTGTCTATGTTCATGAATCGCAGAATATGCAGGTGCAGCATGCGGTAAAAAAGGCAAATGGGATGTTGGCATTTATTGCAAAGGGCCTGGAGTATAAAAGTAGAGAAGTCTTGTTGCAATTGTACAGGGTGTTGATGAGACCACATCTGGAGTATTGTGTCCAGTTTTGGTCTCCTTATTTGAGGAAGGATGTGGGCGGCATTGGAGGCAATTCAGAGGAGGTTCACCAGATTGATTCCGGGGATGAAAGGGTTGACGTATGAGGAGAGATTAAACAGTTTGGGCTTGTACTCGCTGGAGTTTAGAAGGATAAGAGGGGATCTATTTGAGGTATATAAAATTTTACAAGAGATTGATAAAGTAAATGTAGACCAAATATTCTCTCTTATGGGGCAATCTCGAACTAGGTTGAGAGGCGGTAGATTTAAAACTGAGATGAGGAGGAACTACTTCCCGCAGAGGGTGGTGAGTTTGTGGAACTCGCTGCCCCATAGCGCGGTGGAGTCTGAATCATTGAATGGTTTCAAGAAGGAGATAGATATATTTCTAATAAAAGGGATATGGGGAACAGGTGGGGAGGTGGATTTGAGACCAGGGAGAGATCAGCCATGATCTGATTGAATGGCGGAGCAGGCTCGAAGGAATGAATTTACCTACTTCTGCTCCTAATTCCTATGATCTTATGATTGTTGCAGCCTGGGACAACACGGATAACTAACACCCTTTAGCATCAATATGCATTTTTAGTATTGGGATGCTGATATAATGCACTCTATAACGTCAATATGTTGCCCTCATGCACCTTAAGCCTTGTCATAGTATTGTAGTAATGTGCTGCCTTGATGCAACCTGTAACCTGAAAAAATCCATCACTGTTAGTCTTGCTGTGATACACTACGATTTTACTCATTGCTTTGCCCAGTATACCTTAGTCGATATTTTTACTAACTGCAGCAATGCATTGCAATGATGCACACCACATCCTCAGAATAATCTTCATAATGATTTGTCATTGATAAACTTTATGCAGTGTCATTACGTGTTGTCATAATGGATCCTAATGGGTCAGCGTATTCCCGTTCAGTAATAATGTGCAGCTTTGATGCACCCTAAAGCCTGTGCTAATTAATTGTGGCATGTGTTACCATGCTGCACGTTGACAGCCTCGATACGTTTCATTACTGTCGGAACTGGTTACCGTGATGCACACTTAAGCCTAAGCACGTTCCTGCATTGTAGCAATGCGTTGCTGTAATCCAGTTTATATCCCTCTGCAGTAGTAACGTGTTCCACCTTATACACTCGGCACCCTCTTATCATTGTAGTGAAGTGTTGATTGTGCCACAGAGCGTCTATTTTCTGGAGGAAAGTGTTGCCAGTTTGGATTCTGTAGTTTCAGTGTACTATTTTACTGTGACAGCGTGTTGCACTGATGCTCCCTGTAGCCTCAGTATCTATTCTTATTTGAGTAACATATTGCCACGATCCACTGTATAGCCTCTGTAAGCTCCTGTATTATTGGCAATGCACATCATCAGTTCCTTCTTCTACCTTTGTCATTCATTAGTTCCAGTTAACATATTTAGTAAGTTGCCATAACGCACTCTTAAAAGCCGCAATGGGGGGAATTTTTCCCATCCCGCCTACCACGGGAATCGTAGCAGATGGTGGGGTGGACATGCAAAGGTCCAGTGACCTCGGGCGGGATTTCCTGGTTTTAGGACGAGTGCCGGAACATGTGTGCTGTCACCGGAGTATTCTTCTTTTCTTACAGTAATAAATACACCCTGGGTGGGATTTAACTCCCCGCCCCCCCCCAACTCCCCCACTCCCTCCCCCGCGGTGTGTTTTGCGGAGATGGCACGCTAGTGGTTGGCAGCGGGATCCTCCAGTCCTGCCTCTGTGAATGGGGTTTCCAGTTGTTGAAGTTGTTGGTGGGGAAGGGGGGGGGTCACCATCGACGGGACCAGAAGATCCCGCCGGCTGGAATGGCTGGAAAATCCCACCCCCTATATTTTCAGTAGATATATTTATTAGAGTTGCATGGACATAGGGTACAGTGTAGCCACAGTATGTTTACTTATTTTAGTAAGGTGTTGCCATGATGGACCCTATGGTCTCAGCATCTTCCTTTCCAGTGACAAAGAGTTGCCATACTGCGATGTTTAGTGTCATTACCTATAGCGGTGCTGCCAGGATCCCCACCGTTTATTTACTTTAGTCATGTCTTGACAAGCTGGACCCTGTAGCCTCGATATCTTCACAGTAATGCCTTGCCATGACTTGTCCAATAACCTCAGTGTATTTCTGTAACGTTGTTGCGTCGTGGTTATGTTATGGGACTAGTAGCCCAGGGGCTTGGGCCAATACTTCAAGCAGACAGTTTATGAAGCTATAATAGCTCCAGGAGTCAGCTATAAAGGAACAGTGGTTTATTGCACAAAATAACGCAAAGTAATTGTGGTGAACACAAACAGGTCCCAACCAGGACAATACAATAATGGACCCACTCAGGGGCCTGCTTTGTACAGAACCAGTATATGAGCTCCACCTGGTAAGGTAATTACCTATCACTGGGGAGCTTGTATTCATGATGTGGAGATGCCGGCGTTGGACTGGGGTAAACACAGTAAGAAGTTTAACAACACCAGGTTAAAGTCCAACAGGTTTATTTGGTAGCAAAAGCCACACCTTGTGTGGCTTTTGCTACCAAATAGACCTGTTGGACTTTAACCTGGTGTTGTTAAACTTCGTACTGAGCTTGTATTCTACAGGGAGGCCAATCAGTGATTCCCCATGCAAGTCCCTGGGGATTATCGCTGAAACCATCAGACTGTAGTTAAAAACCCAACTGATTCGCTAATGTTCTTTGGGAAAGGAAACCTGCTAAAGTAAAAATAAAACTGGACAAGCCATTCAAAGAGGAGCAGGAGTTGGCCATTTGGTGCTTCGAGCCTTTTTCAGTTACAGCGTGGAAGAACATTTCCATCATCTCCACTCTCCCATCTGTTCACCATATCACTTGATTCCCTTTGTGCCTAAAAACGGCTCTCAGTCTGCAACACAGGTTGGGGCCTGTCTACATCAGAATGAGAGGCGATCTTATTCAAACTTAAAAGATCCTGAGGGGGCTTGACAGGGTGACTGCTGAGAGGATGTACCCCCTTGTTGGAGAGACCGGAACTGGGGAGCACAGGTTCAAAATAAGGGGCATCCCATTTAAGACAAGGAGGAAGAGAATTTATTTTTAATCTCAGAGGTTTGTCGGTGTTTGGAAGCCTCTTCGCTGGAGAGCAGTGGAGGCAGGGTCATTGGATATTTTTAAGGCTGAGATTCTGATTTGATTTGATTTATTATTGTCACATGTATTGTGATACAGTGAAAAGTAAAGTTTCTTGCACACTATACAAGACAAAGCATACTGTTCATAGAGTAGATAGGGGAGAAGGAAAGGAGAGGGTGCAGAATGTAGTGTTACAGTCACAGATTGGGTGTAGAGAAAGATCAGCTTAATATATGGTAGGTCCATTCAAAAGCCTAATGGCAGCAGACAAGAAGCTGTTCTTGGGTCGGTTGGTACATTTTCAGACTTCTGTATATTTTTCTTGACGGAAGAAGGTGGAAGAGAGAATGTCCGGGGTGCGTGGGTTCCTTAATTATGCTGGCTGCTGTTCCTAGGCAGCGGGAAGTGGAGATGGAGTCAATGGATGATTCTTTTAAAGTTCTTTTAAGATGATAGATTCTTGAGTGACAACAGAGTCTAAGCGTAGGCAGGAAGGTGAAGTTGAGGTCATGACTAGATCAGCAATGAATCTATCGAATGGTGGAGCAGGCTTGAAAGGCTGAGTGGTCTACTCCTGCTCCTAATTTGGATGTTTGTTTGTATGGGTATACTTAATGACTGAAGACCCACAACCCTTCGCGATAGAGAATTTCAAAGAGTCACAACCCTCTGAATGAAATAATTCCTCATTACCTCACTCCTAAATGGACAAATCCTTACGCCAAGCTTACTGACCCTGTGTCTGAGTAGGTTTCCTCCAGGTGCTCCAGTTTCATCTCACACTCCAAAGATGTGCAGGTTTCTACAAATATATAAAACAATAAAGAATAGCTGATGTAAACATTGGTCCTTTAGAAGATGAGAAGGGGGATTTAATAATGGGAAATGAGGAAATGGCCAAGGCATTGGAGAACTGGTGGATGTGGTGTATCTGGATTTCCAGAAAGCATTTGACAAAGTGCCGCACAAAAGGCTGCTGCATAAGATAAAGGTGCACGGTGTTATGGGTAATGTATTAGCATGGATAGAGGATTGATTAACTAACAGACAGCAAAGGGTGGCAGTAAATGGGTATTTTTCTGGTTAGCGAACATTGACTAGTGGTGTGCCTCATGGCTCAGTGTTGGGACCTTAATTGTTTACAATTTACAGAGATGATTTGGTGTTGGGGACCAAGTGTAGTGTGTCAAAATTCGCAAATGACACTAAGATGAGCGGCAGAGCAAAGTGTACTGAAAGTCTGCAAAGGATATAGATAGTTTAAGTGAGTGGGCAAGGGTCTGGCAGATGGAGTACAATGTTAGTAAATGAGAAGTCATCCATTTTGGTCGGAATAACAGCAAAATGGACTATTATTTAAATGGTAAAAAATTGCACCATGCTGCTGCGCAGAGGGACTTGAGTGCCCTTGTGCATGAATTGCAAAAAGTTGGTTTGCAGGTGCAGCAGGTAATTAAGAAGGCAAATGGAACTTTGTTCTTCATTGCTAGAGGGATGGAGTTTAAAAACAGCGAGGTTATGTTGCAGCTGTATAAGGTGTTGGTGAGGCTACACCTGGAGTACTGTGTACAGTTTTTGTCTCCTTACTTGAGAAAGGATATACTGGCACTGGAGGGGGTGCAGAGGGGATTCACTAGGTTGATTCCGGAATTGAGAGGGTTGTAGATTCAGTTTAGCCCACTGAGTCTGCAACGACTCACCGACAGAGTATCTTACCAAGGCCCTCTCCCCTGCCCTCTCCCTGTGACCCCACACTATGGCCAAATCCCCTAACCTACACATCTTTGGACTGAGATCAACTCGGTGCAGGACCAAGTTGGAATTTTGGGCACTGCACCTGTCACCTGGATCTGCCCGAAATAACCCATGTGCATTAAACGTGGCGGGGCCCTTGTTCATGTGGGAGTCCAAAGTGGCTGAAAGTTTTCCTTCAACGCGTCAACTTTCTTTTTCGCAACGTGTATCCTGGTTACACACGGCTCCTCCAACCTCATCAGGAAAAACAGCCTCTTTCCCCGTGACTTTTTGGGATGATTGATTGTCCCTCGGGCCGTGTTGCCTGATTCTTGGTCACTGTCCCGACACCTCATGCTGCGCCGTAAAGTCAGGAGCGATATGATGTCCGGCAGAAATGGCATCCCCACCCGCCTCCCCTCTTTGACCGCGGGCTTATTAAAGCATTCGGGCTGTGGACGTGACATAAATGTTGAAAGCATTGACATCCTCTCACAGGTGATCCCTCCAGAAAAAAAAAATCTCTGACAGCTCACAAGCTCCCTCTGGCTGAATCCAGGCCAAATTACATATGCAGGGACCTGAACAGGATGTCAAGACAAGCTGCTCCATCACTTCAGAAATTAATCCTAACTTTCAGTGGCGAATTTACTTTGTACCGACAGCAATTTCAGGCTATCCAATGGCCTGCAGTGAAACACAGAGCGGGCTACCACAGAATGACATTCTTTCAAAAATGCTTCAATTTGCTGTTTATACATAAATAGCAGCAAATATTAGCTGTGTTTCTGGACTAATAGTCTAGCGGTAACACTACGAGGCCATTGCCAGCGACACCTATGTCCCATAAATGAATTTTAAAAAATGGAATAATACATTCTGATAACGTACTCTGGGATAGAAGAAAGAACGTCCATGAAATAGATCAAATCTTTTATGTCCAGCTTTTTTCTCCCAAAAATATACTTGAATCATAAAATTTGTTAGCCTCATCATTAATGTGAGCTCAAATTCTGGCCCATTGTATCTTACCATCATGACCATCTCAGTGTGTTCACTGAATTAAGGGGAGGTGATGGCTAAGTGGTACTATTGCTAGACTATTAATCCAGAAACTCAGATAATGTTCTGGGAACCCGGGTTCGAATCCCGCCATGGCAACTGGTGGAATTTGAATTTAGTGAAAAAAAAAATCTGGAATTAAGAATTTACTGATGACCATGAAACCCCATTGTCAATTGTCAGAAAAACCCATCTGGTTCCTTTAGGGAAGGAAATCTGCCGTCTTTACCTGGTCTGGCCGACATGTGACTCCAAAGCCACAGCAATGTGGTTGACTGTCAGCTGTCCTCGGGCAACTCGGGATGGGCAGCCAATGACGCCCATATCCCACAAATGAAGTTTTAAAAATTGGAATAATGCATTCTGATAACGTACTCTGGCACAGAAGAAAGTCCATGAAATAGTGCCATGCGATATTTTATGTCCATCTTTTCTTCCCCCCAAAATTATATTTGGATCATAAAATTTATAAAAATGTATTCCAAAACATTTCAATTTGAAAATTACAGAAAGGGCAATAAAATTTGACTTGCCTCCATATATCCCACTCTGGGGTATCTGAGTACAATGTCTATCAGTGTGTATTTATAATATGTGTCCCATGCTGCCTGAGGACGAAATGTTTCAAATTGAAAAATTGCAAAGTGCAATAGAATTCAGCTTTTCTCTAAAGAGTGTGTTCCACTCTTGAGATGCTTCAGTAAGTTCAATGCTCTTGATATTCACAATATGCTTTCCATGTCAGCCATACATCCCAAAAGGGTGGCACGGTGGCACAGTGGCTAGCACTGCTGCCTCACAGCGCCAGGGACCCGGGTTCGATTCTGGCCTTGGGTGACTGTGTGGAGTTTGCACGTTCTCCCCGTGTCAGCGTGAGTTTCCTCCGGGTGCTCCGGTTTCCTCCCACACTCCAAAGATGTGCAGGTTAGGTGTATCGGCCATGCTAAATTGCCCCTTAGTGTCAGGGGGATTAACAGGGTAAATATATGGTGTTATGGGGATAGGGCCTGGGTGGGATTGTTGTCAGTGCAGGCTCGATGGGCCCAATGCACTGTCGGGATTTTATGATTCTATGAGAGGTTCTACCGATTTCCCAGATCCTCGGTTTACTGTGGCTGAAAGGTCCTAGACAGCGACATTTCCACATTGCGCCTCTGTGGCAGCTGCCCCAAGCTTTGGTGTCCGTGGTCCTGGATCTTGGAATGTGCCGGTCCACAACACTTGTCAAACGGGAGAGCAGATGAGGCCATGGTTTAGTGCCTCATCTGAAGGACGGCACTCTGACAGTGCAGCACTCCCTTGGTACCGCACGGGGGTTTTTGCTTAAGTCTCTGGAGTGGCACTTAAACTCATTACCTCCTGAATTAAAGGCTCGAGTGAGCCACAGCAGACGCTCCAGGAGATTTCCATTATATTCCTGATAATAACTGCTGTCTGTGTCAAGACTGACTGTTTTACTTTTACCTTTCATAAATGTTTGATGCTTTAAACAAATCCTCTCGTGATTTCATAGAAATTTCTCCTTGCAGAGTTTAAGTTTATTTATTATTGTCACAAATAGACTTACATACATTAACACTGCAATGAAATTACTGTGAAAATCCCCTAGTCGCCACACTCCGGCATCTGTTCGGAGAGGGAACACTGAGGGAGAATTTAGCATAGCCAATGCACCTAACCAGCACGTCTTTCGGACTGTGGGAGGAAACTGGAGCACCCGGAGGAAACCCACGCAGACACGGGGAGAACGTGCAGACTCCGCACAGACAGTGACCCAAGCCGGGAATCGAACCCGGGTCCCTGTGCCATCGTGCTGCCCCCAGGTGGTGAATCTCTGGGATTCTCTGCCCCAAGGAGTGGTGGAGGTTGCACCATTAGAAATACTTAAAGTGGAGGTGGAGAAATATTTGATAGACTGAGGAATAGAGGGCTATGGAGAAATGGCACAGAAATGGAGCTGAGGCCAACATAGATCAGCCATGATCGTATTGAATGGTGGGGCAGGTCTGAAGGGCCTGGTGACCAACTCTTGCTTCTATTTCTTGTGTTGTTCTACCTTTTCCATTTGCTTACTCAAGAGGAGGTACAAACCAAAAGATTTTTCCACATATGCCTGGATGGCAGTGCATAAATCCTCAGGTGCAGCAGTCATTCTTATTTCTCTTACTGGTGGGATTGTCTACAATCTATAACTCAGTCACAACCAAAATATCCTCTTCAACTTACAGGAGATCAGCCAAATGCTCCCCAAATCCAGGTCAGAGCTAGACAATCTTTTTACACTTCTTTAAGACATTTATCTGAAGCTCACCATTAGATGGAAATGTCAATGCATATCCCATAATTACGGATTGTTAGTCCAGCGGCCACATCCTCGAGCCTGCTCCGCCATTTTATCAGACCAAGGCTGATCTCTCCCTGGTCTCAGATCCACCTCTCCACCTGTTCTCCATATCCCCTTATCCCTTTTCTTTATCAGAAATGTATCTATCTCCTTCTTGAAACCATTCAATGATTCAGATTCCACCGCGCTATGGGGCAGCGAGTTCCACAAATTCACCACCCTCTACCAGAAGTAGTTCCTCCTCATCTCAGTTTTAAACCTACAGCCTCTCAACCTATACCCTGTGATCTCTTGTTCTAGATTGCCCCACAAGAGGAAACATTTGGTCTACATTTACTTTAACAATCCCTTTTAAAATTTTATACACTTCGATCAGATCCCCTCTCACCCTTCTAAACTCCCTTGAGTGCAAGCCCAAACTGTTCAATCTCTCCTCATTGGTCAACCCTTTCATCCCCCGGAATCAATCTGGTGAACCTCTCCTGAACTGCCCCCAATACCACCACACCCTTCCTCACATAAGATAGTTCAAGAATGCAGTTCAGCACCACCATCTCATGGGCAATTAGGGATGGGCAACAGACTCGCCATGGCAACAACTCCCACATTCCAAGAAGGAATAAAGAATAGTTGGTTAATAACAGTGTTGGCTTTGTTCAATGGTATTGCATCCATTGACTCCATCTACACTTCCCGCTGCCTCGGGAAAGCAGCCAAAATAATCAAAGGCCCCCGGACATACTGTCTTCCACCTTCGTCCGTCAGGGAAAAGATACAGAAGTCTGAAAACAGGTAGCAACCGACTCAAGAATAGCTTCTTCTCTGCTGCTATCAGACTTTTGATTGGCCCTATCACATATAGAGTTCATCTTTCTGCTTACCCTCTCTGTAACTGCAACACTCCTTTCCTTCTCCCCATATGTACTGTATGAATGGTATGCTTTGTCTGTATAGCACGCAAAAAACAATACTTTTCACTGTATCCCAATATGTGACAATAATAAATTAATTCAATTCAACTACTGCAACCTGTCCCCTTCCGCCACCTCTGTTTGACCATCTAAACCACTTCATAATATTCTCCCGCACCCTATAGACTCATTATGGGTACTTATTGTAAGAATGTGCACCATTTTGCTTTGGTACAATCCTTCACTGGAGTGTTATGATGTGGTGATGCACCCAAGATCCTCAAAATGGTTACTAACCAAGGCAATGTGCGGCCACGATTAACCCAATTAGCTCAGTAAAGGCAGGAAAAATTTGTACTAACACAGCACCCTTTATGACCACTGGATGCCTTGCAGCCAATGAAGTACTTTTTGAAGTGTAGTCACTGTTGTGATGGTGGGGGTGCCCAGAACCACAGGTCACAGACTTGAGGATACAGGGGAGACCATTTAGGACAGAGATGAGGAGAACTTTCTTCACCCAGAGAGTGGTGAGCCTGTGGAGTTCATTACCACAGAAAGTAGTTGAGACCAAAACATTGGAAGTTTTCAGGAAACTTATGGGGAGGCAATGGCCTAGTGGTGTTATCGCAAGACTACTAATCCAGAAACTCACCTGATGTTTTGGGGACCAGGGTTCGAATCCCGCCATGGCAGCTGGTGGAATTTGAATTAAATGAAAAATATCTGGAATTAGAAGCCTATTGTTGACCATGAAACTATTGTCGATGGAAAAACCCATCTGCTTCATTCATGTCCTATAGGGAAGGAAATCTGCTGTCCTTACCTGGTCTGGCTGACATGTGACTCCAGAGCCACAGCAATGTGGTTGACTCTCAACTGCTCTTGGGCAACTAGGGATGGGCAATAAATGCTGGCCCAGCCAGCGACATCCATGCCCCACAAATGAATAAAAAAAAGAAGCAGTTAGATATAGCTCTTGAGGTGGAGGGGATCAAAGGATATGGGGGCCAGGTCGGATCAGGCTATTGAGTTGGAAGGGCCAAATGGCCTCCCCCTGCTCCTATTTTCTATGTAGGAAACATGACAAGCAAATTGTGCACAGCAAGATCCCACAAACAGCCAAGTGATAATGATCAAATAACCTGTTTTTGCAATGTCGATTGAGGGATAACTATTGACCAGAGCCCCAGAGAGAACTCTCCTGCTCTCCTACAAAATAATGCCACAGGATCTTATGTGCTCACCTGAGAGACAGAGGGGCCCTGGTTTAATGTCTCGTCTGAAAAACAGTGTAGCACTCCCTCAGTACCATACTAGAGTGTTCACCTAGTGTGAGCATCCTTCTTTATTTGTAATAATGTGCTGAGCTAAGGAACTTTTGAGCCTCAGGAATATTGTAGCAATGTGTTTCTATAACTGAAATGATGTATTGCCTGTAGCCATGTATGTTTCTTTACTGTAGGAATGTGTTTCAAAGTTGCTCCATATGGACCCAGTGTGAGGGTTGGGGGATTGGGAGATGATGTTGGGGAGGCAGGATTTTAACTGCACAACATGTCATCAGTCATAGAATCCCTACAGTGCTGAGCCTGCACCAACCACGTTCCCACCCAGACCCTATCCCTGTAACCTCACGTATTTAGCCTGCTAATCCCCCTGACACTAAGGGACAATTTAGCATGGGCAATCCAGCTAATCTGCACATCTTTGGAGTGTGGGAGGAAACCGGAGCACACGGAATGGTGCTTTCTGAAGTAACTTGTTGCCCTGATTCACCTACTCACCTCACTAGGTCATGATGTACTCTAAATGCCCAAATGATATTAATTCAGGGGGATGTTGGAATTTATTTTTTCTTTCCTGGGATGTGGCCCTAATTGCCCTTGAACTGAGTGGGCCATTTCAGAGGGCAGCTAAGAGTCAACCACATTACTGTAGGTCTGGAGTCACATGTAGCCCAGACCAGGTAAGGACAGCAGAATTCCTTCCCTGAAGGAGATTAGTGAACCGGATGGGTTTTTAGGAGAATCAGTGAGAGTTTCATGGTCACTATTATCGTTTACAATCCCAGATTTATTAATTGAATTTTAATCCCACCTGCTGCCGTGGTGGAACTTGAAACCCTGTCCCCAGGGCATGAGCCTGGGCTTCTGGATCACTGGTCCAGCGCCATTCCCACCATGCCATCGTCTCCCCAGAACTGATTGGAGGATGACCAATAATGCATGGGAAACCTGGAAGAAAGTTAATCATGTCTTGACATGTTTTAACGCAGATAGCGTACTATCTCTCTGCTTTCAGGTTTACCATCAACTGCACAGCAGTGAGTCTGATGGAGAGCTCCCGGATTTAAAGATCCGATTTAAAGATGGGCCTTGGAGGAGTTTGGAGTCGGGAGCAAGAGGATACAATGCTTAGAGGCCACACAGTGCCTCTATGAAGCCTCCTTTGACGTATTGCTGGGAGCAGTGCAGAGCTGAGGAGGGCGATACACTTCCCCAGTACTGGGAGAAGGAGACAGACCTACTGCCACCGCAACATAGGCATGGCTAGAGGTGGTCCAGGAGGTCAGTGCAACATTCCTGGATTCAATACATAAGAACTTTCGTGATCTAACCAGGGCTAGGAGTACGGTTGTACATGCGCCGAGGCGATGGCCTGGTGGTATTATCACTAGGCTATTATTCCAGAAATTCAGCTAATACTCTGGGGACCTGGGTTCAAATCCCGCCATGGCAGATGGTGGAATTTGAATTCAATGAAAAAAAATCTGGAATTAAGAATCTACTGATGACCATGAAACCATTGTTGATTCTCAGAAAAATCCATCTGATTCACAAATGTCCTTTAGGGAAGGAAATCTGCCATTCTTGCCTACATGTGACTCTGGAACCACATCAATGTGATTGACTCTTGCCCTCTGAAATGGTCTGGCAAGCCACTCAGTTGTATCAGTGTTTCAGAAGGCAACTCACCACCACCTTCTCAAGGGCAACTAGGGATGGGCAATAAATGCTGGCCAGCCAGCGACGCCCATATCCCACAAATGAATTTTAAAAACCTCCTATACAGACCACTCAATCCTCTCATTCTTCCTTGTCACGCCTACCCAATCACATCCATCCCTCATGCGCACTTGCCTTGCAAGTGCACCTCTTTCTACGCACCACCTAATGTTTTTAATTTAATTTGATTTGATTTATTATTGTCACATGTATTGGGATACAGTGAAAAGTATTGTTTTTTCCACACGATACAGACAAAACATACCGTTTGTAGAGTGCATAGGGGAGAAGGAAAGGAGAGGGTGCAGAATGTAGTGTTATAATCATAGCTAGGGTGCAGAGAAAGATAAACTTAATATATGATAGGTCCATGATGGTAGCAGGGAGGAAGGTGTTCTTGAGTCGGTTGGTACATGTCTTCAGACTTTCGTATCTTTTTCCTGACAGAAGAAGGTGGAAGAGAGAATGTCCGGGGTGTGTGGCATCCTTGATTATGCTGGCTGCTTTTTTGAGGCAGTGGGAAGTGTAGACAGAGTCAATGGATGGGAGGCTGGTTTGTGTGATGGACTGGGCTTTGTTTACAACCCTTTGTAGTTCCCATCTTGCCCCCGCCCCATCCTTACTCATCGACACTCACTCTCACTCAACCTTCTTCAACTTTATGCCTCTCCCTTCTTGACAGCCACCCTCACCCTAGGGATGGCATGGTGGCACAGTGGTTAGCACTGCTGTCTCACAGCGCCAGAGACTCTGGTTCGATTCCTGGCTTGGGTCACTGTCTGTGCGGAGTCTGCACGTTCTCCCCGTGTCTGCGTGGGTTTCCTCCGGGTGCTTCGGTTTCCTCCCACAGTCCAAAGATGTGCGGGTTAGGTGGATTGGCTAGGCTAAATTGCCCCTTAGTGCCAGGGGGACTAGCCAGGGTAAATGCATGGGGTTATGGGGATAGGGCCTGGATGGGAGTATGGTTGGTGCAGACTCGATGGGCCAAATGGCCTCCTTCTGCACTTTAAGATTCTATGAACTCTATGAACTTACCAAAGGCCATTGCGGCCACTGGGTGAACTTGTGTCATTACAGTCACTCATCACTTTGTCCTTTCCCTGTTTCAGGAGAAGCAAGCACAGATAACTAACATGAGAACAGCAAGTGTTCCTCCACGCATTTCACAGCTAATATCTCCAGAGGAAGAAATACTGGAGACTCGTTATGTTTCAGTGTCCCGGCCCATTGGGGACAAGGGCCTCCCAGCTACCCGGCAACACAGTAAATAGCACATGTCATACGGCACTCAGTGAGGTTGACATGATTTTAACAGTGAGTGAAATTTGATGGAGTTCAAAATGGTAACCTGTAACTTGCTTGCCTTAAGGGGACTGATTCATATATTTTCTCTCTGCCAGGGACATGCAGCTGGAATCCGTGGACGATGACTCCTCAGGGAAGCTGGTTCCTTCTGAAGGTGCACCAACGCAGGATTTATGTGGACCAGGCACCAGCTCAGATACTTGCGATTTGGCAGGTCCAGTAAGACAGACAGTTGGGCTTCCACCTGGTAACTGGCACTTTGCAGGCAGGCAGGGGTAGGGGCAGCTCTGCTGAACACACATCTGAGGACGTAGCTCTCTACAAGCACAGCGGAACGTAGACACTGGACACTGGGAGGTCGTTGACGAAAAGGAGACTCCTGTAGGAAGAGTTGAAAATGTGGGATCTACTGTCAGGCCTTCCAAGCACAATGCCCAAGGTTGCAAAGTGGATTGGAGCAAGCCACCCGAAGCATGAGTGGGAAGCATGATTCCCCAGGCCTTTCCGACATGGAAGGGATTGCACCCCCACCGTGGCAGTTTTCCAGTGGCTTAGGTGGCTCATTCCTGACTTGTGTCTTGTAGATGTTGAACAGGCTTCCAGGAGTCAGTCACTCGGTGCAGAATTCCCAACCTCTTACCTGCTCTTGTAGCCACAATATCAATACTGGCCCAGTTCGTCTTCTGGTCAGTAGTAACTCCAGGATGTTGATGTACAGTGATGTGCTGAGGGGCACAGGAGCCCTCCAGATACATTCTTTGAAGGCAGTAAGGGCAGGTAGTCTTGGAGGTCAATGCCAGGAAGCCAAGCCCTGGGTGGATAAAGCGCCACAAAAAGGCATTCAATGATCTCAGATGAGTGGTGAAGGTAAGTGAAGATGTATCTTCAAATTTCATGTCCTACCAACTGTATCAGCAGCCCAATTCAACCCATTCCCATCACTTACCAACTACCTCCGTCATTCAGGACTCCTACTTGATGTTTATATGCTATATTGCACCCACATGCAATCATGCTGGTGTCCACCAGGGTGGCACGGTGGCACAATGGTTAGCACTGCTGCATCACAGCACCAGGACCCGAGTTCGATTCCTGTCTTGGGTCACTGTCTGTGCGGAGTCTGCACGTTCTCCCCGTGTCTGCGTGGGTTTCCTCCGGGTGCTCCGGTTTCCTCTCACAGTCCGAAAGACGTGCTGGTTAGGGTGCATTGGCCGTGCTAAATTCTCCCTCAGTGTACCCGAACAGGCGCTGGAGTGTGGCGACTCGGGGATTTTCACAGTAACTTCATTGCAGTGTTAATGTAAGCCTCCCTGTGACTCAAATAAATGAATAAATAAGTAAATGCAAGGCCAGCACCCACATGTCACATATTGTACGGTTTAACCATGACAGCTGCATCACCCAAGCAGATTGTGTGATACTCACTGACATATTCCCACTCTCTTTTTTGACGCACAACCGGAGGCGGCAGGAATTAACCGGAGAGGGGCAGGTGAGCCTCTGCACCATCACCTCCCCCGCCCCCCACGCCACCTTCACCCCTGACATGGAGAACTCGCGCTGGCCATTATTGGGAAGCCTGTTGTTTAGGCTGTGACCAGCGAAGGGGCTGAAACCAGCAATGATGATGGTATCCTCATATCCAAACTCCCTTCACACATCCCACTCCCACCCTCCCCCCCTCCCCATCCCTTCTGATCTACAAGATGCAGATGGTGAAGTGAGCATTTTCCCCCTCCGCTCCACCCTACCTTCGTGCCCCTCTCATTTCAGATATCCCAAAGTATGTAAACTAGCCAGGAACAGCAAGAAGAGAGACTTACAACAAGGTCAAAACACCCGTCATTTGGTTTCATACTCCCAGGCTACCAGCTCAGATACTGGCACTGCATGTATCCCGGACGATCGATTAGACATGGGACATGCATTTGGTGAGACGTGGGAACAAGGGGCCTGCAGCCGTGGGAAAGGGCAAAGTTAGGGCTGGTTCCACCTCCATGGATGATAGGTGACATGAGTCCTGCTGCAGTGGGCAGCGTACAAAAGAGGCTGATGGTTACCCACAGAGCTCGGAGCCCATCCTCCAACATGGAGGTCGGGGTGGACTAATGCATCAGCACAGTTGTTGGCCCAATCACCATGCACTGCTGGGCTGACGTTGCAACATGAACAGCTTGCATTCGAAGGCCAAGTGCCACAGTGGATGCTCAGGACTACCAGCTTAAACACCTCTCATCATAGAATTACAGCATCCCTACAGTGCAGAAGGAGGCCATTTGGCCCATTTGCGCCTACAACAATCCTACCCAGGCCCTCTCCCCGTACCCCACATTTTTCCTCTGCTGATCCCCCTGACACCGAAGGGAAATTTAGCATGGCCAATCCACCTAACTGCACATCTTTGGACACTAAGGGACAATTTAGCATGGCCAATCCACCTAACCTGCACATCTTTGGACTGTGGGAAGAAACCGAAGCACCCGGAGGAAACCCACGCAGACACGGGGAGAACATGCAAACTCCACACAGTCACCCGAGGCTGGAATTGGACCCGGGACCCTGGTGTTGTGAGGCAGCAGTGCTAACCATTGTGCCACTGTGCCGCCCTGGCTGTGAGGTGGTGGCACGGTAGTTTTGTCACTGGATTAGCAATCCAGAGACCTTGGACAAGATCTGGGGACTCGGGTTCAAATCCCGCCATGGCAGATGGTGGAATTTGAATTCAATTTTTAAAATTCTGGAATTAAGAATCTACTGATGACCATGAAACCATTGTCAATTGTTGTAAAAACCCATCTGGTTCACTAATGTCCTTTGGGGAAGGAAATCTGCCGTCCTTACCCGGTCTAGACCCACAACAGTGCGGTTGACTCTCAACTGCCCTTTGATATAGAGGGCAGTTATGGGCGGGCAGTAAATGCTGGCCCAGCCAGCGATGCCCACATCCCATCAATGAATAAATAAATATTTCCAGTGTACAAAGGGATATTTTTGAATACTGCTATGGCAGTCCAGCAATCAGTCCTCCGACAGTTTGCCAGCGTGGCTGAGGTGCTGTCCCAGTGGAGGGTCAGTGCTTCCATGCCGCACGGAGCTGAAGCTCCTCTCTCAGAGTGGCCGCGTTCATGCCTCTGCCACTGCTCCCCCGCAGTGGCTTCTCTGTTGCCTGACAGTGAGCCAGCCCAGGCTGCCGTCCGTGCCGAGGGCCTCTGGGCCCAAAGCTGTTGGAGGTCTCCATCCGAGGCCACCTGCCGTGTCCTCCGCTGAAAATGAGCAGCCATTTTATAGCCACTTAAACTGCACTGCATTGGAACCACAGGCAAAGGCGTCTGAAAGGTTAATGCTGAGGTAAGGCACAAGCGTAATAGGTTGAATTTTGTATACCAAATGGAATGGTTCAATTCGGTTTGGGGTATTTATTATGTGGTGGTCACAGTGGCAGAGGGAAGGTCAGGTGTGGAATTGTTGGTGAATGGCGAGTTGGGGTTGCTGGTTGCTGCACTCAGGTGAGTTCTTCATGGACAACCCAGCCACTAAAGAACTGTCGAGGTTGCTTCCTTTCATCCTGTTCCTCCCCCTCATCCTCCTGCCCCTGAGGTCACTCGCTGACGTCCAGTTCCCTGATGATGGCTCGGATGTGTGTGCGCCGGAACCACGATGAATCTTGACATCCGCCACACCAATTTATTGCAGAGCTCCTCCAGGGGAATCCAACCCACCAATGGTCTCCTCGACCACATTGCACAGAGAGTCGTGAGGCTTTAATTGTTGGCATTGCTACTGGCGTTATCAGCCAAGTGGTCGGTGGTTAACCCTTGCCACCCGCTAACCAACCTTTGGTTTGTCACGATGGTTAACCCTTGCCACCTGGTAACCAAGCTTTGGTTTGTCACGATGGTTAACCCTTGCCACCTGTAACCAATCTTTGGTTTCTCACGATGGTTAACCCTGTCACCCGGTCACCAAGCTTTGGTTTATCACGATGGTTAACCCTTGTCACCCGGTCACCAAGCTTTGGTTTATCACGATGGTTAACCCTTGTCACCCGGTCACCAAGCTTTGGTTTATCACGATGGTTAACCCTTGTCACCCGGTAGCCAAGCTTTGGTCTGTCACGATGGTTAACCCTTGTCACCCGGTAACCAAGCTTTGGTTTCTCACGATGGTTAACCCTGTCACCCGGTAATCAACCTTTGGTTTTCTCATGATGGGTCAACTGCACTGAATTGTCACAAAGCGAAGGCATTAACCAGGGAAGTGACCATTGACTGGTCACGCACCGGGTTGGACATTGAGGGAGTGGAATCTCTTTCGACAGGTGGCACTTGCCAGCAATTTGCAGTCAGTGCCATCCCTATACCATGAGGTGGTCTGTGGTTCTGATAAAGCCACATGCTCGCCCTGCCCGTTTCTCTCAGGCAAGAAGAGCAGAACACGTGGAGAGCTCTTGGCGAACAGAGAGCTTGAGTGACCTCCGTCACACAGTCGGTGATAGCAAATCGCAAGATCTCACGCACATCTCCCGCCTGAAAGGTGCCAGATGCATGAAAGCTCATGGCTGTGGTCACCTTCACAGCCACTGCGGGGCTTACCCTGCTTCGGGAGGGTGTGGTGAGAGGTCACAGTGAGGACGTCCTTTTTTGAAGCACTAGACATTTCCCACAGAGGTTCAGGTCGGAGAATTAATTCCTAAAGTCTCAGTGTGTTTACTTACTCAAGTAAATGTCGCCTTGATTCAACCTAAAGTCTCACATTATTCCATGACTGGGGTAATGTATTGTCACATTACTCGGCATGCACTGTATCTCTTCGGTATGTATTGCTGCCATGTGTAATTTAGCCTGAGTATCTTCGCTTGCTGTTGTGACATATTGCCATGATGGAATCTATAGGGTGGGATTTTCAGCCCCGCTGCCCCACGGTGTGTTTTCCAGCAGCGGGGGACAGCTCACCATTGGCCAGTGGCGGAATTCTCCTGTCCTGCCACTATCTACAGCATTATTTGTTGGCTCCGCCACCAGGGAACCTGCTGCACCAGTGGTTGCCAGCGGCGGGACTGGAAGACTGCACCAGTGGCAAGGGATGGAAAATGCAGCCGATAGCCTCAGGTGGACAACACACCTTAGAAAGGACATGGCGGCCTTGGTGGAGTGAAGGGCGTATTGACAGCAGTGTTGCCAGGGATTAGATTACAGGGAGAGGTTACATAATGGAGACTTGTGTCCTCTGGATTATAGAAGGTTAAGCCATGATTTGATTGGGGATTATAGAATCTCGATATGAATTAATAGGGGAGATAGAGGGAAACCTCCTCCACTAAGGGGGAGATCAGGGACAAAGAGACCAGGTCATTCAAGGGAAACGTTGCAAAATGCTTCTTCAAAGGTGGAATTCTCATCCACAAAAGGCAAGAGGTGTTTGCTCGGTTGATGATTTTTAATCTGAGTGTTAAACATCGATGGAAAAGAATTTGGAGCAGGAACATGTGGGAGGGGTTAAGACACAGATCATCCATCATCTTATTGATGATGGAGCAGACTCGAGGTGCTGAATGGCCTCCTCCTGTTCCAACATTCTCTTAACCGTAGTGGTGTATTGCCATGTTGAACCCCGGTGCTTCGGGAGGTTTGCTTACCGTTTTGTGGTGTTGTCATTGTGCTATCTGGAGCAGTGATGGGCAACCTGGGCTAGTGAGTGGGCCGCATGAGTGGCCCTCCTTCATCTCAGTGGGCCGCAGGATTGAAATCGGGCTTGTTCACTAACCGTGACCCCATGAATAAGATTCAATACATTTAATACACGCCAAATATTTCGTAACGAGTTAAAGAAAATGCTTCATCATTTGTATATTAATGGAACTGTTGTCAAGTTCAAATGGTAAAAACGAAAGAAATATTAACACTTTGGACACAGAGGGAACGCACGGCTCTCACAGTCAATGTTGTGAGCAATCAGCACCCACCTCACTTCACTCGCCCTCGCTTTACGTGCGAATCACTTCAGTCACACCGGCAGGAAAAAAACTACACAGACGGAAATCAGTGGAATGCGGCAACCCCGCGCATGGGCAACGGTCAACAAAATGTCTCATGGGGGCCGCACTCAGAACCCAGATAGGCTGCATGTGACCCCCCCCCCCCAGGCCGCAGGTTACCCACCACTGATCTGGAACATCAATGTGTTTACTTACTATGGCAATTTGTTGCTATGATGAACTCTGTGCCTTCACCAGGTTCACTTCCTGTCACAGCATGTTACCAGGATGCAAACACCACCTCGAAATGTTTGCTTTGTGCTGCCTTGGACAGCCAACCTCAATATGTTGATTCACGGAGCAATCGACAGTAACCATAGCAAGGCCGTGTCGTGTTGTAGTCTGTAACCTCGTCATGTTTCACTGTTGCAGTGGTGTATTGTCATGATGCACTCTATAGTCCCAATATATTTATGTACTGCAATAATATTTGGCCTTGATGCATACTATAACTTCAGTACAGAGAATTACATGGAATATACAGCATTGAAATTGGCCATTTGGCCCAACACTTCAGTGCTAAGGTTCATGTTCCTTATAGCTCTTTCTCCCATTCCATCTGCCTCATCTCAAGCTTTCCACATATCTTTGTATTCCCTATATTCTCGTGTACTCATCTAATTCCTTCTTCTAAACATCCTAGCTAATTGCCTCAACCACTTCCTGTGGTAATAGTGACTTCTGCATTCTAACCAGTCACTGAGCGAAGGGATTTCTCCTTATTCCCCGATTGGTGCCTTTACTCCCTCTGACATTGGGTGCGATTCCCTCCACACAGCTCTCCTCGCCGACCCCAATCTTCCATCCCGCTGACGGAAGCGGTTCGCCACTGGCCGGCAGTGGTATTTTCCAGTCCCGCTGATTTCTTTGCGAGGCTCGCCCGTCCTGCCACTGGGGATCCCACCGCAGGGGGTCGCCTATGGCGGGACTGGGAAGACTCCGCTGACGGGAAGGGCCATAAAATCCCGTCCATGGCATTTTGGTGATGCTACCTACAGCCTCTGCGTGCTTACTCAGTAATGTGTTACCCTGACACTTTTGGATATAAAGCGATTGGCACTCCGAGGAAATATTCCATGTGGGCTTACTCTTTCACAGTCTGTAGCCACAGGTGGGATTTGACGGCTGCCCTTGCCCCAACACCGGAAATCCCTACCCGAGGTCAACGGACCAACACATGGTCTGCAGAATTTTCTGTCCCACCCACTACGATTCCTGCGGAAGATGGGCGGAAAAATTCCGCCCCATGTGTTGTCACGGTGCACCCTATTGCATCGACATGTTTATTTGCAATAGTAATATTTTATTATGATGTCCCATTTAACCTCAGCACGTACACTTTCTGCATTGGCAGGTTGTGCCCACCGCCTCAGTCTGGTTACCTTCTCTGATAATCTGCTGTCTAAACAGCCTATAGTGTTAGTACATTAAACACCCTATAGTGTTAGCAACTTATTATGTGTTGCCAAGATACATCTAGTAACTTCCATATGTTTAATTGCTGCAGTTGTGTGTAATTATTGGTGCCAATGTGAGGCACAATATATTTTACTAACTCCTGTAAAGGATAACAATGCAATAACTGATAGTTTCAGCGTGATTACTTACTGTGATAAGGTGTCGCAAAGATGCACCATCTAACATCATTACTCTTAGTTACTGTAGTGTGTTGTCATGATGCCGCTGTCGGCTCAGTATGTTTACTGACCATTGTAATGTGTTGCCGTGATTCATCCTACAGCCTAAGTGTGTTTATTTTCTGTCGGAAACGTGTTGCAATGATACAGCCTATCACCTCAGTTAGTTTATGTGTCTGAGTGATGTGTTGTAATGATGCAAACCTACAGCCTCGATGTATCTAATTGTTGTCGCAATGTATGTTCAGGATTCTCTCTACTTCCGGCAATAGTGTATTACTACAATCCTACGGTAGCCTAGGTAAATTACATAGACTGTACAGCACAGCAATAGACCATTCAGCCCATCTGCTTTGCGCTCTTGTATATCATTTCACATAGGGCTTTTCTTCCGTTCCATTTACCCCACTTATATTTGCATTTCGTCCTGTCCCCCTTTCTATTGCATACTCATCTCTTTCATCTAAAAGATGAGGCAACGGCCTAGCGATATTATTGCTCGGCTATTAATCCGGAAACTCAGCTAATATTCTGAGGACCCGGGTTCAAATCCTGCCACGGCAGGTAGTGAAATATGATTTCCTTAAAAAATATCTGGAATTAAGAATCTACTGATGACCATTGTCAGAAAAACCCATCTGGTTCACTAATGTCCTTACCCGGTCTGGCCTAAATGTGACTCCAGAGCCATAGCAATGTGGTTGACTCTCAACTGCCCTCGGGCAACTAGGAATGGGCAATAAATGCTGGCCAGCCAGCGACATCCATGTCCCGCCAGTGACATCCATGTCCCACAAATGAATTAAAAAAACTATCTGAGCTCTTCTCTTGGTCGCAGGTTGCACATTCCAACCACTCTCTGAGTGAAGAAATTTCTCCGATATTCTCTGAGGCATTCAGGATGCACCCTTTGCATGTTTAGTTACGGTACTAATGTATCACCATTGTGTATCAAATAGCATCAGTACTGCATACCTATTGCAGTAGTAGTTTATCGTGAAATATGCTATAGTGTTTGGGTGTTAACTTACTGTAGTAACGTATGCAAAGTGTAACCTCAGGATTTTGTATTTACTATGTTCTGTAGTGACCTACCCTATCATCGTAGTATTGTACCAGTACAAGTATTGTGTTGTACCAGTATTCTTGTATTCATGTACAAAAAATAGCTGGAGCCTTGCCAATCAGATTTTTCTACCTCAGATTATGTTGGTTTTGCATCTCGAATTGCCGTCAATGTGTTTTGATAATGGTACGGCAGGGCGAACAGGGTCTTGTGAACATCAGGCCCAAGTAGGGCCATGTGTAGTACACTATAAAAAGCTCAAAAACCGGGCACCATCAAGGTGTCTCACTACGGCTAACTTCAGGAACTGGCTGAAATGAAACAAAACTGTCTTAATACCCTTTATTTGTTCAACCAGGCAGTAGAAGTTAGTTGACAGTGTTTGCCCTATGCACCTCTTCACAGACAACCCTTGAAGGAAAAGCCAGATGGCCTGCAGGAACTCTTTCGAGAAGTTTATTATGGAACTTCAGCGTCCACCAAGGGCATTAAGGCCTCACACAGAATCGTCACGGTCGCAGTGAGAATTCACTGCAGCATCCATGGTCCCGCAGAGACCCCGGAGTGGTGTAGAAAAAAAGCCAGAGCCAAGAAGGTGGGTACCGTTTATCGGGACAGATATACCGTTGAAGAACTGTCGCCTGTGTGTTAGTTTTTTTCTGCAAGTTGTTTGTGGACGGTTGAATGTGAAAGATGAGTGAGTTGCAAACCTGTGTTGCCACAGGCGACAGTCTTCCTCAAGTGCTTAGTTTTACGCCTTTTTAATCTGTGCAACAGTGAAAGCGCAGACGAACGGATGAGAAGTTTTCTCGAACAGTAATCGGCAACTAACGTGATGTTTCCTTTGTCTCTTCCATGTCTGTGCAGGGTCAGATGACTCACCGTGCGATATGAGGTGGGGGCAGGGGCGTTCCTTTCCTGAAGGAGCTTAACCACCCCCCCACCCTCTTTCCCTCCTAGTCCATCCCGGGAGGACAGTGCTCCAGAACTGTCAGGCTACAAGGAGCAGTTAGACTTGGGTAAGGTGAGTGTCACATCCTCTTGTGTTGCCTTCTGACCAGGAAACCCGATTGGTCGGGACTATGAAGAGGGTTGTCTGAACTGCATGTATGTTCCCTCGGGTTGCTTGCTTAAGATTACGCTTGTGGCTGCCGGGTGTGCCTGACTATTTCGAATGGGAGGATGCTCAGCTGGCATGTGGCGCAGCTTGAGGTGGTTTGCCTGCGTCTGTACTTGGGTGCAGTGATGAAATGCCTGCTGTGTGACAAGTGAACGTCCTATACCATCGTAACATTCTCTTTCTCTTTCCCACAGGTCCACAGCAACCTGAGATTATGGTGGCAGCAGCAAGGGCTGACTGAGTGGGGAGGGGGGAAATTTGCGAGGGAGACAAGAAGGGGAGGATAAGGGAGCTGCACGAAGAAGAGACTGCATGCCCAGGGGAGGTGGGATGTGGACGGCAAACAAAGGGCTTTTGTCACTCTTGACCCTAACGTTGCACCTTGAGGATGTTGATGTGGATGCAACACTTCACCATGATCATCGCCAGCCCCTCTTACACCCCCAGCCCCCAAACCCCCCCCAGGGGTCCACCCAACCCTCCATCTCATACTCCCAATCACCCTGCATGATGCATACATCGCTAACCTGCCCTGCACACCCGAGCCGTCATTCTCCTGCTGTGGGGCCTGTGAGGTGGGACTTACTGTCTGAGTCCAACCTGTTGGGGTCCTGGGGTTAGGGAAGTGGCAATGAGGCATCGCTCAGAGGTCTGGGGCCATGTGCCCCGGTCCCCCGGATGATGTGGTGGGTGTTAGAGCCAGCCTGAGAAGGAGTGAAGTGAAGGGGGTTGGAGACAGTTGAAGAAGTTTGATTGCGAAACAGGTACCTTGAGTCAGCGAACCAGGAGATTAAGCTCCTCAATAATAAGACTAGGGGAAGAAGGTGGATGGTGTTGGGGAGAATATGGTCAACATTGGGCAGAATCTGGTCAACATTGGGGCAGAATACAGCCAATATTGGGCAGTGCTTTGATCCAGGCCGATTACTCCAAAGTGTTTAACAAAGTTAGCCGAGACCATAGGTTTTGCACATTGATTTTGGCACAGGCGAACGTAAGATGTTTTACTCCAGGTATGATTCAGGTGACCCATAGGAAGCTTCTATCAAACAAAGTTTATTTAAGAACACACTTAACATATAAATAAAACTTAGTATAACTTCTACCAATTACAAATTTTAAACATGATACAGTATAAGCCTTAAAGGTGGCATGGTGACACAGCGGTTAGCACTGCAGCCTCACAGCGCCAGGGTCCTGGGTTCAATTCCAGCCTCATTGTCTGTGTGGAGTTTGCACGTTCTCCCTGTGCCTGCATGGGTTTTCTTTGGGTGCTTCGGTTTCCTCCCACAGTCCAAAAATGTTCAGATTAGGTTGATTGGCCGTGATAAATTGACCCTTAGTGTCATCAGGACTAACAGGTAAATATGTGGGGTTACGGGGAATGGGCCTGGGTGGAATTGTGGTCGGTGCAGACTCGATGGGTCAAAAGGCCTCCTTCTTCACTGTAAGGATTCTATGATTGACAGCTAGCTAACTATAATGTTCCAAGCCAAATAACATTCTATAAACATACACCCTTTCCTAGACTTGGTCCAAAAAGCAAGTATGCTCACGTGATGCTGGGTTTTGCAGCTTTTTAACACCTGTTGTGAATTGGTCTTTTGAAATGTTGGATTAAAACTCTGAAGCTTTCCTGTCCTGGAACTTTCAGCACACCTTGAGAGAGAGAGAGAGAGAGACACTGCCTGCCTCTAGCCTCCAGCTAGCAACCCACAGACAGCAGGACTTCCAACACCAGGGAGAGAAACAAGAAACAATGAGTTCTGTCTCAGGTCCAAACAGCTTCTGAACTAAAATGAAACTAAAACCTTGGACTTTGCTGTGAAAAAAAACTGTCCCTCAGGCATCACCTGACCTGTCAATCATTTGCTACCAGCAGGGGGCGGGGGGGGGGCTGCGTTGGGAACAGCCCTTTAAATTAAATTTTTGATTTGATCTGATTTATTATTGTCACGTGGGATACAGTGAAAAGTATTGTTTCTTGCGCGCGATACCGACAGACCATCCTGTTCATAGAGAAGGAAAGGAGAGAGTGCAGAATGTAGTGTTACAGCCATAGCTAGGGTGTAGAGAAAGATCAACTTAGTGCGAGGTAAGTCCATTCAAAAGGGAAGCAGGGAAGAAGCTGTTCTTGAGTCAGTTGGTACGTGACCTCAGACTTCTGTATCTTTTTCCCGATGGAGGAAGGTGAAAGAGAGAATGTCCGGGGTGCGTGGCGTCCTTAATTATGCTGGCTGCTTTTCTGAGGCAGCGGGAAGTGTAGACAGAGTCAATGGATGGGAGGCTTTTTGGGATAATTGCAACGTGAGACCACAGGCCAAATGTCAGTGAGATTTATTCATATCTACGGCACCAATCCCACATTTTCTCAGTGCACACAATAGTGAGGTGCGGTGGAGGCAGGTTCAATCAAGGCATTCAAGGGGGCATTGGATGATTGGTTGATTAGAAACAATGTGCAGGGGTAACAGGGAAAAGGCAGGGGGAATGGGCACTGAGTCGTGATGCTTGTTAGGAGAGCCGGTCCAGACACGATGGGCTGAATCATAGAATCCCTACAGTGCAGAAAGAGGCCATTTGGCCCATCAAGCCTGCACCGACAACAATGCCACCCAAACCCTATCCCCACAACCCATGCATTTACCTTCCCTAGTCTCCCCTTACACTAAGGGGCAATTTAGCATGGCCAATCCACCTAACCTGCACATCTTTGGACTGTGGGAGGAAACCGGAGCACCCGGAAGAAACCCATCTAGACACGAGGAGAAGGTGCAAACTCCGCACAGTGCTGTGTTTATAACCCACTGGTAATACAACTTGATGAACCTCTCCCCATTTTTCATCCGCCTGAATATGTAAAGGTCTCCACTTCCCCATTAAGACATTATTTGTAATGTAATAACACTCTGATATACACTCAGATTTTCCTGCTGTGTGTGCATTCTGGTGCAATTGCTTCATCTCTGCACCTTTCCATTGTAATTCTTCCAACTTTCCTGATCGAAAACTATCTGCTTCATCCTCCACCTTTTCTTGTTTTTTTATCAACCGTCTGGTCAAAGATTGTTTCTGATCACTGATCCTCAGTCTCCTTATCTTTACTCTTTGATTTTTCTGCTTCCTGTCTCAATTTGTGGCTTTGTGATCATGTTGCCACACACAGTCGGGAAAAATCCCAGGATATGCTTCCTGCAACACCTCAGTTGTTTGATTTTCCTCTGGCTTTTCAACCACAGTAGGCTTTGCTGCAACCTGTGATCCAGCTATATCATTATGCAGGATACACTGTACCCCTGAAAAATGTCATATCTCTATTACTCCTATTACCACTTCACCACGTTACACTGGACTCTCCAGCCTTACCTTGCATAATGAAACACGATTCCCTTCACCACTAATTGCATTTTTAACACCTTTTCTGGCAATGCTCCTTCTGAACTACATATCTCCTCATCTCCCACCGTTAAAGATTAATTTGCTCCTATATCCCTTAAGATCGTAACTTCTTTACCAACTCCACTTTTTGTACATATGAGTAAAACTTACCCACACAAACAAAATCTTTAAAAAGATCTGACACCTGTTCATTAACCAACTTTTGAACAGATTGTACATTGTTTTGCACCTCTTCAGCTTCAACCATGGTTTTCTTTCCCAGTTTATTTAACAAACCCCCACTGGCTTATCCTGTTTTATCCTGTCTGTCCTCCCAGTACTTTTTTTAAGCCACTGACTCTGCAACTTTGCGTGTCCAACTTTATTACAATGAAAACGTTTAAGGTTTCTTTTCTCTCTTCCACCCTCAAGCGTTTCCATTTTAACCTGAGGCAAACGGTCCTTACTATCTCCAACATGATCTCTTTTGCCTTGACCTCCTGCAGTTTTTCTTTTTTTCCCCAGTTTCTATCCCTCACAGATTGAAATTAATGTTGAAAACCAAACATTGATTTATGAACTAATTCAAAATCATCTGCCATTTCTGCTGCTTGTCTAGCAGTTTTAACCCTTTGCTCTTCCACGTGAGTTCTCACTAAAAGCTTAAAGTTTTAAAGTTTATTTATTAGTGTCACAAGGAGGCTTATATTAACACTGCAATGAAATTACTGTGAAAATCATCTAGTTGGCATATTCTGGCACCTGCTCGGGTACACTGACTGACCCGGATGAGGCACCCAGACTAGCATTCAGATCCTATGTGGACCAGCTGGTGGGGGTATTTGCAGACGTCTTCAACCTCTCTTTGCAACAATGTGAGGTCCCTATCTGCCTCAAGAAGATGACCATCATCCTGGTACCAAAGAAAAACCAAGCAGCGTGCCTTAATGACTATCAAGGACCTGGGGGTCCTTGTGCATGAGACGCAAAAGCCCAGTCTGCAGGTACAACAGGTGATCAAGAAGGCAAATGGGATGTTGGCCTATATCGCGAGGGGGATAGAATATAAAAGCAGGGATGTCTTGATGCACCTGTACAGGGCATTGGTGAGGCCGCAGCTGGAATACTGTGTGCAGTATTGGTCCCCTTATATGAGGAAGGATATATTGGCATTGGAGGGAGTGCAGAGAAGGTTCACCAGGTTGATACCGGAGATGAGGGGTTTGGATTATGAGGAGAGGCTGAGGAGATTGGGTTTGTACTCGTTGGAGTTTAGAAGGATGAGGGGGGATCTTATGGAGACTTATAAGATAATGCGGGGGCTGGATAGGGTGGAGGCGGAGAGATTCTTTCCACTTAGTAAGGAAGTTAAAACTAGAGGACACAGCCTCAAAATAAAGGGGGGTCGGTTTAAGACAGAGTTGAGGAGGAACTTCTTCTCCCAGAGGGTGGTGAATCTCTGGAATTCTCTGCCCACTGAGGTGGTGGAGGCTACCTCGCTGAATATGTTTAAAGCGCGGATGGATGGATTCCTGATCGGTAAGGGAATTAAGGGTTATGGGGATCAGGCGGGTAAGTGGTACTGATCCACGTCAGATCAGCCATGATCTTATTGAATGGCGGGGCAGGCTCGAGGGGCTAGATGGCCTACTCCTGCTCCTATTTCTTATGTTCTTATGTTCTTAAGTGCTTCGAAAGGTTAGTCATGGCACAAATCAATTCCAGCCTCCCAGATTGTCTGGATCCACTACAGTTCACCTACCGCCGCAACAGGTCCACAGCAGACACTGTCTCCCTGGCCTTGCACTCAACCCTGGAACACCTAGGTAACAAAGACACCTATGCCAGACTCCTATTTATTGGGTACAGTTCAGCCTTCAACACTATTATTTCCACAAAACTCATCGCCAAACTCTGGCCTGGGCCTCGGCACCTCCCTCTGCGACTGGATCCTGAACTTCCGAACTCACAGATCACAATCAGTAAGGATGGGTAACAACACCTCCTCCACGATCATCCTCAACACCGGTGCCCCACAAGGCTGTGTTCTCAGCCCCCTACTATACTCCTTATTCACCTATGACTGTGAGGCCAAATTCCCCTCCAACTCGATTTTCAAGCTTGCTGATGACACCACCCTAGTGGGTCAGATCTCAAACAATGACGAGACAGAGTACAGGAAAGAGATAGAGAATCTGGTGAACTGGTGTGATAACAATAATCTCTCCCTCAGTGTCAACAAAACAAAGGAGATAGGCATCGACATCAGGAAGCGCAGTGGAGGAAATGCACTCTCTAAATCATTGGGGACAAGGTAGAAAGGGTCGAGAGCTTCAAGCTTTTAGGTGTCCAGATCACCAACACCTGTCCTGGTCCCTCCATGCTGACACTATAGTTGAGAAAGCCCACCAACGCCTCTACTTTTTCAGGAGACTAAGGAAATTTGGCATGTCCACTACGACTCTCACCAACTTTTACAGATGCGCCATAGAAAGCATTCTTTCTGGTTGTATCACAGCTTGATATGGCTCCTGCTCTGCCCAAGACTGCAAGAAACTACAAGGAGTCATGAACAAAGCCCAATCCATCACTCAAACCAGCCTCCTACCCACTGACACTGTCTACTCTTCCTGCTGCTTCGGGAAAGCAGCCAGCATAATCAAGGATCCTTCACATCCCGGACATACTCTCTTCCATCTTCTTCCGTTGGGAAAAAGGTTAAAAAGTCTGAGGCTTCTTCCCTGCTGCCATCAGACTTTTGAATGTATTTACCTTGCATTAAGTTGATCTTTCTCTACACTCTAGCTATGACTGTAACACTACATCCTGCACTCTCTCCTTTCCTTTTCTATAAACGATATGCTTTGTCTGTATAGTGCGCACAAAATAATATTTTCCACTGTATATTAATACATGTGACAATAACAAATCAAATCAAATCAAACTGAGGGAGATTTTAGCATGGCCAATGCATCAAACCAGCACGTCTTTCGGAGTGTGGGAGGAAACCGGAGCACCCGGAGGAAACCCATGCGGATACGGGGAGAACATGCGGACTCCGCACTGATAGCAACCCAAGCTGGGAATCGAACCCGGTCCCTAGCGCTGTGAGGCAGCAGTGCTAACCACTGTGCCACCGTGCCACTCACTACTGTGGGCAGTGAATTTTTAAATTTCTCCAAAGTAACCATTTCCCTAAGAGTGCCATTTGTTTGGTCTATTTTCAATGCTCTTATCCACCTATCAAAGTTACTTTGTTTGATTCTTTCATATTCTATATATGTCTTATCTGGTTCTTATCTGAGATTTATAACCTTCTCTCTGTAAGTTTCTGGCAGTAGTTCATAAGCACTTAAGATGGCTTTTCTCACCTCATCATTATCCTTAGATATCTCCTTTGATAATGACACAAACACCTCACTAGTTCTACCAACCAACCTTGTTCGAACCAACAACACCCACATGGCCTGTGGACATTTTAAGTGTTTCGCTACTTTTTCAAATGAAATGAAAAAGGCTTCTACATCCTTCTCACCAAACCTTGGCAAAGCTTGAATATATTGAAACATATACCCACTATGCCTCTGAATAAGCTGGAATATGTCTTCCTCACACTCCTCAAGTTCTGCCTTTGCTGCCACCATTCTGAGTTGATTATCTTTTTGTATTTCCAATTTCTAATGTTCAAGTGTTCTAAATTTTTCTTTTTCCACTGCGATTGCCTCTCTTTCTTTAGCTTCACTCTCTCTTTCCCTTTCCTTTGCCATTGCCACTCTTTCTCTTCCCTTTGCTTCTCTCTCTCTAGTTTCTTTGCTTTTAATTCCAATTCAAGCGGTGTCATTTCCTTTTCTTGTTCAAGCTGTTTCATTTTTAATTGAATTTTAGCCAATTCCAATGCCCCAGACTATGTCTTTGGAAATATTAAATGCTTTTTAGGGAGAGGGTTGCTGATGACAGATTTGAAGAAGGCACCTGAGGAGAGAGGATGATTAACAACAGCAGCTAACAGGGGGCCCAGGAGTGGGAGTTGGGTGGTCAACAGCTTAGTGAGAACAGGATCAAGGGAGCAAGAGGTGTGTCGCATGGACAGGATCCACTCGGAGAGGGGAGACCGGATAGTCTCAAGCTTAATGACAAAGAGGCCTTCGAGCTCCTCAATTATGTTGTTGTAAATGAGGGTGGAGAGGACACGGGAGAGGAGGTTAAGAAGGTTGATTGCAGTAAATAGGCCGGAGGCTCAATCCTGGAATAATAAGCAGATTTAGCAGATCCAGAGCATAGTTCATGTGGTCCAGCCAATCTGGTGGGAAATGACTGAACCAGCTGTCATATCCATTTAAGTCGGCATCCCTTGGACGCAGGGAGAGTTTTCATAATTTCTAAACAGACAGGAAATGGTTGGCCGCATGTTCTATTGGGTCAATTATTGACTCACCTTTTGGCTGAACTGATGCCTGGGGGGTGGTCTGCCTGTTTGAGCTGCTGTATTCCTTACTCCCACAGAGTGTATCAGTCTAACGCCAGTGAAGGAACGGCAATATTCGTCCAAGTCAGAATGGTGCTGGACTTCTCTTTTTGACTCATTAGATATGGCCATCACTGATTGGGCCATCGGTTACTGCCCATCCCTAACTGCCATTGAACTGAGTGTCTCGCTTGGCCATTTCAAAGGACAGTTAAGAGTCAACCACATTGCTGTGAGTCTGTTGTAGGCCAGACCGGGTAAGGAAGGCAGATTTCCCTCCCTAATGGGCTTTTAAGAGGTGATGATTGTACCTCAAAATGTGAGTTTGCCTCAACCATTTGCATCAAGAGAAAATATTAAAAGAACATTGGATTCAGTCAGATTCAATCTTAACCACTGCTCCCATTTTCTCTGTAAGAAGTTTAACAACACCAGGTTAAAGTCCAACAGGTTTATTTGGTAGCAAAAGCCACAAGCTTTCGAAATTGTGTTTACCCCAGTCCAATGCCGGCACCTCCACATCATGACTCCCATTTTCTCTGGCAGTCATTGCCAGAAATGATAGGGCCTGATGGGGTGGCACAGTGGTTAGCACTGCTGCCTCATAGAGCCAGGGACCCAGGTTCAATTCCTGGCTTGGGTCACTGTCTGTGTGGAGCCTGCACATTCTCCCCGTGTCTGCTTGGGTTTCCTCCGGGCGCTCCGGTTTCCTCCCACACTCCAAAGATGTGCGGTGGATTGGCCATGGTAAATGTTACGGGATAGGGTGGAGGGGAGGTCCTGGGTAAGATATTCTGCAGAGTCAGTGCGGATTCGATGGGCCAAATAGTCACCTTCTGCACTGTAGGGATTCTATAAAATGTTTCTACTGTTGCGATTTACACCTCCCCTGGGCAAGTCATTTTTGTTTCTATCACCAAAATCTTGCTGATGTTTACGGCGGCAGGATCTTATGGTCCTGTCAATGGTGCAGCCCCCCATCCCCCACCCCACACTGCAGGTTTCCCTGTCGCGAGGGGAAACCCTGTAGACAATGACGGGATCACAAGATCCAGCCACCAGTGAATGGTGTGCTGCCTCCTGCCACTGTGAAACACGCAGCAGCGAGGGAGAAGAATCCCACCTCGACTCGCTTCATTTTGTTTTCTGATCGTCATCCTTTTTTGTTGCAATTCCGTCACTCCTGCCCTCCGCCTATCACACCTCTTACCTCCCCTCCATTTTCCTGCCCCTTGCGTTTGATCACAAACCGTTAAAACTCGAACTGCTCGCGGCCCTGACGAAGCTGGAACGTTAACTCTGTTTTTCCACTTCACAGGTGCTTCTGGGGGCCGGCCGAGCGTTAGCAGCATTCCCTGGCTTTATTAAATTTCCGGTTTCCAGGAGTATCCTTTACTTTTGTGAAAAGGAATTGATTGCCGTGCTCGGTGGAACGCCGTGTATGGCTGCGGTCTGTTTTAAGAACAAAGAACAAAGAACAATACAGCACAGGAACAGGCCCTTCGGCCCTCCAAGCCCGCGCCGCTCCCTGGTCCAAACTAGACCATTCTTTTGTATCCCTCCATTCCCACTCCGTTCATATTGCTGTCTAGATAAGTCTTAAACGTTCCCAGTGTGTCCGCCTCCACCACCTTGCCTGGCAGTGCATTCCAGGCCCCCACCACCCTCTGTGTAAAATATGTCCGTCTTTTAAATTAAATTTTAAATTAAATTATTAAATATGGAATGTAAAGTTAGTCTCAGTGATGGTAACCATGAAACTATCATAAATTGTCGGAAAAACCCAGTTGGTTTATTCATGTCCTTTAGGGAAGGGAAACTGTCATCCTTATCCGGTCTGGCCTACATGTCACTCCAGAGCCACAGCAATGTGGTTGACTCTTAATTGCTCTTGGGAATGGCCTAGCAAGACACTCAGCTCAAGGTCAAATAGAGATGGGCAACAAATGTCGGTAAAACCCAGATCCCATCGGAGTGTCAAACGAATTGTGAGATGCTTGTGCTTTGCTGGTTCTTATGAGCATCACACCGCAGACTTTGACACCACCCGGAAGCTTACAGTAGTCATTTACCCACTTTTCTGAAAACGTGTTGACAATAAAACTGATTTTTGAACTATTTTCCAGCAATTGTGAATGCACAACTATGTATGAATGAGTATAATTCTGCACTTGTATTGAGTGTAATAATCTGAGAATGTTTCAATGTCCGTGCATCACCTTCGTAGGGCAATGTTCCGAGGCTGTGACAATTTGACATTGCCATGAGTTTACCAATGAGAATGAACAAATTTGAAAGTGTACCAATGGGTGTAACAGTTTCAAAGTGTACAAATGGAAGTCACAAACCCGAGATGTGTCAATCTAAGAGTGTACCAATCTAAGAGTGTACCAATCTGAGAATGTACCACCTGAGAGTGTACCAATCTGGGAGTGTAGCAATCTGAGGGTGTACCAATCTGAGAGTGTACCAATCTGAGAATGTTCGAACATGAGGATGTACTAATCTGAGAGTGTACCAATCTGCTGGTGTACCAATCTGCTGGTGTACCAATCTGAGAGTATATAAATCTGTGCATGTACCAATCTGGGAGTGTACAAATCTCAGGGATAACCAATCTGAGAGAGTGCCAACCTGAGAGTGTACCAATCTGAGAGTGTACCAATCTAAGGGTGGACCAATCTGAGAGTGTACCAATCTGCTGGTGTACCAATCTGAGTGTACCAATCTGAGAATGTACCAATCTGAGAATGTACCAATCTGAGGGTGTACTAATCTGAGAGTGTACCAATCTGCTGGTGTACTAATCTGAGAATGTATCAATCTGAGAGTGTATAAATATGCACATGTACCAACCTGAGGGTGCACCAAGCTGAGAGAGTACCAATCTGAGAGTGTACCAATCGGAGAGTGTACCAATCTGAGGGTGCACCAATCTGAGAGTGTACCAGTCTGCTGGTGTACTAATCTGAGATTGTACCAATTTGAGAGTACAAATTTGCATGTGTACCGATCTGGGAGTGTACCAATCTGAGGGTGCACCAATCTGAGAGTGTGCCAGTCTGAGAGTGTACTAGTCTGAGAGTGTACCAATCTTCTGGTGTACCAATCTGAGAATGTACCAATCTGAGTGTACAAATTTGCGCATGTACCAATCTGGGAATGTACCAATCTGAGGGTGCACCAATCTGAGAATGTGCTAATCTGAGAGTGTACCAACATGAGAATGTACCAATCTGCGAGTGTAGCAATCTGGGAGTGTACCAATTTGAGAATGTACCAATCTGAGGGTGTACCAATCTGTTGGTGTACCAATTTAAGAATGTACCAATTTGAGAGTGCACTAATCTGCTGGTGTACCAATCTGAGAATGTTCCAATCTGAGGGTGTACCAATCTGAGAATGTACCAATTTGGGAGTGTACTAATCTGCTGGTGTACCAATCTGAGGGTGTACCAATCTGCTGGTGTACCAATCTGAGGGTGTACCAATCAGAGAGTGCATCAATCTGAGAGTGTACCAATTTGAGGGTGTACCAATCCACAAATATACAAATCCGGAAGTGCACCAATCTGAGAGTTTACCAATGTGAGAGTGTACCAAATGTGATCGTGTACCAATCCAAGAGTGTACCAATCTGAGACTGTACAATTCTGCAAATACACAAATCTGAGAGTGTACCAATCGGAAGATGCAACTGCGAGGCTACAATGATCTCACAGTATAACAGTCTGAGAACATCAATAAGCGTGTACTATACTGAGAGTGTACCAATCTTAAAGATGCATTCTATGTGTTTACCATTGTGGCTATGCCAAGCTGGCAGCGTAACATTCAGGGTGTGCCAATCGGAGTGTACCAATAAGAGTGCACCAATCTGGCAGTGTATTCATTTGAGATAAATCAATACATTGGGAAACTATTTAAATGTGTAGAAATCTAAGTGCAAGAATATGAGAATGTAACAATGAGTGCGCAAATCTGAGTGTGACAAAGCGGAGGGTATACCAATGAAAATACATCAACCTGAGAGCTCCCAAATCCTAGAGCACACATATCTGAGAGTGCACCAACCTGAGAGTGTAACAAAACAAGATCAATAAGTGTACTAGTCTGAGAGTATACCAACAAGGGTGCCCCAATTGATGAGTGTACCAGTAAGAGTGTTCCAATCTAAGTGGAATAATCTGAAATTGTAGAAATGAGTGCAGGAATCTGAATCCACAATCTGACATTGTACCAATGATTGTAACAGGCTGAGAATGTATCGATCTGACAATGTGCCAATGGGATTGTGGCAATGAATGTAACAAACTGAGAGTGCACCAATGAGAGTGCACCATGACAATCTGCGACATACTGAGGGCGCGTTCACCAATACAAGGACGCACAATGGGAGTGACTACACCTGAGAGCTTAAGGATCTGAGCATGCAGCAATCAGGGGGCGTACTATAGTGAGGCAATATCAAACTGACAGCGTCACCATCTGAGAGTTTACCACCTAGAGTAACACAATACAACTGGACAAAGTGAGAGTGTACCAGTGAGAACTCCAACCTGAGAGTCCATCCGGGAGAGGACACCAGTCTTGCGGTGTAACAATCTGAGGTTGTGCCATTTTGACCCAAACATACTGTGCTAAAATTTGAGTGCTCCAATCTGAGCAAGCATCAATTTCAGAGGGTAGAATTGAGAGTAATCCAATGTACCTGCGATATTGCACATCAATGTTGTTTAGTGCAGAATTAGTGTACAGCGATATGGGAGAGCTTCAGTCTTGAGCATATACCCATCTTAGAAAGTGAACAAATCTGCGAGTGTATCAGTGGACCTTTCATAGTACACCAACCTTCCACTGAGAGTGTACAATGGGAACGTACCCATCAGACAATGTACCAATCTGAGGGTGTACCATTGAGTTTAACCATCTGAGAATTGACAAATGAGGGTGCACCTATCTCACTGTGTAACAAACTGAGCGTCTGCCATTCCAACATTGCACCAATCACTGTGCTCCAATACGAAAGTGCCCCAATAAGAGGGAATCAATCCAACAATGTAACAGTATTCCAATGAGTGTAACAATGGGAGAGTACACCAATGAGAATGCGCGAAAGTGGTGATTTAACTATCCAAAAGTGTGCCAAAGTATGTAACAGTCTACGAGTGCACCAATGAGAGGCCACCTATCTCGCAGTGTAACCACCTAAGCATGTGACAATCTGGGAGGTTATCAGTAACCACACTAATAAATAAAAGTATGCCAATCGGATGGGCGAACGGTCTGAGAGAACACCAGCGTGGCAGTGTAGCCAATAGAGGGTGACAATATGACACTGCACAGCAAGAGTGAACAACTGTGAGTGTAACAATCTGAGATTGTAGCAACCCGACAGTGTGCCAATCTTGAGAGTGCGCCAATATGACACCACCAATCTAGCAATGTAAATTTCTGAAAGTGTGCCAATGAGTGTGACAATCTGAGAATATAACAATGAGGTACATCGATCTTGCAGTGTAACAATTTGGAAGTGCACCATTCTCACACCAAAACAAGTGTACTAGCGCAAGTACCTCGATCTAAGAGTGTAACAGTCTAGAGCTAATCCGTGTGTGTACCAAAGTGGCAGAGTAACTGTCCAAGAGGGTTCCAATGTAACATGCTGATGATACCAATGTGAGGAAACTAATCAGGCCCAATATTAATCTGAGGGTGTCGTATCCTGATCTTATATCAATCAACACATGCAACATAAGAGTGTAACCACGATAATGTACCACTCTGAGAGTGTACCAGTCTGGGAGTTGACAATATGAAACTGTACCAGCAAGTGTACCAATCAGTGAGAGAAACAATCAGTGAGTGTACCAATCTAATCTGCGAGTGTACCAATCAGCGAGTGTACCAATCTGCGAGTGTAACAAATAGTGAGTGTACAAATCAGAACATGTATCAGTCACGGTGAACCAAACAGTGTACCAATCAGCGAATGTAATCAGAAAGTGTACCAGTCAGAGAGTGTACCATTCAGTGAGTATACCAATCAGCAAGCATACCAATTAGAATATGTACCAATCAGAGTGAACCAATCAGAAAGTGTACCAAACAACGAATGTACCAATCAACGTGTATCAGACAGGGTACACCAATCTGTGTGTAGTATGCCAGTGATAGTTCTCCAAACCAGTATGCACAAATTCCAGAGATCAGAATGAGAGTGAACAGATCTAAGAATGTACCAATGAGACTGAACCAATTATAAAGTGGACCAATAAGGGTGAGCTATTCCATGCGTACTAATCTGAGAGTGTATAAAGACACCAATCTGGCAGATTGATTTGAGATTGGCCCAATGAGAGTATACCAATTGTGTATGAACAAGTCTAAAAGTATACCAATTAGTTCACAGTGTGTACCAGTGTGCGGGTGTACTGTGTAACAATCTGGGAATATGCCAATGGGAGTCAATTTGTGATTGCGTCAATGACAGTGCAACAGTCCAAGAGTGTACTCATTAGAGTGTACTAATCTGAGAGTGTACTAATCTGAGAGTGTACTAATCTGACAGTGTACTAATCTGAGAGTGTACTAATCTGACAGTGTACTAATCTGAGAGGATCAGTGAAAAGTGAAACAATTTCTGAGCGCAGTAATCTGGCAATGTAACCATTTGAGGTTGCAACCAATTGAGAGATAAGCAGTGAGTATACTCTTCAGTGAGGATGCAGCAATTTTTCAGGCTGACAATCAGAGTGTAGTAATGCCAGAATGCACCATGACGAGAGTGCATCAGCCTGACCGTGTACCAACTGGAGGGTGCACCATTTAAGAGGGCAATATGTTGGCAGGGCAAAAATTTGAGAGTGCCAATGAGTTTAACAATCTGATTTGATTTGATTTATTATTGTCACATGTATAGTATACAATGAAAAGTATTGTTTCTTGCACGCTATACAGACAAAGCATACCATTCATAGGGAAGGAAAAGAAAGAGTGAAAAATATAGTGTTACAGTCATAGCTAGGGTGTAGAGAAAGATCAACTTAATGTGAGGTAAATTCATTCAAAACTCTGATGGCAGCAGTGAAGAAGCTCTTCTTAAGTCAGTTGGTACGTGAATTCAGACTTTTGTATCTTTTTCCCGATGGAAGAAAGTGGAAGAGAATGTGTCCGGGGTCCTTAATTGTGCTGGCTGCTTTTCTGAGGCAGCGGGGTGTGTACACAGTGTCAATGGGTGGGAAGCTGGTTTGAGTGGACTGGGCTTCGTTCACAGCCCTTTGCAGTTTCTTGTGGTCTTGGACAGAGCAGGAGCCATACCAAGCTGTGATACAACCAGAAAGAATATGTCTATGGTGCATCTGTAAAAGTTGGTGAGAGTTATAGCAGACATACCAAATTTCCTTAGCCTCATGAGAAAGTAAAACGTTGGTGGGCTTTCTTGATATAGTGTCGGCATGGGGGGACCAAGACAGGTTGTTGGTGATCTGGACACCGTGTGTACCATGCTGAGAGTGTACCAATGAGTGTGCACCAGAGGGAGGACCAATCTGTGAATGAGCCAATGAGACTGCACCACTCTAACAATCTAAGTTTTCACTAATGAATGTTTGCCAATCAGAGTGGAGCAATGGGAGCCTGCCAATTAACATGGACCAATCATGATGCACCAGTCTCTGAGTGCCCCAATCTATTTGTAGCAGTGTGTATGCGCCATGTGTTTCTGTGGTGTAGAGGTTATTCCGTTTGCCGGCTGGGTGAAAGATGTCTATGTGAGTGCAACAATCTGAGAGTGGACTCATTTTCTAGTGTAACGATCTGAAAGTGTATCAAAATGGGAGTGTAACAATCTCGCAGCGTGTCTCTGCGTTTGCGATAATCGCATTGCATATCACACAGACTGTGGCATGAAGTGTAAAAACCAGAGGGGTTATCAGTGAGGGTAAACCAGTCTGAGGGTGCACCAGCCCAGGCGTGTGTTACTGGAGGATGCGCAAATCCGACACTCTATCAATGACTGTCACCATAGGAACCACCTGAGAACGTACCAATGAGATGGCAAAAGTCCTGAGAGTGTACCAATGAAAGTACGCAAAATTGGGATGTAACAATCTGCTTGTTTACCAATGAGGGTATAGCTTTCCGAGTGTATCAATCTGAGGGACAGATCAATGTAGGAGTACGCGCATCTGAGTATACCACTGAGAGTGTGCAATTTGTGATTGTAAGATTCTGAGAGTGTGCCAGTGGGAATGCACCAATCTGAGCAGACATCAATTTGCATTTACTTCAATCTCAGGGCGAGTGTGCCAATCCAAGAGTTGATCAGTCTGATAGTGTGTCAGTCTGAGAATGTACGGGTAAGGGTGTGCCAGCCAGGCAGTGTTGCAATATGAGAGTATGCCTGTAAAATTGGAACAATCTGAGATTGTTCTATCTGACCGTGAGAGCACAAATACAATTGTTCCATTGGGTATACACCATATGACAATGTAACAATCTGGAGGTGTATCAATTAGAACCCAGTATTCTGAGTGTACACAATTGAGGTGGCAGCCATCTGACAGTTCAAGCATCGAGGGTGTTTCAATGAGTGTACTAATGAGAATATACAATCAAAGCCTATACCAGTCCAGGACTGTACCAATCCAAGTGTATTCCAATTTAAGGGTGCATTAAACTGTGTGTGTGATAATGAGTGTCATAATGAGGCAGAGCTAATATGAGTTCACCATTCAGAAAGCAAACATATGATCTTACCCCAGTCTTGCAATATATCAGGATGAGAGTGTACCAATCTGATAGTGCACCAATCTGAGGGTGTACTAATGGCTGTAACAACCTGACATGTATCAATAAGAATGTATCAAACTGAAAACATACTAATCAAATTTTCCCAATCTAAAAGTGTTCAAATCTGAGTGAACCAATCTGTCGGACAACGATCTGATAATGTGCCAGTGAAGCTTCACTAATTTTACAGTGTGACACTTTGAGAGAAGGCCAAGCAGTCACCAAGCTTTGAGTGTGTCAATTTGAGAATGACCCAAATTCACAGTGTACCAATCTGGGAGTGTACCAATCTAAGACTGTACCAGTGTACACCCTTTGAGTGTACCAATCTGAGAGTGTACCAGTCTAAGGGTGTACCAATCTGAGGTTGTACCAATCTGAGAGTACACAAGTCTGAGGGTATATCAATCTGAGAGTGTACCAATCAGAGGGTGTACCAAGCTGAGAGTGTACCAATCTGAGAGTGCATGAATCTGAGAGTGTATCAATCTGAAGTACAACAATCTGAGAGTGTATCAATCTGGGAGTGTACCAATCTGAGAGTGTATCAATCTGGGAGTGTACCAATCTGAGAGTGCCCAAATCTGAGTGCATCAAGCTGAGAGTGTACCAATTTGGGAGAGTACCAATCTGAGCGTATCAATCTGAGTGTACCAATCTGAGAGTGTACCATACTGACAATATACCATATTGAGAATGTACCGATCTGAGAGTGTACCAGTCTGAGAGTGTACCATACTGACCGTACACCAGTTATAACATGTGACAATGAGAATTTAACAATGTGAGAGTATATCAATCAGAGTAAACCATCCTAATGTGAACATCTGAGAGTGTACCAATCTAAAACTGTACCAATCTGAGAGTGCACTAATCTGGGAGTGTACCAATCTGAGAGTGTTCCAATCGGAGAGTGTGTCATACTGAGGGTACACCAGTTACAACATGTGACAATGAGAATGTAACAGTCAGCAATTGTACCAATCAGAGGAAACCATTCTAGTGTGAAGGAGAGTGTACCAATGTGAGTGTATCAATGTGAGAGTACAAGAATTTGAGTGTACCAATCTGAGATGTATATACAGACAGAATGTATCAAACTGAAGATGTAACAATTTGAGAGTGTACCAATCTCACAGTGTACCAGTATTAGAGCGTGCCAATTGGAGAGTGTATCAATCTGAGCATGTACTAATCTGAAAGTTTATGGGGGAATTTTCCCGTTCTGTCCACCACGGGAATTGGATCATCAAAGATCTGTTGACCTCGGGTGGGATTTTCCCGTTTTGGAGCGAGCGCAGCCAGAAAATCCCACCCTATGAATCTGAAAGTGTTCGAATTTGAGAGTGTTCCAGTATGAAGGTGTACCAATCTGTCCCACAAAATCCTGAGAATATATCACTGAAATTGCACACATCTCATAGTGTAGCAATTTAAGAATGTACCAATTGGAATGTATCAGTTTTTCAGTGTAACAATCAGAGAGTGATCCAATCTTAGTTTGCGCCAATGAGAGTGCACCGATCTGAGTGTGCATCATTGAAAGTGCTCCAATCCAAAATCTAAACAGTTTGAGAATGTATCAATGAGAGTGACCCATTCTAAGAGTGTACCAATCTGAGAGTGTACCAGTCTGAGGAGATACCAACCTGAGAGTGTACCAATCTGAGCTTGTACCAATCTGGGAGTGTACCAATCTGAGGGTGCACCAATCTGAGAGTGTACCAATCTGAGAATGTACCAATCTGAGAGTGTACTAATCTGAAAGTACACCAATCTGGATGTACTGATCTGGGAATGTACCATTCTGAAAGAGAATAAATCTAAGGGTGCACCAATCAGATCCCATCATTTGAGAACACGATATTCCAACATTGCACCAATCTGAATGTATCCATCTGAGAGTGTACCAATCTGAGGGTATACTAAGATGAGAGTGTACCAATTTGAAAGTTTACCAATTGAAGAGTGTATCAATCTGAGTGTGTACCAATCTAAGAGATTAGCAACCTGGGAGTTTAACAGTCTGAGAGTTTAACAATCTGTGTGTACCAGTTTACGAGTGTGCCACTCTGTGTCTGAGATCTTTAAACGTTTATTTATTAGTCACAAGCAGGCTTACATCAACACTGCAATGAAGTTACTGTGAAAATCCCTCTAGCCGCCACACTCCGGCGCCTGTTCGGGTTACACTGAGGGAGAATTTAGCACCTAACCAGCACGTCTTTCGGACTGTGGGAGGAAACCGGAGCACCCGGATGAAACCCACGCAGACACGGGGAGAACGTGCAGACTCCGCACAGACAGTGACCCAAGCCGGGAATCGAACCCAGGTCCCTGGCTGCTGTGAGGCAGCAGTGCTAACCACTGTGCCACCGTGCTGGCCTAGTGCTGTGCCAATTTGTTCCAATGAAAGTGCGCCAAGATGGCAGAGTACCCATGTGATTGAGAGTGTGCCAATGAATTTTATAATCTGAGACTACACCAATGAAATTGCACAAATTGAGCATTGTAACAATGTGAGTGTGCAGAGTTTGTGTGTATCCATGGTTTAGTGCACGAATTCACTGGTATACCTGTCACAGAATGGCCCAATCTGAGTGTAATAACCTTTGTTTGTATCAATGCAAGTATACTATTCTGAGTGTACAAGTGAGTAACCAATCTGACAGCACATCAGTCTGTGTGTGCACAAATGAGAAGGCATTAACCTGAAATGCTCCAATGAGAATTATCCAATGTAAGAATGGAGAGAACCCAAGAACACCCCAAAGTGTGTACACTAATCAGGGAATAAATCCAAGAGTACACCAATCAGAGTGATGAAAATCTAAGATTGCACCAATCTGAATGTACTGAACCTGAGAGAGAACTATACTGCATGTGTACCAGTTTCACAGTGTCCAATGAGAGTTCTTCATTTTAACAGGGTTCAATGAGTACATCAGTGAGTGTGTATCAAGCCGCCCTGCAAAGTCCTAAGAATATACCAATGAATTTGCACCAATCACAGTGTAACAATTTAAGAAAATGAGAATGTATCAGTTTTTGAGTGACGATCTGAGAGTGTACCAATCTTAGAACCAATGAGAATGCACCAATCTTAGTATGCATCATTGAGAGTGCTCCAATCCAAGAGTTAACATTTTGAGAATATATCAATGAGAGTGATCCATTCTGAGAGTATACCAATCTGATAATGTGCCAATTTCAGCATATACCAATCTGAGAGTATACCAATCTGAGCATGTACCAATCTGAGAGTGTGCCAGTCTGAGAGTGTACCAATCTGAGCATATCCCAATGTGAGAGTGTACCAATCTGAGAGTATACCAAACTGAGCATGTACCAATCTGAGAGTGTACCAATCTGAGCATGTACCAATCTGACAGTATACCAATCTGAGGGTGTACCGAGCTGAGAATGTACCAATCTGGGAGTGTACCAATCTGAGAGTGTGTACCAATTTGAGAGTGTACCAATCTGAGAGTGTACCAATCTGAGCATGTACCAATCTAAGAATATATCAATCTGAAGGTGTACCAATTTGAAAGTGTACCAACCTGAGCATGTACCAATCTGAGAGTGTACCAATTTGAGAGTGTACCAATCTGAGTGTGTGCCAGTCTGAGAGTGTACCAATCTGAGCATATCCCAATGTGAGAGTGTACCAATCTGAGAGTGTATCAAACTGAGCATGTACCAATGTGAAAGTGTAGCAATCTGAGCATGTACCAATCTGAGAGTATACCAATCTGAGAGTGTACCAATTTGAGGGTGTACCAATCTGAGAATCTACCAATCTGAGAGTGTATAATTTGAGCGTGTACCAATCGAAGAGTATATCAATCTGAAGGTGTACCAATTTGAAAGTGTATCAATCTGAACATGTACCAATCTGAGAGTGTACCAATTTGAGAGTGTACCAATCTGAGTGTGTAACAATATGAGAGTGTACCAATCTGAAAGTGTGCCAATCTGAATGTGTACCAATCTGAGCATGTACCAACCTAAGAGGATATCAATCTGATGGTATACCAATTTGAGAGTGTGCCAATCTGAGAGTGTACCAATCTGAGGGTGAGCCAATCTAACTTTAACAATTTGCATTTGGACCAATGTGTGTGTACTAATGAGAATTAACCAATGTGAAATTATCCAATCAGAGAGTTGAACAATCAGTGGATGGATCAATCTGACCGTGTCTGACCACGGATGCGGATTTTAACAATCTGAAATGGTATAAGTTTGAGAGTGTACTAATGAGAGGATGATAATCTGAGTGTACCAATGGACTCTGGCAGCGTTATCATCTGGGACTATATCGATGAGTGTAACGTTCGGAGAGTGAAGTGATGAGAAATCAAACTGAACTGCCACTAAACCAGGAGTCTGCATCAGCCTGGGAGGCACCAGTGTGAATGTAAAACCTGTGCATCAATGTGCATCGGCAAGAGTGAGCTAAATAAAGAGTGTTAAAGCAAGGGAGAAATAATCTGAGATGTGTGCCAATGAGATTGTATCAGTCTGAGAGGACACCAGCCCAAAAGTACATAAATCGTACCAATGAGAGGATCAAATTTGAGATTTTGCACGCTATTGGGAGTTAGTAATGATGAGAGTGCATCGCGTTGAGCATGTAACAATCTGTAGGGAGTGTCCCATACCGAGAGCGTACCAATGAGGGAGAACCAGTCTAACAGTGTGCCAATCTGAGGACATGCCAGCCTCAGAGTTTGCCATTCTGAGATAATGGCAATCGGAGCTTGCAGCAGTCTGTGGGGAGGTGATGGTGGAATGGTACTATCACTAGACTATTAATCTAGAAGCTCAGCTAATATTCTGGGGACCTGGGTTTGAATCCTGACACAGCAGGTAGTGGAATTTAAATTCAATAAAAAAACAGATCTACTGTTGCACAGAGAGAGGGCACTGGGTTCTTACCACTTTGCTAAAGTGTCTGATGCATTTTATTAATCAAAACTTAAATTGACCCTAACTTACGTTTTATGATGTAGGAATTGCAGGGATTGTAACCCCTGAGACCAGCGTTTCCTGCTTTTGGTGATATCATTTGGGCGCCACGGTGGCACAGTGGTTAGCACTGCTGCCTCACAGTGTCAGGGACCCGGGTTCGATTCCCAGCTCGGGTCACTGTCTGTGATCTGCATGTTCTCCCTGTGTTTGCGTGGATTTCCTCCAGGTGCTCTGGTTTCCTCCCACAGTCCAAAAGACGTGCTGGTTAGGTGCATTGGCCATGCTAAATTCTCCCTCAGTGTACCTGATCAGGCGCCGGAGTGTGGCGACGAGGGGATTTTCGCAGTAACTTCATTGCAATGTGAATGTAAGCCGACTTGTGACACTAATAAATAATCTGATGTACCTTTCACCGTCTACTATTTTAGCACCAGCGTGTCAGCCTAAACTTTCTCTGCCAAAATAACTCTGTGGGTAAAATTGGCAATGAACTCCTCTGGAAGCAAATTTGTCAAGAGCGACCTCCACCTGACCTTGTGGCTTAAAGGTGCTACTTCAATGGAGGAAATCTTAACACAATCTCTCGCCTGAAGTAAATAGATCAGTTGGAGCTAATGAGCCCTGTTTTTCCCGGGCTGATGTTTTGGAGGTTCAGTAAAGTCTGCCTTTTAAGTAATTATTTGCTTCTAGTAGTGAAATAAATCTCTGTCAGCATAGAATTCCCAAGGGAATAACGGTTCCTGCATAGATCAACCACACAGGCAAATATTTGGCCAACTAAAACATGTCACCATGATATGTGCGGTGTGAGTCAGCAATTGAGTCTTTGATGCCAGGGAGTAAAATGGTGTAATTAGAATCATCATTTTTTTATTGCTAACTATTTCTTTATCTAGCGTGAGGGAAAAAACTGTCCCTTTGTCAAATTCAAGCTTCTGTGCTCCTTACTTGCGATTCACAGATCTGAAAATGATTGAAAAAATGAATTAGTGCTCACTATCTCTGAAGATGGTTTAGGATCAAACCACTTGATTTGACCCAATTAGTATCCCGTCTGGTGAATCAGCCCCACTTTGCCATCTTTTCACAATATCCTCAATCCTTCCTGTCAACACTCCCCCCTACCCCCGCCTCTCCCCTCCCGCACCTCCCCCCCGCCTCCCCCCCCCCTCCCCCCCCGGTGATCTCCACCCCGACTCCAATCATTTCAACCCCTCCCTACCTCACCCCCAGCAACCTCAACCTCTCCTCCCTACCTTATCCTCATTAACTCAACTCCTCCTCCCTACCTCACTCCGAGCAGCCTTAACCCCTCCTCCCTATCTCATCCTCAGAAACCTCGATGTGGAGATGCTGGGGTTGGACTGGGGTAGGCACAGTAAGAAGTCTCACAACACCAGTTAAACACCAGATGAAGATCACCTGATGAAGGAGCAGCGCTCCGAAAGCTCGTGTTACCAAATAAACCAGTTGGACTTTAACCTGGTGTTGTGGGACTTCTTACTGTGCCCAATAACCTCAACTCCTCCTTCCTACCCCATCCTCAGCAGCCTCAATCCCTCCTCTCTATCTCATCCCAGTAACCTCAGCCCCTTCTCCCTGCTTCATTCCCATATAATCTGAACTGCACCCTCATCCCTAAATGCCCAGTAAACTCAATCCAGTACCTTTCCTCATTGCCAACCTCAGCATGACCTCTCTGTAAAAGCACATCAAGCTTGCCTATGGATTCTGATTGAGGAAGTGTTTATTGTGCTGGACATCAGAGCCCAGTGATGATGAAATCAAAGCCCTCTCATCATAATGAAAGTAGTCCAGATGAAAACTCTGAGAACATGCCACTTTTTTTTGTCGTTAATGAGTGATGGATATGCCAATATAGTGGCAGCTGTATCATCGGCAGACTAAAGTGAAGGACCGATTGCTCACAATTCCATACACATTGGGTTCATCCTAAACCCAACAAGCATAGTGCATAATTCTGAACAATGTTTTTTTTATTCATTCATGGGACATGGGCGTCACTGGCTGCCCATCATTTATTGCCCATCCCTAGTTGCCCTTGGAGGGCAGTTAAGAGTCAATCACATTGCTGTGGCTCTGATGTAGGCCAGACCAGGTAAGGACTGTAGATTTCATTCCCTAAAAGACATAGTGAACCAGATGAGTTTTTCCAACAATCATTTCGTGGTCATCAGTAGATTCTTAATTCCAGAATTTTTTTTTTTAATTGAATTCAAATTTCACCAGGTGCTGTGACAGGATTCGAACCCGGGTCCCCAGAACGTTAGCTGAGTTTCCTGGATTAATAGGCTAGCGACAATACCACTACGCCATCACCTCCCCTTATGTGTCCACGTCACTCTGTGTTGAATCATGTTCACCATATGAATTGACTCTGGGAGCCTGTTCTATTGCATGTATGTTTCCTTTGTAAAGTGAGCTTGGACGACAAAAGCAATGTTTAAAAGTCATTTTGACAGAGTCATGAATAGGCAATGGGGAGGTGGTGGCATAGATGTGGTGGTATTGTCACTGGACTAGTAATCCAGAGACCCGGTTAATGCTCTGGGGACCCGGGTTCCAATCCCACCATGACAGATGGTGCAATTTGAATTCAATAAAAATCTGGAATTATAAGTATAATGGTGACCATGAAACCATTGATGATTTCTGGAAAAACCCATCTGGTTCACTAATGTCCTTTAGGGAAGAAAATCTGCCATCCTTACCTGGTCTGGCCTACATGTGACTCCAGAGCCACACAATGTGGTTGACTCTCAACTGCCCTCAGGCAACTAGGAATGGGCAATAAATGCTGGCCCAGCCAGCGACACCCATGTCCCATGAATGAATCAAAATAATTTAAAGAAATACTCCTCAATATTGTACAGGGATTATGGGTTGTAATGTTGAGTGCAGTGAGGGAGAGGGGGTTGTAGTATTACACGCATAAAAGCAATACAGGCAAGAGTGTGCAGTGTAGAGCTGATTGCAGCACAAGAGAGTTGGTCTATCATGCTGAAGGCAGTGGCAGACGGTGTTTTGCATTGTTTACACAGGCCTTTTCCATTGTAAATGAATCTAATTGCACCATTCCCCTGGGGTTTGTATGGATAGACCACCTCAGTCGTGACTGGGAGAAGCTAGATTAAAGTTTTTATGGGGAAAAGCTGACGTCGCAACAGTGAACAACGATTTGCAAATAAGAAGTTCGTACAAATTTTTAATATAATGAACAACTGTATCAAATCGATTTCCGTAAAAATAAGACCAGAATAAATAATGGTGATTGTAACCTAGTATACCCCGGGAGAATGAGATGGGTTCATGTCAGACATATGAGTTCACTCTGCAATGGAGCATTGTCAGGTGGCTCAATCCACCCAGACTTCACTCATTCGGTCAGTGAAGTGGAAGGATCCCTGAGGAGATTCCTAGTGGCGCTGACTGCTTCACTGAGCTTCCACGCTTGGGCTTAATCGTTCACTTTGTGCTTTGGAAGTGCTTTTCTCTGTCAAGTGCGTCGTGTAACGTAGAGCTGTCAGCTGTGACTCAGTAGGTGGCCCTCTTGTCTTGAGCTGGGGAGATTGTGGACTTGAACCTAACCCGGAAAACTGAGCAGGCCGACCTGCCCAGTGCAGAGCTGAGGGACTGCTGCCGGGTTCAAGGTGGCAATAACTCACTTCGAAAGAGTTTCTGAGCCAGTGCCCTCTCTGCCTTCTCAGGTGGGTCTTAAACACTGTGGATCCTAACCACACTGCTGCCCCACAGCGCCAGCAACTCGGGTTCGATGCTTGGTTTGGATGACTGTCTGTGCAGACTCTGTACGTATCTGCATGGGTTTCCTCCCACAGTCCAAAAGACGTGCTGGTTAAGGTGCATTGGCCATGCTAAATTCTCCCTCAGTGTACCCGAACAGACGCCGGAGTGTGGCGACTAGGGGATCTTCACACTAACTTCATTGCAGTGTTAATGTAAGCCTACTTTGTGGCAATAATAAAAAATAAATAAATTCAACAATCCAATGGCACTATTTTGTAGAAGAGCAGGCGAATTCTCCCTCTGTCCCTGACCAATATTTATCCCTCAACCAGCGTCACGAAGACAAATTATCTGCTCATTATAATGTTGCTGCCTGAGGGATCTTGCTGTGTGCAAGTGGCCTGATGCATTTCCTACTTTGCTACACTTCCGAGGTACCTCATCGGCTGTAAAGCACTCTGGGACTTCCAGAGTCCGTGAAAAGTGATATTCTGATTTGTGAGTCTTGCTACAACTTGTTGGGTAGAACAATTCTGTCTGATTTTCCTTGTCAACCTTCCTCAGCCTTGATTTCCTCTGAAAATTGAACCTTTCAGTGCAGGAAATAGTTTAATTGGCCAACCTCATCACGCCTTCCAAACCGGAATCACCTAATTTCGCCTCATCCGAAAAATGCAGGGATCTGGTCAGGGATATAAAGGAATAGTTCTGAAGAAGCGTTATCCTGACTCAAAACATTGGCTCTATTCTCTCTCCACAGACACTGTCAGACCTGCTGAGGTTTCCCAGCATTTTCTGCTTTTGTTGTGTAAAGGAATAGTGTTTGAGTTCTTCTAGAAGCATGTTAATCGATGCTCCTCGATTATTTTTGTATGTTCTAGCACTATAATGTCAACCTGGTGCATTTGCCACTTGTTAGAGTTTGAAGTACTTCAAATCAGCTGGCAACGCTTACGCAGTCGATTAACCTCAGGGGGGAACGAGGGCCTAGTGGTATTAGCGCTGGACTATTAATCAAGAAACTCAGCTAATGTTCCGGTGACCTGGGTTCAAATCCTGCCTCGGTAGATGATGGAATTTAAATTCAATAAGGATAAGAATCTAGTGATGGCCATGAAACCATTGTCAATTGTTGGAAAAACCCATCTGGTTCACGAATGCCCTTTAGGGAAGGAAATCTGCCGTCCTTACCCGGTCTGGCCTACATGTGACTCCAGAGCCACAGCAATGTGATTGATTCTCAACTATCCTCCAACAGCAACCAGGGATGGGCAATAAATGCTGGCCAGCCAGCGACACCCATGTCCCATGAATGAAAAAAAAGGAGTTACTAGTTCTTCAGCTAAAAAAGTTTTAAGTTTAATTATTAGTAGTGTACATTAATACTGCAATGAAGTAGGAATGGTTTGAAACATTAAGCTTGTGGTGGAGGCCGAGATGATGTAGAACCACTGTAGATATGTTGCTTGTTCTTTCAACCTGGCTCATTATCTGGCTTCTGGACTGTTGGCGCTCGTATTTAGACCTGCACCATCGGCAGCATTTGTACTGTACACCCCCAGAATATGGTTCTGTACACTTTAGGATTTTCCTGCAGGTTAATAGATGGCAGGTCGGGGAATAACTGTAGCTTCAGTTACTCCAAGCGCATGTCCGGCTGCAATCTCAGAGTGCGCTCTTGTTTCCATTACAGCCCCGAGACCCTGCCAGAGAAACTGTATTACAGTGAGGCACTTTGAACCTCCTGCTGGGTCAGTGTGCTAGTTAGCTTAGTCATCATTAACTTGGGGGGGGGGGGGGGGGGGGCAGTCTGATCCGTCACAGGCCTCCGTTCTCCGCCTTTGAGCTTTCAGGCGGTCAGGGCATGCTAATGCTAATTTTCCCGTTGGGCAAGTATGCGCGCAACACAACTATTTTCTTCTCTCCGTAAATCCCTTTGCCTCTCAACCTCCTTCTCTTCCTTTTAGTGCCTTCATTTACAACTTACTTCTCTGACCAAAGCGTAGTGGTATTACCACTGAACTAACAATCCACAGAACCAGAGTAATGCTCTGGGGACTCCGGTTCAAATCCCGCCATGGCAGAGTGTGAAATTTGAATTCAATAAAAATCTGGAATTAAAAGTCTAATGATGACCATGAAACCCATTGTCGATTGTCATAAAAACACATCTGGTTCACTAATGTCCATTTAGGTTAGGAAATCTGCCGTCCTTACCTGGTCTGGCCGACATGTGACTCCAGACCCACGGCAAATGTGGTTGACTCTCAAATGCCCTCTGAATTGGAGGGTAGTTAGGGATGGGCAATAAATGCTGGGCCCAGCCAGTGACGCCCACATCCCGTAAGAACGAATATATTAAACAAAATCTCCTTCCTTGGTTCGCCGTCCATTTTGTTTCATCTGCGACACACCTCGGGCGCGTTGCTAGGCGCGGTGTGTGAAAAAGAGTTGTTGGTTGTGTGTGGTCGTGGGTCAGCAGCTAACCCACTCTGCCACCTGGAGCCTCAGAGGCAGGCGATGTAATGTCCGGTGCAAAATCAGACTTGCATATTTGAACAGGCAGGGTGGGAGATTACTGAGCGCAGTCATCACGCGACTGGCCTGTAAATAGCATCACGCAGTAAGGCAGTAAATGCTAACTGCAGGACCCAACCACAAGAAATGCCGGCCCACGGGTTCCTGTGCTGAATAATGGTTTCTCGAGAGCATCTAATTGTAGTGCTTTGTTATGTACCCAGTGATGACTGCAATAAGCACGGATAACCCCGCATTCGAGACATTAATCTCCAGCTTTTTTTCTCTTTTTGTTGCAGATACCTTATGAATGTAAGCTTTGAGGGGAGGAATCTCTCTTTCAGTGAAGACGGGTACCAGATGCATCCCAAATTAGTCATAATCTTACTGAACAAAGAGCGAGTCTGGGAGAAGGTAAGGATTTCTGTGATTCCTTGAAAGGAATATTTAATGTTTTATTGAAATATAGAGGGGGTGTGTGTATGTGAACCGGTTGTCATAGAATTGAATCACGACTGTGCAAAAGGAGGCCATTCGGCCCATCAAGTCTGCACCAACTCTCTGACAGAGCATTTTACCACACCCCCCCCTCCCCCCCGCCCTATCCCTGTAATCCCATGTATTTAGCATGGCCACTCCACCTAACCTACAGATCTTTGTACACTAAGGGGAAATTTAGCATGGCCAATCCACCTAAACAGCACATCTTTGGACTGTGGGAGGAAACTGGAGCACCCGGAGGAAACCCAAACAGACATGGGGAGAACATGTAAACTCCACACAGTCACCCAAAGATGGAATCGAACTTGGATCCCTGGCACTGTGAGGCTGCAGCGCTAACCACTGTGCCACCTTGCTGCCCATGCAGATGCAGGGCTAATTAACAAGCACCCTTCACGACATCCCCAGTGCCAGCCAGTGAAATGGTCATCTCAATGGGTGCATTTGACAGTGCAAATGAACAAAGAGCTGGTGTGAGGCTTCTAAATAGCCGTGCATGTTGAATGTGTTCTGAGCGAAGGCCTCCACAAGCAGTGCAGTTGTGGAGAGTTGACAACAGGGTGTGGGATTCCTGTCCACCCTGATTAGATCACCCTCAAAATTTCTAACCTCCAAAAGACCGTCAGCTGAGTTTATGCATATTGTCCTCATAATCTAACTCTTGAAATCACTCTAAATCTGGCCTGAAGTCCTTCCTGTGAAATGTTCATCCCAGGCTCCGTTTACCTGTTCAGATGTAAGTGAAAAAACTCACAGCAATATTTAAGGGGGATTTGGGAGCAGGATTTCCATCACTGATCTCTGAGCCCGATCAGGATTAATTTGCCCCGTGCTCTCTTGAAGATTAGTGATATAGAGGGGAACCTGTAAATGTAGTAGGACGCGTGCCTTCCACTGTGTTTAAAAAAAAAACTCCTGCTGCCCTACACTGTGCTCAGATGACTAATTCTGATTTGATTGCCTGTAGGTTGGGAAATGGGAGGCGAAGAGGCTGACGATGAAGTACCACGTCTGGCCCCGGTACTACTTGTTCTCAGAGTCGGAGGAAGAGGATGACCACCTGAGCATCGTCACCCTGGAGGAGGCGCCCTTTGTCATCGTGGAGGACGTCGACTCCTTGAGTGGAACGTGCATGAGAAACACGGTGCCGTGCAGGAAACAAGTCAGAGCCATGTAGGTTTGGGCCAACTCACCCCTCTTTGCTTTTTGAGCAATGCCTCACGTGTGCCAGTGGGTAAGAAAACAGCCAGGTGAAGATCCGTCTCTTGTAAGGCAAGGCATCGGTCAGGTGGGATATGAATGGCCATTTTGTGCTCAAGGCAAATTTCTATCCCATTGGTTGTAAGGGCCCCAGGTTCTGCTGTGAGGCGGAGAGCCTAATTATAATATTTAAAATATGTATCTTCCAATTTGATAGATTTTTTGGGTATGGATGAATATGGGGATAGTCCTGGGAGGTGGCATTGAGGTAGAAGATCTTCCACGGTTTTAGTGAATGAAAGAATAGGCTTGAAGGTAGAGTTGCCAACCCTCCCGGTTGAAATAGCTCCTCAGAGGTCGACATCCCTTCACCAGATTCCCCTTATTTAGTTGTCTCGACTCATAAGAGTGCTTCAGGTACAAAGTCAGAATCCGGAGTGTCAGTAGCCCTGACACCCTCAATATATACACAGACCCCCGATTGGGCAGGCAATCATTACCTCAATCAGGGAGCTCATACTCCAAGAGGCCCACCTCATGGGACCCATTGAGGTCATTATAGTCCAGAGGCTCCAGCAACTGCAGATCAATCCCCCAGGACACTGCCGTGCGTGCAACCCTGAAGAAAAATCATCGGGGTAGTAAAAAGAAAGAACCAGGAATAAAAATGGGAGAGGGGCGGAGACTGTTTGGCCGACAGTCAAGCTTCATCCAATTGGGTAATGAATCCTTTTGCTTTCTGATTGGCGTAGGAACATTTAAGGCTACGGGCCAAGTGATGGTAGGTGAGATTAGGTGGGAGTTCAGGTGTTTCTCGCGTGTCGGTGCAGACTCGATGGGCCAAAGGGCCTCTTCTGCACTGTGTGATTCAATGGTTCTATGAAGGCAGTGAGTCACAAGGATGGACGTGTTGGCTGACTAATGGCTGGAGCGTGGGGGCAAGCATTACGATTAAACCTCCAGGAATACATTTCCTCACAATTAGGCAACCCTACTTGAAGGGCTGAATGGCCGACTCCGCTCCTACCTCTATTCATTTCTTCTGCTCTGATATAATGGCATTATCATAGAACAGAAGGCACTTACACAATCCAGATTAAATCAAGGAGATTGTAATGCAATTAAATTTCTCATTAGCTGTTCCATGATGTGTCTGCTAGAATCCCTTATCACCCTGCAGTCAATGAAGATTATCTGCACAAATGAGAGCCTTGTGCCTCTGGTCATGCTAAATTTTTTCTCAAATCTATTAATCCTGCAGATAGTTGCATCACACCCATGAAACGCAGACAGATTGGAGAGGCTTCTGCCCCCAGGAACACTTAACAACAGCAGCCAGTTAAAACCAGTACAACTGAGAGACTGCTTCACCCAACACGAGTGCCGTAGAAACGGCGGGGGAAAAGAGCACCCTCCATCGGGTTTGCCTTCTACCTTCCTGGTATTCACAAGATAATCATAGAATGGAATCATAGAATCCCTACAGTGCAGAAGGAGGCCATTCAGCCCATCCAGCCTGCACCAACAACAATCCCACCCAGGTCCTATCTCCAATACCCCACGTATTTACCCTGCTAATCCTCCTGACACCAAGGGGAAATTTAGCATGGCCAGTCATCCTAACCTGCACACCTTTGGACTGTGGGACCAATCAGAGCACCCAGATAAAATCCACGCAGACACGGGGAAAATGTGCAAACTCCACACAGTCACCCGAGGCCGGAATTGAACCCGGCTCCCTGGCGCTGTAGAACATAGATAGAACATAGAAAAACTACAGCACAAACAGGCCCTTCGGCCCACAAGTTGCGCCGGTCATGTCCCTACCTACCTAGGCCTATATATAGGCTTACCTATTGATGCGCATCAATTGGACACGAGGCTCGAAGCTTCAGTAAAAGAAGGCTTTTATTAACTAACAATGGAGCTATCAGAACTTTAACACACTATCCCAGACTGAAGGGGTCCCGTCCGAGCAGGGAGTCTTATATCTCTCCCAGGAGGCGGAGCCCGACTGGGATCATAGAAATCATAGAAACCCTACAGTGCAGAAGGAGGCCATTCGGCCCATCGAGTCTGCACCGACCAGAATCCCACCCAGGCCCTACTCCCACATATTTTACCCGCTAATCCCTCTAACCTACACATCCCAGGACTCTCAGGAGCAATTTTTTAACCTGGTCAATCAACCTAACCCGCACATCTTTGATGTGCCACAACTGTAACAAACACAGGTGTAACAATCCCACCCTAACCCAACAGCAACATTAGTACAATCCCACAGTAACCTATATACATTCCTGTAGTACTGGCCAGCCCTGGCTCAGTACTATCCAGTGGGAACCAACGATGGTTCACCACATTCACCCCTCCTTTGAGAACAAAGGCCGGCGGGGTACGAAAACAGACTAAAATGTCAGCAGATTATAAGTTCAGACGGTCTGGAGGACCGCACCGTCGTTGTGACCTCCTCAATACCGGCGGTGACACCGGAGTAGGCACTTGTGGTGGCGTTCTCCCCAAAACGGCGTCCAGCTGTTCTCCCACGGACTCACAGGCCGGTTGACCCTGATGAGACGGTAGTGCAGGGGATCCTGACACATCTTGCGGTGGCAACCATCTTCGGGGCTCAGGCAAGCTGTGCATTGGAGTAAAACTGTTAAGCAATGGTCCCGATGCTGCCCGCGCTATGTCCGGGGAAGAAACAAGAGATAATGGATTCGTCACTGGGGGTATGGGAGCGACAGGAGTTGCTACGTCCCCTGCAGGCGCCAGATCTCGGATCGAGACTGTGTCCTCTCGCCCGTCAGGATATGCCACATAGGCATACTGAGGGTTGGCGTGGAGGAGGTGGACCTGTTCAACCAAGGGGTCGGACTTGCGGGCCCTTACATGTCGCCGCAGGAGGACGGGTCCTGGGTACGTCAACCAGGCCGGTAAAGATATCCCCGAGGAAGACTTCCGAGGGAATGAGAACATCCTCTCGTGGGGAGTAGCATTGGTTGCCGTACACAGGAGGGAGCGAATGGAGTGAAGCGCATCAGGGAGGACCTCCTGCCAATGGGAGACTGGAAGACCTTTGGATTTCAACGCCAATAGAACAGCCTTCCAGACTGTAGCATTCTCTCGTTCCACCTGTCCATTACCCCTAGGGTTGTAACTCGTGGTCCTACTAGAGGCAATCCCGTGTGAGAGCAGGAATTGCCTCAAGTCATCGCTCATGAACGACGAGCCCCTGTCACTATGGATATAGCTGGGGTACCCGAACAGGGTAAAAAGATCACGGAATGCCTTGATCACCGTGGCAGCTGATGTGTCCGAGCAGGGGACAACAAACGGGAACCGGGAGTACTCATCGATTATGTTCAGAAAGTACACGTTCCGATCTGTTGAGGGAAGGGGGCCCTTAAAATCAACACTCAGCCTCTCGAAGGGTCGAGTGGCCTTGACCAAATGTGCCCGGTCAGGTCGGTAAAAGTGCGGTTTGCATTCCGCGCAAATCCGACAGCTCCTTGTTACCGACCTGACGTCCTCCACCGAGTAAGGCAGGTTGCGGGCTTTGACGAAGTGGTAGAGCCGAGTGACCCCAGGATGGCACAGATCATTATGGAGGGCGTTCAAGCGATCCTCCTGAATACTAGCGCATGTTCCGCGTGAGAGGGCATCCGAGGGCTCATTGAGTTTCCCTGGACGATACATGATATCGTAGTTATAGGTGGAGAGTTCAATTCTCCACCGCAAGATCTTGTCATTCTTGATCTTGCCCCTCTGTGAGTTGTTGAACATGAACGCCACGGACCGCTGGTCCGTGATCAGGGTGAACCGCTTTCCCGCCAGGTAATGGCGCCAGTGTCTGACGGCCTCCACAATGGTCTGGGCCTCCTTCTCCACCGCTGAATGCCGAATTTCGGGGCCTTGGAGGGTGCGGGAAAAAAACGCGACGGGCCTGCCCGCCTGGTTAAGTGTGGCGGCCAGGGCGAAATCAGATGCATCGCTTTCCACCTGAAAAGGGATGGATTCGTCTACCGCGTGCATCGTGGCTTTCGCGATGTCGTGTTTCAATTCCTTGAAGGCCAATTGGGCCTCTGGCGTGAGTGAAAAAGTCGTGGACTTAATAAGCGGACGGGCTTTGTCCGCGTAGTTGGGGACCCACTGCGCATAATAGGAGAAGAAGCCTAGGCATCTTCTCAGTGCTTTTGCGCTAGCTGGCAAGGGAAGTTCAGCAAGGGGGCGCATACGGTCTAGATCAGGGCCAATGACCCCGTTTTCCACCACGTATCCCAGGATGGCTAACCGGCGCGTACGGAATACAGACTTCTCCCTGTTGTAGGTCAAGTTCAGGCGAGATGCAGTGCGTAAGAAGTTATGAAGATTTGTGTCATGGTCCTGCTGATCATGGCCGCAGAAGGTGACATTATCCAGGTACGGGAAGGTAGCCCGCAGCCTGTTCTGGTCCACCATTCGGTCCATAGCACGCTGGAAGACCGAGACCCCATTGGTGACACCAAATGGAACCCTAAGAAAATGATACAAACGACCATCCGCCTCAAAGGCCGTGTATTGTCGGTCCTCTGGGCGAATGGGGAGTTGGTGGTAGGCGGACTTGAGGTCTATGGTGGAGAACACCCGGTACTGCGCAATCTGATTGACCATATCAGATATGCGCGGGAGAGGATACGCATCCAGCTGCGTATATCGGTTAATGGTCTGACTGTAATCAATGACCATCCGGGGTTTGTTCCCGCTCTTGACCACAACAACCTGTGCCCTCCACGGACTAACACTGGGCTGTATGATCCCTTCTTTGAGGAGTCGCTGAACCTCAGATCTGATGAAGATCCGATCCTCAGTGCTGTAACGCCTACTTTTAGTAGCGATGGGCTTGCAGCCTGGTACCAGATTCTGAAATAAAGAGGGTGTGGTGATCTTTAACGTAGAAAGATTGCAGGCGGGGCGCGTTGGGCAATTTGGAGATTGCAGCTGTTCTCCCACTGCCCGCGAAGGGAGTGGCCCACCGTACTGTAGGATCACACTCTTCATGTGGACAATGAAGTTTAGTCCGAGGAGAATTGGTGCGCAAAGATACGGCAACACAAGGAGCCTGAAACGCTCGTAAATTGTGCCTTGTACTTTCAAGGTTACCACACAATGTCCTAGCACAGCGACAGACCGGGACCTTGATGCCATAGAGATTGTCTGTTTGGCAGGTTGAATCTGGAGTCCACACCTCTTCACAGTGTCAGGGTGGATAAAGCTCTCAGTGCTCCCGCTGTCAAACAGACAATAAAGCACATGATTGTTTACCTGGATATCCATCATTAAACGATCAAGCCTGTGAGGCTTAGCCTGGTCCAGGATGATCGACGCCACCGTTGGTCCATGAACGTCACTGCAGGCAGCTGAGGTCAACGCTGAGGACCCCTGCTGGTCGCTCGTGGTCATCGTCGACCAAAATGGCCACCCCCATGAATCGCACATGGGTGAGGGCGCCAGACTTAGCGACCCCTGGTGGTCATACTCCTCCGACTCCGTCGACCGTAATGGCGTCGTCCTGGACTCGCACGTGGACGAACCCCGCGAGGACTTTGACGACGATGGTGATGATCCCAGTTCCGAAGGGTCGCAGGCCGCACTGTCGTTCCTGGGCTTCGATCTGCACACCTTTGCATAATGCCCCTTTTTACCGCATGCGGTACAGATTACCGCTTTAGCGGGACACTTTTGTCGGGTATGTTTTGCTCCTCCGCAGAAATAGCACCGCGGGCCGCATGGGGCTGCAACCGTCGTCTGGCCCACATGGGAGCACGCCATAACACCGCACTTCAAGCCCGAGGGGCGAGGAGGGATTTGCGACTGCTCCTGCCACGTTGTCTCCACGTGGTCCTCTGGATATAGGACTAAGCTCTTCGAAGCCGACTCGAGCATTTCAGCTAATTCCATGGCCTGGGTAAGATTGAGATTACCCTTTTCTAGCAGTTTGAGACGGATGTATGAAGACCCGACCCCGGCCACAAACGCATCTCGGGCGAGGTCGTACATGCTCTGCTCAGCTGACACAGCTTTGCAGTCACAGCCCCTGGCTAGCTGTAAGAGCTCATTGGCGTAGTCCTCCATGGATTCGCCCGACTGCCGACGTCGTGTAGCGAGGAGGTAACGAGCGTGGATCTCGTTAGGAGGTTTCGTATAGCGCTTCTTTAGAAGCTCGAGGGCCCTAGGGTAAGTGGTGGCCGCACAGATCGCGAGGTAGACTGTGTCGCTTACCCTCGCATGGAGGACCCGGAGTCTGTCATCATCTGTGGTGACCGCTGCGGAGGCTGCTAGGTAATCTTCAAAACACTTCAGCCAGTGGTCGAAGGTGTTAGAAGCGCCCACCGCACTTGGATCTAGCGTCAGACGTTCTGGCTTGAGGATTTGCTCCATACTCTCCTTTCTTTTTTTTTCTTCCGTCGAGAGTTTAATTTTAGTTAATAAAATTGATGCGCATCAATTGGACACGAGGCTCGAAGCTTCAGTTAAAGAAGGCTTTTATTAACTAACAATGGAGCTATCAGAACTTTAACACACTATCCCAGATTGAAGGGGTCCCGTCCGAGCAGGGAGTCTTATACCTCTCCCAGGAGGCGGAGCCCGACTGGAATGTGCCATAACAGTAACAAACACAGGTGTAACAATCCCACCCTAACCCAACAGCAACATTAGTACAATCCCACAGTAACCTATATACATTCCTGTAGTACTGGCCAGCCCTGGCTCAGTACTATCCAGTGGGAACCAACGATGGTTCACCACACCTATAACCCTCAATCCTATTAAGTCCCATGTACTCATCCAGAAGTCTCTTAAAAGACCCTATCGAGTTTGCCTCCACCACCATTGACGGCAGCCGATTCCACTCACCCACCACCCTCCGAGTGAAAAACTTACCCCTGACATCTCCTCTGTACCTACTCCCCAGCACATTAAACTTGTGTCCTCTCGTAGCAGCCATTTCAGCCCTGAGAAAAAGCCCCTGAAAATCCACCCGATCTATACCTCTCAACATCTTGTACACTTCTATCAGGTCACCTCTCATCCTTCGTCTCTCCAAGGAGAAAAGACCGAGCTCCCTCAGCCTATCCTCATAAGGCATGCCACCCAATCCAGGCAACATCCTTGTAAATCTTCTCTGCACCCTTTCAATAATTTCTACATCCTTCCTGTAATGAGGTGACCAGAACTGAGCACAGTACTCTAAGTGGGTCTGACGAGGGTCATTATCTCCCGACTCCTAAACTCAATCCCTCGATTGATGAAGGCCAGCACACCATACGCCTTCTTAACCACCTCCTCTACCTGCGAGGCCGATTTAAGAGTCCTATGGACCCGGACCCCAAGGTCCTTCTGATCCTCTACACTGCTAAGAGTCTTACCCTTGATATTATACTCCTTCATCCCATTTGACCTGCCAAAATGGACCACTTCTCCGCCCAGTCTTGCATCCTATCTATGTCACGCTGTAGCTTCTGACATCCCTCCAAACTACCCACAACACCACCAACCTTCATGTCGTCGGCAAACTTACCAACCCATCCCTCCACTTCCTCATCCAGGTCATTTATGAAAATGACAAACAGCAAGGGTCCCAGAACAGATCCCTGGGGCACTCCACTGGTGACCAACCTCCATTCAGAAAAAGACCCATCTACAACCACTCTCTGCCTTCTGCAGGCAAGCCAGTTCTGGATCCACAAAGCCACAGCCCCTTGGGTCCCATGCCCTCTCACTTTCTCGAGAAGTCTTGCATGGGGGACCTTATCGAACGCCTTGCTGAAGTCCATGTAAACCACATCTACCGCTTTTCCTTCGTCAATGTGTCTAGTCACATTTTCAAAGAACTCCACCAGGCTCGTAAGGCACGATTTGCCTTTGACAAAGCCGTGCTGACTACTTTTGAGCATACTAAACTTCTCTAAATGTTCATAAATCCTGTCCCTCAGGATCTTCTCCATCAACTTACCAACCACTGAGGTTAGACTCACCGGTCGGTAATTTCCTGGGCTATCCCTATTCCCTTTCTTGAATATAGGAACCACATCCGCAATCCTCCGGAACCTCTCCCGTCTCCACCGACGACGCAAAGATCATCGCCAGAGGCTCTGCAATCTCTTCCCTCGCCTCCCACAATAACCTGGGGTACATCCCATCTGGTCCCGGCAACTTATCTATCTTGACGCTATTCAAAGTTTCCAACACATCCTCTTTCTGTGAGGCAGCAGTGCTAACCACTGTGCCGACATGCCGGCCAGATGATAAGGGAGTTGTTGATGAATCAGAGCAATCAAGCTCTACTAATTAGCCCTCAGACATGAGGGCGAGGGAAACCTCATTTGTAGAGGGGTTGACACCACAGACCCTGAATTGTCTATTCTTGCCCAGGAAAACTGCCCTGATCCGCACATCCCAAAATCCTCAAATTCCAGAATGTTATTTTACCACTAATCTAATTTTCATTTGATTGAATCAACACCAGCTGTTTCTGTCATGTCACTGTGAGAGGAACATGTTTTTTTCTTACTCATATGTTGGACATGGGCGTCGTTGGCTGGCACGGGGCAACATGGTGGCACAGTGGTTAGCACTGTTGCCTCACAGTGCCAGGGACCCGGGTTCAATTCCAGTCTCGGATCACTGGCTGTGCGGAGTTTGTACGCTCTACTTGTGTCTGCATGAGTTTCCTCTGGGTGCTCCGGTTTTCTCCCAGACTCCAAAGATGTTCAGGCTAGGTTGATTGGCCATGGTAAATTGACCCTAGTGTCAGGGAATTAGCAGGGTAGATATGTGGGTTTACAGGAATAGGGCCTGGGTGGGATTGTGGTCGGTGTAGACTCGATGGGCCGACTGGCTTCCTTCTCCACAGTAGGGATTCTATGATTTATTGCCTATCTCTAGTTGCCCTTGAGAAGGTGGTGAACTGAGTGGCTTGTTCGGCCACTTCAGCTGGCAGTTGAGAATCAACCACATTGCTGTTGGTCTGGAGTCACATGTAGGCCAGACCAGGTAAGGACGGCAGATTTCCTTCCCTAAAGAAAGGACCAGATGGGTTTTTCTGACAATTGACAATGGTTTCATGGTTACCAGTAGATTCTTAATTCCAGATATTTTTTATTGAATTCAAATTCCACCATTTGCCTGTGGTAGGATTCGAACCCGGGACCCCAGAACATTAGCTGAGTTTCTGGATTAATAGTCTCGCGATAAAACCACTAGGCCATCGTCTCCCTGCTCCCTTCCACCAATTGCCAAGTCATTTGCTGAAATATTGGTCAAAACTTCAATCGGACTCTCTTGCCGAAGGTTTCCGGCCTTTCCTGCTGGCGGGATCTTCCAATCCTGTTTAAGACTCACACCAAAGACTCCAAAGTGTTTTGTGAAATTAGCCTAGACCCTAAGTTTTACATTTGAGTTTGGCATTGATGAGCATAAGGTGTTTCACTCCAGGTGTGATTCAAGTGACCCACTGGGAAGCCTTTATCAAATAAAGTTTATTTAAGAACACAGTTAAAATATAACAAAAAGAATTAGCAAAACTTTTACCAACTACAAGACTTAAGCATGACACAGTATAACTCCTAACAGCTAGCTATCTCTGTTGTTCCAAATTAAACACCATCCACAGGAACACCCTGTTCTTCAGACTTGACACAGACACAAGTATGCTCACGTGATGCTGGATCCTTCAGCTTTGTAACACCTACAGACAGAAATCCAAACCTGCAGTTTCCAGAGAGGGGTAGATGCTCAAGACAACCAAACTTCAGAGAGGTAAACTTAATCTCTGGTGACTTCCAGTCTTCCGACTCCAGAAAACAGAAACTCCAACTCCAGAGAGGGGGAAAACATTGCTTCAAGCAATTTCTGAAAATGAAACTAAAAACTGAAATGCTTGTGAAAAATAGCTGTCCCTCAGTCACATGACGTGACCTGTCAATAATCCTCAAATTAGGCTCTACTCAGCAATCCCAAGGGACCATTAAAACCACAGAACACTGCATTAGTTCAGATTAAAATCAACATGATATCAATTATACTGCCTCAATAACAATAAAGGACATTGGCTCCAGTCAACACTGGAGCCAACAAAACATCCTGCAGAGAAACACGATTAAAATACATTTCTTAAAGGCACAGTTTGTACAATCCACCATTGTAATGCCACTCTGAATTCAATGGAAGCCCCCTTTATATGCTCCTACTCACTTGAGGGGACACTTTGCTGTTGAAGCAAGAGCAACGCCTAGGCAATCCCCTCACAATATCTGACTTGCTCAGTACATAAACTGTTCCAAAATAATAAGAGGATCTGAATCTTATCTGACAATATTTTCTGAAGCGAATTTCTGATTATTTTTTCTCTCTCTGTGGGGAAGGACTGGCCAAGTCCCCTGTTGGCTGCCTTCACTGAATTAGACAGTGGAGAGCAAGGAACCGAAGATCTTATACTAGATTACCCGATATCTGTCATGCCCTTGAAGTGGCGATGGTTTATTTGCGAAGCAAACAGAATCTTTCTCAGTGCGTGGGCAAGCAAGATGTTAATCATTTCTAACACTTAAGTAGATAAGATGCCAAGCGCTTTTTTCCGCTGATTGCTGAGTGGAGTTGCTTGCTTCAAGCATCTGATTGCCGCAGAGCGCATCCTTAATATCTGAGGGAAGGTTGTTGGGATGGACAAATAAATAACCCGTTGGCTTTGTTGTTGTAGTAGTACAGGATGTCATTTTTTTTTCTCTGCTGAAAAGGTGGGGCAAAGTGGGGCGGACAACGCTTAGGAAATGGAGAAAGAAGGGTTGAACTAGGAGGTAAAATCCACAATAATGCGGCAGGTGGAAACGGCTCAGTGGAGAGGAGATTGAAGATGGGGATAGATAAATTTCTAATTTTAAAAAAGGGGTAAGGGGATATGGGATGGGGAACAGGTGGGGAGGTGGATTTGTGAGACCAGGGAGAGATCAGCCATGATCTGATTGAATGGCGGAGCAGGCTCGAAGGGCTGAATTTGCCGACTTCTGCCCCTAATTCCTATGTTCCTGTGTTCTGAATCTCTGAAGTATGGAGACAGTGTAAGTGATTTCAATCATCTCTGGATGAGCCTTCAACAGTTCTTCATGAATACAAACATTTGTTTTGTTTTTTTCTCCTTGCTGCCAGCAATGAGACTGAAGGAGGAATCTATATCAAGCGATGCTGTAAAGGATTTTGCATTGACATTTTGAAGAAAATCGCAAAGTATGTCAAGTTTACATATGACTTATACTTGGTGACAAATGGAAAACACGGGAAGAAAATCAATGGGACATGGAATGGCCTGGTTGGAGAAGTAAGTCAACCCTCTTTGATTGTTACAAAATGGAACCTATTTTTTCCTTTATTTTATCACGGGCTGTGGGTGTCAGGGGCTGGGCCAGCATTTGTTGCCCATCCCTAATTGCCCTTGAATTGAATGGTTTGCTAGGCCCTTTCAGAGGGCAGTTGAGACACATTGCTGTGACTCTGGAGTCACATGTAGGCCAGACTGGGTAAGGACGGCAGATTTCCTTCCCTCAAGGACATTAGTGAACCAGATTGGTTTTTACAACACTTGACGACAGTTTTCAGGGCAGGATTTTCCAGCCCTTCCTTCTGGCATGATCTTCCAGTCCCATCAAGATCGTGGTCCACCCCACTCCCCCCAAAGATGCCGACGGCAATGGCTGGGGAAAACCATGGAAAATCCCAGCCATGGTTGCCATTACTGAGATGGCTTCAACTCCAGACTTCCTTGTTATTAACTTAATTTAAATTCCACCAGCTGCCGTGTTGGGATTTGAACCTGTGTCCCCAGAGCATTAGGCTGTACTTCCCCACTGCTAGTCCAATGATACACCCACCAGCTTCCCATTTATGTATCATAATGGGTGGTATGGTGGCATGGGTGGTTAGCGCTGCTCCCTCACAGCACCAGAGATTCTGGTTCGATTCTGGCCTTGGGGAGTCTGCACATTCTCCCCCTGTCTGCTTGGGTTTCCTCCAGGTGCCCCGGATTCCTCCCACACTCCGAAGATGTGTGGGTTAGGTGGATTGGCCATGCTAAAGTACCCCTTAATATCCAAAGATGTGCAGGTAAGATGGATTGGCCATGCTAAATTGTCCATTAGTGTCCAAAGATATTCAGGCTAGGTGTATTGGCCATGCTAAACTGCCTTTTAGTGTCTAAAGATGTGCAGGTTAGGTGGATTGGCCATGCTAACTTGCCCCTTAGTGTCACAAGGTGTGTACGTTAGATGGATTGGCCATAGTAAATGTGTAGGGTTACGAGAATAGGGTCGGGGAAAGGGCCTGGTTAAGGTATTCCAGACTTGGTGGGCCAGATGGCCTCCTTCTGCACTGTAGGGATCCTGCGATTCTTTTATTGTGATAAATCAAAATCCCTGAGAAGCTCTGTGAGTTAATACAGGTGTAGAAGTGTAGTTATCATGGCTTTGGGCTGTTAACTTAATGGATGCAGGTTCAAGCTCCCCTTTGGTAAGTTCTGATGTTATACAGGTTATTTGTGAGGTGGGATCACACAAGAACACCAGTAATGGTTTGTAAATGTCCTGATGACGATTAAGGTAAAAAAAAGTCATAATTTAAAAAAACGTTTAATAATAGTTGTAGTGGTCAGGTGCAGCTGAGCAAATCCAAATTCATTGAAGGGCTGTCTAACAAATTGTGTAGCATTTAGAAACCATGCCCAAGGGGAGGGGGTCACCTAAATCAGAGGTAGTAAGTTCAAATCCTAGCAAGGCAATTTCAGAAATCCAATTCAGTAAATTTGCTAATTTCTGAGTTGGCACGGGGCAGGATAACCACAACAATACTGGTGGATTGTTGAAAAAAAATGTAAATGTTTCCTTAATATAGATTTAGATGAAAAAAGATGGGAGGAAGCTTAAGTGCAGCATAAACACCAGCATTGACCTTTTGGGCCGAATGGCCTGTTTCTGTGTCATTTATTCTATGTAATCCGGGAGTGGCACGGTGGCATATGGTTAGTACTGCTGCCTCACAGCACCAGGGACCTGGATTCAATTCCGGCCTTGGGTGACTGTCTGTGTGGAGTTTGCACGTTCTCCCCATGTCTGCGCGGGTTTCCTCCGGGTGCTCTGGTTTCCTCCCACAGTCCGAAGATGTGCAGGTTAGGTGGATTTGACTTGGTAAATTATTCCGTAGTGTCCAAAGATGTGTAGGTTATGGGGATTAGCAGGGTAAACGAGTGGGGTTACAGGGATAGAGGTAGGTTGGGGAGGGGGGGGGGGGGGAGAGGGGGCTGGTTAAGATGTTGGAGATGTTTTTGGAGAGTCGGTGCAGGTCAAATGGCCTCATTCTGCACTGTAGGGATTCTGTGATTTTATGGTAAGTGATCCAGGGGACCACATTTCACGGCTGATCTGATGTGTAACCGAGCCAGTTCAAACCTGTCCTTCTAGTGTATAAGACAGCATGGCAAGTTAAAGATAAAGGGCTTTGTTGCTTCCAAGCTTAAATTATAGAATCATAGAATCCCTACAGCGCAGAAGAGGCCATTTGGCCCATCGAGTCTGCACTGACTCTTTGATAGACTATCCCTCCCTCCTGCCCTATCCCTGTAACTCCACACATTTACCATGGCTAATCCATCTAACCTGCAGATCTTTGGACACTAAAGTGGCAATTTAGCATGGCCAATCCACCTAACCTGCACAAGTTGGACTGTGGGAGGAAACCGGCGGACCCGGAGGAAACCCATGCAGACACGGGAAGAACGTGCAAACTCCGCACAGACAGTGGCCCAAGGCCGGGATCGAACCTGTGTCCCTGGCGCTGAGAGGCAGCAGTGCTAATTACTATGCCACATTGCCTCTTAGAGTGTGATTATTACCAACATCTGGGAACCAAGAGGCAAGAAGTACATGGAGCAGATTGTAATAGTGACATTCCTGATATTCACCTTTCTAAACATACCTGTTTCTGTTGCCAGGTGGTACGGAAGCAGGCACAGATGGCGGTGGGCTCGCTGACCATCAATGAAGAGCGATCGGAGGTGGTGGACTTCTCAGTGCCCTTCATAGAAACTGGGATCAGCGTTATGGTGTCACGGAGCAATGGCACTGTGTCACCCTCTGCGTTTCTGGGTAACTGATGATAAGCTTTAGTCTGTGGGTCAAAGTTCAGTGGACCTCCATTTTGTTTGCGTGGTTAAAGGTCATACTAACTTGGGTGACCTCAGGTAGATGGGCGGAGCAATTCTCTTTAATACGAGTTAATCATGGTCATTTCACTTGATAACTGCCCGCCTTTACCCGATCACCATCCTCAGAAACTTCAGAAAACTCACCTGTATTGCTCTCTGAGTCAGCTTGGTTCTGGGTTTAAGTCCCACTTCAGCACTTGAACAGAAAAAATCCAAGGCTGGCGTTTCATAGATACAAAAGTCTGAGATCATCAGACTTTTGAATGGACCTATCATATATTAAGCTGATCTTTCTCTGCACCCTAGCTATGACTGTAACACTACATTCTGCACCCTCGCCTTTCCTTCTCCCCTATGTACTCTATGAATGGTATGCTTTGTCTGTATGGCGCACAAGGAACAATACTTTTCACTGTATCCCAGTGCTTGACAATAAATCAAATCAAATCAATGCAGTATTGAGGGAATGGTGCTGCTCTGTAGGAGGTACTGTATTTTGGATGGGATATTAAAATAAGGTCCCATTTGCCCTCTTAGGGAGAGATGAAAATATCCCATGGCACTATTCTGAAGAATAGTTGGAGAGCCTAGCGTGACCCTGCCAATATTTATGCTTCAGTCAACATTGCAAGATTGGATTATCTGATCATTATCGCATTGCTATTTGTGGGAGCTTGCTCTGTGCAAATTGGATGACACATTTCTTACATTGCAGCAGTAACCATACTTCAAAAGTATAATTGGCTGGAAAGCACTTTGAGGCATCCACTGATCATGAAAAGTGCTTTCTAAATGTAGTCCTTCCTTCTTTATATTTACCGGCTTACATTTGTTATCCAGACAATGTTGTCGCCACATTGATGTAGGTGGCCCTACTGTCCAGCAGTCACCGAAATAAATTTCTATCCTTGACCTTGCATGCCCCATTTACCCCCCTCCCCACATCACTGCCCCACCCCAACTCCCCCCAAATACCGTTTCCTTGCTTGCTCCATTCAGCATGACCTAGGTCAGTGCCAGCACCAATCATAATTTGGGCATCATGATTTATTGGATGAGGAATCTTCCCTATCAGGGACACACCATCAAATCCATTTCAGAATAATGAGATGAGGTTGTTCACTTCATACTGCCGGTTTGAAGGACTCCATTCTATAATGTGGACTAGGTTGAAGGACTCCATTCTATCATGAGGGACTAGGTTGAAGGACTCCATTCTATAATGAGGGACTAGGTTGAAGGACTCCATTCTATAATGTGGATTAGGTTGAAGGACTCCATTCTATAATGGGGGACTAGATTGAAGGACTCCATTCTATAATGTGGACTAGGTTGAAGGACTCCATTCTATAATGTGGACTAGGTTGAAGGACTCCATTCTATAATGTGGACTAGGTTGAAGGGCTCCATTCTATAATGGGGGACCAGGTTGAAGGACTCCAGGCTTTGTGAGTGGAAAATCATGTCTCTCAAATTTGAGTGAGTTTTTTGAAAGGGTAACCAAGAAGATAGATGAGGGCAGTGCAGTTGATGTTGTCTACGTGGACTTTAGCAAGGCCTTTGACAAGGTACCGCATGGTAGGTTGTTGCCTAAGGTTAAATCTCATGGGATCCAGGGTGAGGTAGCTAAATGGATACAAAATTGGCTTGATGACAGAAGCCAGAGGGTGGTTGTAGAGGGTTGTTTTTCAAACTGGAGACCTGTGACCAGTGGTATGCCTCAGGGATCGGTGCTGGGTCCACTGTTATTTGTCATTTATATTAATGATTTGGATGAGAATATAGGAGGCATGGTTAGTAAGTTTGCAGATGACACCAAGATTGGTGGCATAGTGGACAGTGAAGAAGGTTATCTTGGATTGCAACGGGATCTTGATCAATTGGGCTAGTGGGCTGACGAATGGCAGATGGAGTTTAATTTAGATAAATGCGAGGTGATGCATTTTGGTAGATTGAACCAGGGCAGGTCTTACTCAGTTAATGGTAGGACGTTGGGGAGAGTTACAGAACAAGGAGATCCAGGGGTACATGTTCATAGTTCCTTGAAAGTGGAGTCACAGGTGGATAGAGTGGTGAAGAAGGCATTCAGCATGCTTGGTTTCATTGGTCAGAACATTGAATACAGGAGTTGGGACGTCTTGCTGAAGTTGTACAAGACATTGGTAAGGCCACACTTGGAATACTGTGTACAGTTCTGGTCACCCTATTATAGAAAGGATATTATTAAACTAGAAAGAGTGCAGAAGAGATTTACTAGGATGCTACCGGGACTTAAAGGTTTGAGTTATAAGGAGAGGCTGGATAGACTGGGACTTTTTTCTCTGGAGCGTAGGAGGCTGAGGGGTGATCTTATAGAGGTCTATAAAAAATGAGGGGCATAGATCAGCTAGATAGTCAATATCTTTTCCTAAAGGTAGGGGAGTCTAAAACTAGAGGGCATATGTGTAAGGTGAGAGGGGAGAGATATAAAAGGGTCCAGAGGGGCAATGTTTTCATACAGAGGGTGGTGAGTGTCTGGAACAAGCTGCCAGAGGTAGTAGTAGAGGCGGGTACAATTTTGTCTTTTAAAAAGCATTTAGACAGTTACATGGGTAAGATGGGTATAGAGGGATATGAGCCAAATGTGGCAATTGGAACTAATTAGGGGTTTAAAAAAAAGGGCGGCATGGACAAGTTGGCTGAAGGGCCTGTTTCCATGCTGTAAACCTCTATGACTCTATAATGGGGAACTAGGTTGAAGGACTCCATTCTGTAATGGGGACTAGATTGAAGGACTCCACTCTGTGGGGACTCGGTTGAAGGACTCCATTCTATGGGGACTCCATTGCGTAATGGGAGTTTGGCTGAAGGCTTCCTTTCCATAATGAGATATGTAACAAATGCTGGCGACCTCCATACCCCAAACTCAAAGTACTCCCACCTCGGCCGAACTGTACCTCATCCCGTCAAAAAAGTCTCAACCTTCTCTCTTAAGATGCAGCCCATGTTTGTATGGTTAAAAAAAAGTAGCTCTCAACTCAGTTTCTCAAGGAGACTCACTGTGTAACTTTCTGTGATGGCACTGTCTTGGAGGGGAGGGGGTTAATGTCTGGAGTCTTGAGGTTATGGACTCTAACGTTTTGCTTTTCAATGCCGCAGAGCCCTTCAGTGCAGATGTCTGGGTGATGATGTTCGTCATGCTCCTGATTGTCTCGGCTGTTGCAGTTTTTGTCTTTGAGTACTTCAGTCCTGTGGGATACAATCGGTGTCTGGCTGATGGAAGGGGTAAAGTACTGCTTTCGTGTCGATGATCTCTCACCCATCCATTTAACCTGTATATAAAGCATAGACTTGACCCTGAACCCAACTGCAAAGTGCCAATAAACAATTGCTGCATCACTTTTATAGACCATGCCTGAGGCAATGGGTAAAACGATTGAAATCTCTTACTATCCAAATTCCGTCAAGCGAACTCTACAAATTAATTCCAATTTATAAATAATCAATCATTAGGCTCTATGTTTTATTTATTAGTGTCACAAATAGGCCTACATTAGCACTGCAATTAAGTTACTGTGAAAATCCCCCAGCATACATAATCCACCCTTTGATATGGGCGGCACGGTGGCACAGTGGTTAGCACTGCTGCCCCACAGCGCCAGAGACCTGCGTTTGATTCCTGCGTTAGGTGCTTGGCTGAGCTTAGTCTGCACATTCTCTGCGTGGCTTTCCTCCGGGTGCACCGGTTTCCTCCCACATCCAAAAGGCGTGCTGGTTGGGTGCATTGGCTATGCTAAATTCTCCCTCAGTGTGCCCGAACAGGCGCCGGAGTGTAGTGTAGTGAGTAGGGGATTTTCACAGTAATTTCATTGCAGCGTTAATGTAAGCCTACTTGTGACACTAATAAATAAACTTTAAAGTAAATTCCATCCTATAACTCACTCGAGTATGTGCTTTCTCCTATGTAGCACAACTTGAACCCCGAGATTGTACTCCAGTCTGTAACTCACTCCTGGGTTTATGTTATTCTACACATAATCCACCCAAACCAGTTACATTCCAGCCATTAATCTGGAGCATCTGTTGATTCAGTTGAGGGGTTTTTATGGTTAGTATGTTTTGGACATTATCTCTAGATTTAGAGTGAATGAAGGGTGTCATGTGACTTGCTCTTACGCCTACCTGACAGTAAGTCTCAGTGGTTTGTTTATTAAAGATTAAAGGAAGGCTTAGGTTGTTTACTGGGAAGAAGGTGCAAGGTATTTACACTGGACAACAATGGCAGCAGTCTCTGAGTTTACAAATGGATAGATGCTAAGTCTCCCAAAATCCCAGAAAGGTGTTGAAGGTATCACAGTTGTGCTGTGAACTGCCATTTACTTCTAAAATGAAAGGGCAATGGGATCAAGTATAGCTAATCAGCGTTTTTACCTGGATACAAGGTTAATGTGTTCCATGCAGAAGAGGGCAGAGGAAGCTGTTTTTGACATCGGGTTACAGGTTTCCCTACAAATCAAATGAAAATGACAGACAAACAACAGTTCTGTGTGGTCAGCAGAAAGAAAAGACTGTTTGACCAGCCAAATGCAGGAGGGAGATGGTCTCTAGTTAAAGAGACATATCCTGCGAGGTTAGTCCAGGCATGGCGGGGGGAAGAAGGAACATTAGAATGGGCTTTACTGATGGTGGTGAGTTAGGAAACTCTACAAAAACTGAGGAAAGTGCTTGGAGACGGTCACTCAAAGTTACTACTCAATGGAATATGGATACAGGAACCCACTGGAAGCAGCAAGCAACCTATAGGCTGCTATTGTAAGGACTGTAATTCTGTGGAGAGTGTGATGTGTGATAGGCCAAAACGTTGTCTGATTTGGGCCAAAACATTGTGTGATTTCAAGAAGAAATTAGATATAGCTCTTGGGGCTAAAGGGATCAGGGATATGGGAGGAAGGGGGGATCAGGATATTGAATTTGATGATCAGCCATGATCAGAATGAATGGCGGAGCAGGCTTGAAGGGCCGAATGGCCTCCTCCTGCTTCTCGTATCTATGTTTCTATGTAAGTATAAAAGGGGAACATTCCTTTCTGTGGTTTAAAGTATAAGACACCTATAAAAAGGAAATGAGATTTGGTCTATAGTATTATGTTTTAATTTGTTGCAGTGAAAGTCTTAAAATATAAAATTTGGCATCCCCTTCAGTTGCTAACTGGAAGTTCAAACTGTTTTGAGGTCTCTACAGGCTCATGACTCTGTGATTACGTTCCAGCCTGTGACACACTTCTGGGTATCTGTTATTCTATACATAATTCACCCATGATTACATTCCAGCCTCCAGCTCAATCCTGGATATTCGCTCTTCTTTATATAATCAACCCGAACCCCTCGATAATATTTCAGGCTGTAACTGATCTGTGTATGCCTCCTTGAATAATCCCTACGAGGAACTCACTCCTGGCTATCTGTTACTCCACTTAGAACCACCCTGGGCCTCCTTAGTTACCTGGAACTCGCGCCCAAGCACCTGTCCCCTTGCTGAACCAAGAGTCACTGAGGTACTTGGAACACTTAGCTGGTCAGCCAATAGTCAAAATCTGGTGCCTGGCTCGCTAGCTGGTTTCAAGCTTAGATGAGCTCCCTCATGCTCTTGGTCTCTGCTATTGTAAATATTGGGTGAGGGTCTGATCAAGCTTGGATTGAATTGTGCACCATGCTACTGGGCAAGGAGCCAAATGGCTTCTGGCATTCATGGCACAGTGGTTAGTACTGCTGCCTCACGGGACCTGGGTTCGATTCCTGGCTGGGGTCACTGCCTGTGTGGAGTTTGAACATTCTCCCGGTGTCTGCGTGGGTTTCCTATGGGTGCTCTGGTTTCCTCCCACGGTCCGAAAAACATGCTAGTTAGGTGCATTGGCCATGCTAAATTCTCCCTCAGTGTACAGGTGCTGGAGTGCGACGACGAGGGGATTTTCACAATAACTTCATTGTAGTGTTAATGTAAGCCTACTTGTGACACTAATTTCTTAAAGCCAGTACCCTTGCGAGACCCGTTGGTTGGGCGGGATGAGGCTTGGGCCGATGAGAAACTCTTGCTGCAGCCCTCAAGCCCTTGAACTTTCCCCTGTGTCTTGTGCCGCAGAACCGGGAGGGCCTTCTTTCACCATCGGGAAAGCCATCTGGCTGCTCTGGGGCCTTGTGTTTAACAACTCTGTGCCGGTCCAGAACCCGAAGGGAACAACGAGCAAGATTATGGTGTCGGTGTGGGCCTTCTTCGCTGTGATCTTCCTGGCCAGTTACACAGCCAACCTTGCTGCGTTCATGATCCAAGAGGAATACGTGGACCAAGTATCAGGCTTGAGTGATAAGAAGGTAAGATTCTAGCCACCTCCAACCATGATCAAAATGAATGGCGGAGCAGGCTTGAAGGGCTAAATGGCCTACTCCTGCTTCTAGTTTCTATGATCTAAAATGACTGAGTGAACATTCCAAATAACATTGCTGATTCTACAACAGAAAACCCATTTTCCTTCAGGATTTTATCTGATAAATTATTATTTGTGTAAAATAATTATTGTCAAGTGGCATTCATTGTTTTTTTAAATTGCGTTTTTGGTACATTGCCTTGGTTCAGTTGAAACACTTTCTGTGCAATTAGTTTCACCACTGGGACGTGGTGGTGTAGCGGTCTTGTCACTGGACTAGCAATCCAAAAGCCCTGCCTAATACTTTGGGTTCAAAACCTGCGATGGTGGTTGGTGGAATTTAAAATCAGTTTTAAAATTAAATTAGTTTCTGTAATGGTGGCCATTACTGATTTTTCTGAAAAATCCATCTGGTTCACTAATGTCCCTTTAGGGAAGAAAATCTGCTGTCCTTACCCGGTCTGGCCTACATGTGACTCCAGAGCCACTGCAATGTGGTTCACTCTTAAATGCCCTGGCAAGCCTGCACTGACCCTCTGAAAAAGCACTCTACCCAAGCCCTACCTCTGTCCCAGCCCCATAATCCTGTGCATTGTTCATTGCCAATCCACCTCATCTGCACATCTTTGGACACTAAGGGACAATTTACCATGGGCCAATCCACCTAACCTGCACATCTTCGGACTGTGGGAGGAAACCGGAGCACCCAGAGGAAACCCAGGCAGACATGGGGAGAACATGCAAACTCTACACAGATCAGAACTGAACCCTGGTCCCTGGTGTGGTGAGGCAGCAGTGCTAACTACTGTGCCACCCATATCCCATGAAAGAATAAAGAAAGTGTGATAAGGAGCATGAACAGGAATTAGGAGAGATTGGGGAAATGTTGCCTCTGTGAATGAATCACAGGGCTGAATTTTCTGGCCCCTTCCCGCTACTGCCAGCGGCTGGCCCTGCTGCTGGTGACCTTCTGCAGCCGGTAAATAACACAAAACATGGCTGACATTGACAGGACTGGAAGATCCTGTTGTTGGCCAATGGATTGAGGTGGGAGGTTGGGGTGGGGGGGGGGGGGGGGGGGGGGTGGGGGTGGGGGGGGGGGGGGGGTGGGGGGGGGGGGGGTGGGGGGGGGGGTGGGAGGGGGGGTTCTGGTGGAAAATCTCTCCCATCGAGTTAATAGAGGAGAGACACCATTGGAATAGTTGTAACAGAATTCGCAGGGTTGGAAAACCCATGGGATCAGGTGCAACACAGGGTGGCACGGTGGCACAGTGGTTAGCACTGCTGCCTCACAGCGCCAGGGACCTGGGTTCGATTCCCGGCTTGGGTCACTGTCTGTGTGGGGTTTGCACATTCTTCTGCGTGGATTTCCTCCGGGTGCTCCAGTTTCCTCCCACAGTCCAAAGATGTGCAGGTTAGGTTGATTGGCTATGCTAAATTGACCCTAGTGTCAAGGAGATTAGCAGGGTAAATATGAGGGGTTATGGGAACAGGGGCTGGGTGGGATTGTGATCGGTGCAGACTTGATGAGCCGAATGGCCTCCTTCTGCACTGTAGGGATTCTATGGACAACACCAGCTTTGCAATCGGCTCAATGTGATTCTCTGTTAACTTTTGACAGATGGGTTAAGTTCAGATTTCTTCCCATGTGTTTATTCTATTCTTTCGGCTGACCTTCTGACTTACTGACAAAGCCAACATTCTATGCACATCCCTTGTTCCCCTGAGAAGTTCAAGTGGGCCTTCTTCGTGAACTGTCACAGTTTTGTTATTCTGAACTACTGGTTTCTAGTTAAGACACTTGTCAATTTTAAAATTCCCATCCTTGTTTTCAAATCACCTCTTTATCTCTCTCATCTCCTCCCGGGATCAACCTAGTGAACCTTCTCCGGATTGCCTCCAATGCCAGTATAACTTTCCTTAGATAAGGGGACCAAAACCATTCACAGTATTCCAGCTGTATAGGATATATCTTTTATATATAGTATATTTGTTAAGAGGCTTGTTCAACCCCAACCCTTTGACCATAGTTTTGGCCCTAAGAATTTTGGTGTGGAATTTTGTTGAATAATGCTCTTGTGAAGTGCCTCAGAACATCTTGTGTTAAAGATGCTATTGAGATGAAAAGTTAGATTGGACTTGAACGGTTAACTCTGTTTGTCTCTCCACAGATGCTGCCAGACCTGTTGAGTTTTTCCAGCACTTTGTCTTTTTATTTCATATCATTGTTGCTGTTCGCATTTAGTGGCTTTTCACCTGGCAGGAAGCACTTAAGAGTCAACCATGCCAGCGTGGGACTGGAGTCACATATAGAGCAGTCACAGATAGAAGCTCAAAAGCATGAAAAAACCAATGGGGTTTGTGTGACAATCTATCAGCTTCATGATGGCGATGCTTTTATAGACACCAGTTCCTTCTGTAAACTGTTCGAGTGGATTAATTGTCCACACCTCTGGGTTACTAATTAAATTGCATGACCATAAAATTGCAATGGCCCAGTGGTATTATAGCTAGAATATTAATTCAGAAACTCAGCTAATATTCTGGGGACCCGGGTTCGAATCCCGCCACAGCAGATGATGGAATTTGAATTCAATAAAAAAAAATATTTGGAATTAAGAATCTACTGATGACCATGAAACCATTGTCGATTGTCGGAAAAACCCATCTGGTTCACGAATGTCCTTTAGGGAAGGAAATCTGCTGTCCTTACCCGGTCTGGCCTACATGTGACTCCAGAGACACAGCAATGTGGTTGACGCTCAACTGGCCTCGGGCAACTAGGGATGGGCAATAAATGCTGGCCCAGCCAGCGATGCCCATGTCCCACGAATGAATAAAGAAAAAAAGATGTAGCCTGTGTGTGTGCACGAGCTACGGTGCGTTTTTGTGGATATACCTCAATCCCGGCCAGCGTCAGTGTGCCCTTTTCTCTCCGCAGTTTCAAAGGCCGAACGATTTCTCCCCTCCTTTCCGGTTTGGCACCGTCCCCAATGGAAGCACGGAGAGAAACATCCGGAACAATTACTTTGAAATGCACAGCTACATGACGAAGTACAACCAGAAGTCGGTGTTCGATGCATTAATAAGCCTGAAGGCAGGGTAAGAATTCCATGTAATTGAATTCCTGATGGGACTTTTGATCGGGTCCGAGTAGCTCATATATTTTCTAGGTTTTCTTTCATAGAATCATAGAATCCCTATAGTAGAGAAGGAGGGCATTCAGCCCACCAAGTCTGCACTGACCACAATCCCACCCAGGCCCTATCCCCAGAACCCCATGCACTTACCCTCACACTAAGGGGCAATTTGGCATGGCCAATCCACCTAACCTGCACATATTTGGACTGTGGGAGGAAACCCACGCAGACACGGGGAGAACGTGCAAAGTCCACACAGACAGTGGCCCAAGCCAGGAATCGAACCGGGTCCCTGGCGCTGTGAGGCAGCAGTGCTAACCATTGTGCCACCGTGCCGTCCCATTTCAGGAAGAGCTTCATTATCACAATACTGTTGATTCCTTTGTGCGTCATTCTTACCCCACAGATAAATCCTAAGCTTGTTGGCTAAATATAAGAGGTTTTCCCAACTAACCCGATTTTAAATTTCTGTTTAGAACAGACAAATAGAACAGTACAGCATTGGAACAGGCCTTTCGGCCCATGATGTTGTGCTGAACATGACGCCAAATTAAACTAATCCCTTCTGCCTGCCCTTGGTCCATATCCCTCTATTCCTCACCTTTTCATGTACTTATCTAAAAGCCCCTTAAATGTCCCCATCGTATCTGCCTCCACCACCACCCCTGGCAGCGCGTTCCAGACACCCAACCACACTGTAAAAAACTTGCCCCTCATATCTCCTTTGAACTTTCCCCCTCTCACCTTAAGTGCGTGGCCCCTAATATTCGACATTTCAATTCTAGGAAAAAGATTCTGACTGTCAACCCTATCTGCACCTCTCATAATTTTATAGACTTCTATCAGGTCTCCCTTCAGCCTCCGCCACTCCAGAGAAAACAACCCGAGTTTGTCCAGCCTCTCCTTATAGCTCATGCCCTCTAATCCAGGTAGCTTCCTGGTAAACCTCTTCTGCACCCTCTCCAAAGCCTATAATGCGGTGACCAGAATTGAACGTAAGTACTGCCTAACCAAAGTTCTATAAAGCTGCAACCTGACATCCTGACTCTTGTACTCAATGCCCTGATTTGTGTCTGAGCTCCTGGCCCCCCAAGTCAGCAGGTCATGGGTTCAAACCCTACTCCAGAGATTTGAGTCCAAAGCCCTCAATAGTTCAGCTCTACTTATAAGTTTATGCCCCCTTTGCCCCAACAAGGAGAAAGTTTCTCCCTATCGAGCTCCTTTATCATTTGAAACATCTTGATTTGTTTTTCCCTTAGAACGACCGAAAATAGGAGCAGGAATAGGCCATTCAGCCCTTTGGGCCTAGTCCGTCATTCATTATGATCATGGCACATCCCCTAATCTCACCACCATACTCCCGCATACCTCTTCCAAACTCAAGGGAAGAGTTCATAGAAATCATAGAAACTCTACAGTACAGAAAGAGGCCATTCGGCCCATCGAGTCTGCACCGACCACAATCCCACCCAGGCCCTACCCCCATATCCCTACATATTTTACCCGCTAATCCCTCTAATCTACGCATCCCAGGACACTAAGGGGCAATTTTAGCATGGCCAATCAACCTAACCCGCACATCTTTGGACTGTGGGAGGAAACCAGAGCACCCGGAGGAAACCCACGCAGGCACGAGGAGAATGTGCAAATTCCACACAGACAGTGACCCAAGCCGGGAATCGAACCCAGGTCCCTGGAGCTGTGAAGCAGCAGTGCTAACCACTGTGCTACCGTGCCGCCCGTAGATTACATGCCGTAGATTACATGTTGGTACATGTATTTTTTAAATTCAATCGTGGGGATATGGGCGTTGCTGGCTGGCCAGTATTTATTGCCTACCCCTAGTTGCCCTTGAGAAGGTGGGGGTGAGCTGCCTTCTTGAATCGCTGCAGTCCAGGTGCTGTGGGTTGACCCACAAAGCTATTGGAGAGGGAATTTCAGGATTTTGGTCCAGCAACTGTGAAGGAACAGTAGATATATTTCCAAGTCAGGGTGACGAGTGGCTTGGAGGGGAACTTGAAGCTGGTGGTGTTCCCATCCGTGTATGCAACTGGGCATCATGATATAACCCTCTAAGCCCGGGTAGTCCTGAAAATTAAAGTAACTGAGGCCTGTGAAATTCTAACAGGGTTAGACAGGGTAGATTCAGAAAAAATGTTCCCGATGGTGGGGGAGTCCAGAACTAGGGGTCATAGTTTGAGGATGAGGGATAAATGTTTTAGAACTGAGGTGAGGAGAAATTTCTTCACCCAGAGGGTGGTGAATGTGTGGAATTCACTACCACAGAAAGTTGTTGAGGCCAAAACGTTGTGTGATTTCAAGAAGGAATTAGATATAACTCTTGGGGCTAAAGGGATCAAGGGATATGGGGGGAAGGGGGGATCAGGATATTGAATTTGATGATCAGCCATGATCAAAATGAATGGTGGAGCAGGCTCGAAGGGTCAAATGGCCTACTCCTACTTCTAGTTCCTATGTGTTGAGCTGAGTAACATGGTTACACGCCCCCCAGGTATGGATTTGAAGTTGAGTTGTAAAGAACCATATGTACCTTCTACAAATTATGTTTCTTTTTATTCATTGGACATCACTGGCAAGGCCAGTATTTAATCAGCCTTGAGACAGTGGTGGTAACTAAGTGGTTTACTAGCCCATTTCAAAGAGTATGTAGCACAGACCAGGGAAGGCGAGCAGGTTTCTGTCCTATATGGCATGATTGAACCCGTTGTGTTTTTACGAGAGCTTTATGGCCTAAGCTGATGATTATTAGCTTTTAATTACAGATTTATTTGACTGAACTTTGTCAGGAAACCTCGGTAGTTTTAAAAGTTAAAAATTAAAGTTTATTTATTAGTCACAAGTAAGGATTACATTAACACTGCAATGAAATTCCACTCGTCGCCACAGCCTGGCGCCTGTTCGGGTCAATGCACCTAACCAGCACATCTTTCAGACTAAGTAATCTATATTTGCATTTGTGGGCATGGGAAATAAGGTATCACTTTTAGCAAGTTTAATTTTGTGTTTCTGTATTTGAACAGCTTCAGTTTGTGTCTGTATGGTAATGAGAGTTTGCGACATAAAAGCAAAAAGGGCTTAAAGGAAAACTAGGCTGTTGCTTAGCAACCAGGGACCACCCTAGGACAGAAGGAACTTTTGAGTTATTTTTTTCAGGCGGACCCAGGAGAAGGAGGGCAGGACAGGGGAGCTACAGAGAGCAGACTTCCCAAAAGAACAAAAGAAAGTCAGAACCTAGTGAGTTGGGACAAAAAGAATGTCTCGAGAGGACAGTTAAATTAAAGGAACAAAGAACAAGGATTTGTACAAGGTCCTGTTCAGGAGAATTTAAGTCAAAAGCAGAGAAAGTGCTCTGAGTTAAAGGGAGAGCTGCAAGAACCGGAGTTAAACTCGGCTAGATGAGAAACCAGACATTTGAGGTAAATCAAAATTTTGATGGCACTTAATACAGCCTGCGAAGCTGTGGTGTTCTGCAACTCGTTATTTTCTATAACTTATGAAATATTTGGCGTGTATTAAATGTATTTAATCTTATTCATGGGGTCACAGTTAGTGAACGAGCCCAATTTCAATCTTGTGGCCGCGATGAAGGAGGGTCACTCATGCGGCCCACTCACTAGGAAGGTTGCCCGCCACTGGCCTAAGCTGATGGTTTTCAAACTTTTCCTTAAAACAACCTCCCCTGCTGCACCCTCCTCCCCTTCCCCCACCACCTCCCCACCTCCTCCACCCCCTACCTCCACCTACTACCACACCACCACCCCACCCCCCCCCCCCCCCCCCCACCCCCTGTACATGCACAGGGGTCACTTCCAGCTCTTGGCAAGAACCAGGAGACTCCAACTATCTGGAAGAAAAATAGAAAACTGTGGATGCTGGAAATCTGAAATAACAACAGAAGATGCTGGATAAACTCAGCAAGTCTGGCCGCATCTGCAGAGAGAGGGCGGCACGGTAGCACAGTGGTTGGCACTGCTGCTTCACAGCTCCAGGGACCTGGGTTCGATTCCCGGCTTGGGTCACTGTCTGTGTGGAGTTTGCACATTCTCCTCGTGTCTGCGTGGGTTTCCTCCGGGTGCTCCGGTTTCCTCCCACAGTCCAAAGATGTGTGGGTTAGGTTGATTGGCCATGTTAAATTGCCCCTTAGTGTCCTGAAATGCGTAGGTTAGAGGAATTAGTGGGTAAAATATGTAGGGATATGGGAGTAGGGTCTGGGTGGGATTGTGGTCGGAGCAGACTCGATGGGCCGAATGGCCTCTTTCTGTACTGTAGGGTTTCTATGATTTCTATGATTGAGAGAAACAGAGTTAATGTTTCAAGTCCAAAACTGCCCTTCTTTGGAACTCAGTTCTGAGTGGCACTGGACCTGAAGCATGAGCCCCGTTTCTCTCTCCATGGCTGCTATCAAAACTGCTGAGTTTTTCCAACATTTTCTTTTTTTATTTCTGATTATCTGAACCTCCTCAAAGACATTGCCAAAAAAAACCCATGGTATGGTTGAGGTAAACATGCTCCATTCATCTATGACAACAAGGGCGGCACAGTGGCACAGTGGTTAGTACTGCTGCCTCACAGCGCCGGGGATGCTGGTTCAATTCAAGCTGAGGTGACTGTCTGTGTGGAGTTTGCACATTTTCCCCATGTCTGCGAGGGTTTCCTCCCACGGTCCAAAGATGTGCGGGTTAAGTTGATTGGCCATGCTAAATTACACCTTAGTGTCAAGGGGGTTAGCAGGGTAAATATGTGGGGTTACGGGAAAAGGGGCTGAGTGGGATTGTAGTCGGTGCAGACTCGATGGGCCGAATGGCCTCCTTCTGCACTGTCGGAATTCTATTCTCTGATTCTATAAAATAACGTGTTCATAAGTCACTTTAGGACTGTGAGCAGTGAAGGCTGAGAAGGGACCTGGTAAGGGTGGATAAGATTATGAGGGGCATTGATGAATAGGACATAGGGTGAATAGGAAGGCATTTTTTCCATTAGTGGAGGGGTCAATGACCAGGGGGCAGAGATTTAAGGTGAGAGGTAGAAGGCTAAGAGGGGAGTTGAGGAGAAATATTTTCACCCAGAGAGTCCTGGGAGTCTGGAACTCAATGGCTGAAAGGGTGGTGGAGGCAGGAACTCTCATAACTTTTAAGAAGTGTTTAGATATTCACTTGCACTGCCGTAACCTCCAGAGCTATGGGCCAAGTGCTAGAAAGTGGATTGTTGTCTGGCGTGGACATGATGAGCCAAATGGCCTCTTTCTGTGCTGTAAATGGATGGAATGAGGAAGTCCCTAAGGATATCCTTGTACACCCCATTTTGAATATCTCTGAACTAGGTTGCATTTTTGGAGTTGCGGTCCTTCAGATTGGAGTCCATGGTTCAGACAGTGAGCAGTAGCGCAGCTCTCCTAATGCCTTGGCCAACATTCATCCCTTCAGAAACACCAATAGAAGAACAAAAACTGATTGTTCACCTTTACATACTGAGTGCCACCGAAGTACTTCATTCCTCAAAAGCTTTAGAGTCTCTCTGAGGAGAGATCTCACGAATATATCATGATCTCTTTCTCCCTGTTGTTCGGGTGGTTCTGGTCAATAGCGGCTTGAACTCTGACCCCTGTCTTTCACCCTGGCAGGAAGCTGGATGCTTTCATTTATGATGCAGCTGTGCTGAATTACATGGCTGGGAGAGACGAAGGCTGCAAGCTTGTGACGATTGGCAGCGGCAAGGTATTCGCAACCACTGGCTATGGAATCGCCATCCAGAAGAGCAGTGGCTGGAAACGGCCCGTGGACCTGGCCATCCTGCAGTTATTCGGTGATGGTAAGGGAGAATTTAATCCTTTGTCATCCTTTCATCGGTGTAACAACCAGATTGTGGTGAGCAGAGTAGGATTTAGCAAGGTGGAAATGCCGGTGTGGAGATTGGGAGGCAGGAAACAGCGTGGGATCGAGAGCCATTAACAATGCAAGCTGGAATTAATTCAGTATTCAAATCCTCATGGCAGTAGCTGTATGATATCAGTAATTAAGCATTATCACAGTTCAATATCAGTCATGGATTTGTCAACGATGGAAGTTAACGGTGTGATATCAATGATTAATGTATGAACAATGTTGGGGGAAAGGAAATTATGATGCGATTAGGCGAGATTTAGGTGGCATAGGTTGGGGAAGGAAACTGCAGGGGATGGGCACAATTGTAATGTGGACCTTGTTCAAGGAACAGCTACTGCGTGTCCTTGATAAATATGTGCCTGTCAGGCAGGGAGGAAGCAGACGTGTGAGGGATCCGTGGTTTACGAAAGAGGTTGAATCTCTTGTGAAGAGGAAGAAGGAGACTTATGTTAAGATGAGACGTGAAGGCTCAGTTAGGGCGCTTGAGAGTAACAAGTTCGCAAGGAAGGACCAAAAGAAAGAGTTAAGAAGAGCCAGGAGGGGACATGAGAAGTCTTTGGCAGGTAGGATCAAGGAAAACCCTAAAGCTTTCTATAGGTATGTCAGGAGTAAAAGAATGACTCGGGTAAGATTAGGGCCAGTCAAGGACAGTAGTGGGAAGTTGTGCGTGGAGCCTGAAGAGATAGGAGAGGCACTAAATGAATATTTTTCGTCGGTATTCACACAGGAAAGGGACAGTGTTGTCGAGGGGAGTACTGAGATGCAGGCTGTTGGACTGGATGGGATTGATGTTCATAAGGAGGAGGTGTTAGCAATTCTGGAAAGGGTAAAAATAGATAAGTCCCCTGGGCCGGATGGGATTTATCCTGGGATTCTCTGGGAGGCGAGAGAGGAGATTGCAGAGCCTTTGGCTTTGATCTTTGTGTCGTCATTGTCTACAGGAACAGTGCCAGAAGACTGGAGGATAGCAAATGTTGCCTCCTTCTTCAAGGAGTAGGGACAACCCGAGTAATTGTAGACCGGTGAACCTTACTTCTGTTGTGGGCAAAGTATTGGAAAGCATTACAAGAGATAGGATTTATAATCATCTAGAAAGGAATCATTTGATTAGGGATAGTCAGCACGGTTTTGTGAAGGGTAGGTCGTGCCTCACAAACCCTATTGAGTTCTTTGAGAAGGTGACCAAAAAGGTGGATGAGGGTAAAGCGGTTGATGTGGTGTATATGGATTTCAGCAAAGCGTTTGATAAGGTTCCCCATGGTAAGCTATTGCAGAAAATATGGACACATGGGATTGAGGGTGATTTAGTGGTTTGGATCAGGAATTGGCTAGAGAAGAAGGTTAAGAGGTGACTTAATAGAGGCATACAAGATGATCAGAGGATTAGATAGGGTGGATAATGGGAGCCTTTTTCCTCGGATGGTGATGGCTAACACGAGGGGACATAGCTTTAAATTGAGGGGTGATAGATATAGGACAGATGTCAGAGGTAGGTTCTTTACTCAGAGAGTAGTAAGGGCATGGAATGCCCTGCCTGCAGCAGTAGTGGACTCACCAACATTAAGAGCACTCAGATGGTTATTGGATAAACATATGGATGATATTGGAATAGTGTAGATTAGAGGGGCTTTAGATTGGTTTCACTGGTCGGCGCAACATCGAGGGCCAAAGGGCCTGTACTGTGCTGTAATGTTCTATGTTCTAATGTGTAATATTAATCATGGGAATGTGTTAACACTGTGTAATATCGATGATTTTGTCAACAGGGTGTGACATCAAGGATGGATGTGTTAACTGTGTGTGAATTAAATGACAAATCTGTGAAGGGTGTATGATATCAATGATTGCAGTGTGTTATATGAATGGAGAATATGTAACACTGTGTGATATCAATGATCAGTGTGTTAACAGTGTGTGATATCAATGATCAGTGTGTTAACAGTGTGTGATATCAGTGATCAGTGTGTTAACAGTGTGTGATATCCGTGATCAGTGTGTTAACAGTGTGTGATATCCGTGATCAGTGTGTTAACAGTGTGTGATATCAGTGATCAGTGTGTTAACAGTGTGTGATATCAGTGATCAGTGAGTTAACAGTGTGTGATATCAGTGATCAGTGTGTTAACAGTGTGTGATATCAGTGATCGGTGTGTTCACATTGTGTGATATCAGTGATCAGTGTGTTAACAGTGTGTGAGATCAGTGATCAGTGTGTTAACTGTGTGTGATATCAGTGATCAGCGTGTTCACAGTGTGTGATATCAGTGATCAGAGTGTTAACGGTGTGTGATATCAATAATCAGTGTGTTAACAGTGTGTGATATCAGTGATCAGTGTGTTAACAGTGTGTGATATCAGTGATCAGTCTGTTAACAGTGTGTGATACCAATGATCAGTGTGTTTGTGTGATATCAGTGATCAGCGTGTTAACACTGTGTGATATCAATAATCAGCGTGTTAACAGTGTGTGATATCAGTGATCAGTGGGTTAACAGTGTGTGATATCAGTGATCAGTTTGTGAAGTGTGTTAATGATGTGTGATATCAGTGTTCAGCGTGTTAACGGTGTGTGATATCAGTGATCAGAGTATTAACAGTGTGTGATATCAGTGATCAGTGTGTTAACGGTGTGTGATGTCAATGATCAGTGTGTTAACAGTGTGTGATATCAGTGATCAGTGTGTGAACAGTGTGTGATATCAGTGATCAGTGTGTTAACGGTGTGTGATATCAATGATCAATGTGTTAACAGTGTGCGGTATCAGTGACCGGTGTGTTAACAGTGTGTGATATCAGTGATCAGTGTGTTAACGGTGTGTGATATCAATGATCAGTGTGTTAACAGTGTGTGATATCAGTGATCAGTGTGTTAACAGTGTGTGATATCAGTGATCACCGTGTTAACGCTGTGTGATATGAATGATCAGTGTGTTAACGGTGTGATATCAGTGATCAGTGTGTGAACGGTGAGTGATATCAGTGATCAGTGTATTAACGGTGTGTGATATCAGTGATCAGTGTGTTAACAGTGTGTGATATCAGTGATCAGTGTGTTAACAGTGTGTGATATCAGTGATCAGTGTGTTAACAGTGTGTGATATGAATGATCGGTGTGTTAACAGTGTGTGATATCAGTGATCAGTGTGTTAACAGTGTGTGATATCAATGATCGGTGTGTTAACAGTGTGTGATATCAGTGATCAGTGTGTTAACACTGTGTGATATCAATAATCAGCGTGTTAACAGTGTGTGATATCAGTGATCAGTGTGTTAACACTGTGTGATATCAATAATCAGTGTGTTAACAGTGTGTGATATCAGTGATCAGCGTGTTAACGGTGTGTGATATCAGTGAGCAGCGTGTTAACAGTGTGTGATATCAGTGATCAGCATGTTAACGGTGTGTGATATCAGTGATCAGTGTGTTAACACTGTGTGATATCAATAATCAGCGTGTTAACAGTGTGTGATATCAGTGATCAGTGTGTTAACACTGTGTGATATCAATAATCAGTGTGTTAACAGTGTGTGTGATATCAGTGATCAGTGTGGTAAAAGTGTGTGTGATATCAGTGATCAGTGTGTCAACAGTGTGTGATATCAGTGATCAGTTTGTGAAATGTGTTAATGACGTGTGATATCAGTGTTCAGCGTGTTAATGGTGTGTGATATCAGTGATCAGTGTATTAACGGTGTGTTATTTCAGTGATCAGTGTGTTAACGCTGTGTGATATCAATGATCAGTGTGTTTACAGTGTGTGATATCAGCGATCAGTGTCTTAACAGTGTGTGCTATCAGTGATCAGTGTGTTAACGGTGTGTGATATCAGTGATCAGTGTGTTAACGGTGTGTGATATCAGCGATCAGTGTGTTAACAGTGTGTGATATCAATGATCAGTGTCTTAACAGTGTGTGGTATCAGTGATCAGTGTGTTAACGGTGTGTGATATCAGTGATCAGTGTGTTAACGGTTTGTGATATCAGTGATCAGTCTGTTAATGGTGTGTGATATCAGTGATGAATATGAATTCTGTGAAATCCATGATGAATATCTGAAGAATGTGTGATATGAATGAAGAATGTGTTAATAATATGAAGCATTCATGAATGCGAGAAACAGTGTGATATCAATGTTGAATATTTTAACAATATATGATGTGAATGATGAATCTGTTAACGTTGTGATAGCATTGATGCATGTGTTGATGGTGTGATATCAATGATGTATGTGTTAGGACTGCGTGATCTCAGTCTGCGATGTGTTACCGCTGTGTTTTATTGGTCTTGGAGGCATTAACCCTATGTGATGTGATTAATACATGTCTTAGTACATGTGTAATATTAAATGAGTTTACACTTTATGCTTTCAATATTGACTTGTTTTCTGCTGGGTGACATCAGTATTCAATGTGTTACAGGTGTGTGATATTGGTATTGAAGGGGTTCACATTGTCTAATACAATTATTGAATGTGTTAACAGTGTGTGATATCATTACAAGATGTGTGAACAGTGTGTGATTACAGTATTGAATGAGTTAACACTGTGTGACATCAATAATGAATATGTTAACATGCTGTGAGATCAATAATGAGCATTTCAAAACTGCATGAGATCAATAATAAATGTGTTAAGAATATGAGATCAATAATGAATATGTTTCCATAATATGAGATCAATCATTAATGTATTAGTACAGTGTGAGATCAATAGTTAATGCATTGACACCGTGCAATATCATTATTGAATGGGTTAACACTGTGATATCAATCTTCAAATGTTAGTGTATTATTGATATTGAAGCTGCTTTCAATTTGGGATGTTAGTATTGAATGTATTAACCCTGTGTGATATCATCACTTAATATTCAATACTGATATCATACAGTGTTAACATATGTTCACACTGTGTGATATCCTGATCAATTGTGTTAACACCTATGATATCAGCATTTAATGTGTTGACACTGTGATATCAGCATTGAATGTGTGAATACCTTGTGATATCAGTATTGAATGTATTCACACTGTGTGTTATCAGTATTGAACGTGTTGTCACGGTGTGATATCAGTATTGAATGAGTTGACACTGTGATATCAGTATTGAATGTGTTAACGCTGTGTGATATCAGTATTGAATGTGTGAATACCTTGTGATAGTTGAATGTGTTGACACTGTGATATCAGCATTGAATGTGTTAACACTGTGTGATATCAGCATTGAATGTGTTGTCACTGCGTAATATCAGTATTGAATGTGATAACACTGTGTGATATCAGTATTGAATGTGATAACACTGTGTGATATCAGTATTGAATGTGTTCACACTGTGTGATATCAGTATTCAATGTATTCACACTCTGTGATATCAGTATTGAATGTGTTGACACTGTGTGATATCAGTATTGAATATATTCACATTATGTGATATCAGTATTGAATGTGTTGACACTGTGTGATATCAGTATTAAATGTGTTAACACTGTGTGATATCAGTATTGAATGTATTCACACTGTGATATCAGTATTAAATGTGATAACACTGTGTGATATCAGTATTGAATGTGTTGACAGTGTGATATCAGTATTGAATATATTCACACTATGTGATATCAGTATTGAATGTGTTGACACTGTGTGATATCAGTATTGAATGTGTTGACACTGTGTGATATCAGTATTGAATGTATTCACACAGTGTGATATCAGTATTGAATGTGTTGACACTGTGTGATACCAGTATTGAATGTGTTGACACTGTGTGATATCAGTATTGAATGTGTTCACACTGGGTGATATCAGTATTGAATGTATTCACACTGTGATATCAGTATTGAATGTGTTGACACTGTGATATCAGTATTGAATGTGTTGACAATGTGTGATATCAGTATTGAATGTGTTGATACTGTGTGATACCAGTATTGAATGTGTTGACACTGTGATATCAGTATTGAATGTGTTCAGACTGTGTGATATCAGAATTGAATGTGTTCACACTGTGATATCAGTATTGAATGTGTTAACACTGTGTGATATCAGTGTTGAATGTGTTGATACTGTGTGATACCAGTATTGAATGTGTTGACACTGTGTGATATCAGTGTTGAATGTGTTGATACTGTGTGATACCAGTATTGAATGTGTTGACACTGTGATTTCAGTATTGAATGTGTTGACACTGTGTGATATCAGTATTGAATGTATTCACACTGTGATATCAGTATTGAATGTGTTGACACTGTGATATCAGTGTTGAATGTGTTGACACTGTGTGATACCAGTATTGAATGTGTTGACACTGTGTGATATCAGTGTTGAATGTGTTCACACTGTGATATCAGTATTAAATGTATTCACACTGTGTGATATCAGTATTGAATGTGTTCACACTGTGATATCAGTATTGAATGTGTTGACACTGTGTGATATCAGTATTGAATGTGTTGACACTGTGAGATATCAGTATTGAATGTGTTGACACTGTGTGATATCAGTGTTGAATGTGTTCACACTGTGTGATATCAGTATTGAATGTGTTGACACTGTGATATCAGAATTGAATGTGTTGACACTGTGTGATATCAGTATTGAATGTGTTGACACTGTGTGATATCAGTATTGAATGTGTTGTCACTGTGTGATATCAGTATTGAATGTGTTGACACTGTGTGATATCAGTATTGAATGTGTTGACACTGTGATATCAGTATTGAATGTATTCACACTGTGATATCAGTATTGAATGTGTTCACACTGTGTGATATCAGTATTGAATGTGTTGACACTGTGTGATATCAGTATTGAATGTGTTCACACTGTGTGATATCAGTGTTGAATGTGTTCACACTGTGTGATATCAGTATTGAATGTGTTCACACTGTGTGATATCAGTATTGAATGTGTTGACACTGCGTGATATCAGTATTGAATGTATTCACACTGTGTGATATTAGTATTGAATGTGCGCACACTGTGTGATATCAGTATTGAGTGTGTTGACACTGTGTGATATCAGGATTGAATGTGTTCACACTGTGTGATATCAGTATTGAATGTGTTGACACTGTGATATCAGTATTGAATGTGTTCACACTGTGTGATATCAGTATTGAATGTATTGACACTGTGATACCAGTACTGAATGTGTTGACTGTGTGATATCAGTATTGAATGTGCGCACACTGTGTGATATCAGTATTGAATGTGCGCACACTGTGTGATATCAGTATTGAATGTGTTCACACTGTGTGATATCAGTATTGAATGTGTTGACACTGTGATATCAGTATTGAATGTGTTCACACTGTGTGATATCAGTATTGAATGTGTTGACACTGTGATACCAGTACTGAATGTGTTGACTGTGTGATATCAGTATTGAATGTGCGCACACTGTGTGATATCAGTATTGAATGTGTTGACACTGTGTGATATCAGTATTGAATGTATTCACACTGTGTGATATCAGTATTGAATGTGCGCACACTGTGTGATATCAGTATTGAATGTATTCACACTGTGTGATATCAGTATTGAATGTGTTGACACTGTGTGATATCAGTATTGAATGTGCGCACACTGTGTGATATCAGTATTGAATGTGTTGATACTGTGTGATATCAGTATTGAATGTATTCACACTGTGTGATATCAGTATTGAATGTGCGCACACTGTGTGATATCAGTATTGAATGTATTCACACTGTGTGATATCAGTATTGAATGTGTTGACACTGTGTGATATCAGTATTGAATGTGCGCACACTGTGTGATATCAGTATTGAATGTGTTGACACTGTGTGATATCAGTATTGAATGTATTCAAACTGTGTGATATCAGGATTGAATGTATTCACACTGTGTGATATCAGTATTGAGTGTGTTGACACTGTGTGATATCAGTATGGAATGTATTCACACTGTGATATCAGTATTGAATGTGTTGACACTGTGTGATATTAGTATTGAATGTGTTGACACTGTGTGATATCAGTATTGAATGTATTCGCACTGTGCGATATCAGTATTGAATGTGTTCACACTGTGTGTTATCAGTATTGAATGTGTTGACACTGTGTGATATCACTATTGAATGTGTTGACACTGTGTGATATCAGTATTGAATGTGTTGACACTGTGTGATATCAGGATTGAATGTGTTGACACTGTGTGATATCAGTATTGAATGTGTGCACACTGTGTGATATCAGTATTGAATGTGTTCACACTGTGTGATATCAGTATTGAATGTATTCACACTGTGATATCAGTATTGAATGTGTTCATACTGTGTGATATCAGTATTGAATGTGTTGGCACTGTGTGATATCAGTATCGAATGTGTTGACACTGTGTGATATCAGTATTGAATGTATTCACACTGTGATATCAGTATTGACTGTGTTGACACTGTGATATCAGTATTGAATGTGTTGACACTGTGTGATACCAGTGTTGAATGTGTTGACACTGTGTGATATCAGTGTTGAATGTGTTCACACTGTGATATCAGTATTAAATGTATTCACACTGTGTGATATCAGTATTGAATGTGTTCACACTGTGATATCAGTATTGAATGTGATAACACTGTGTGATATCAGTATTGAATGTGTTGACACTGTGTGATATCAGTATTGAATGTGTTGACACTGTGTGATATCAGTATTGAATGTGTTGACACTGTGTGATATCAGTGTTGAATGTGTTCACACTGTGTGATATCAGTATTGAATGTGTTGACACTGTGATATCAGTATTGAATGTGTTGACACTGTGATATCAGTATTGAATGTATTCACACTGTGATATCAGTATTGAATGTGTTGACACTGTGATATCAGTATTGAATGTGTTGACACTGTGTGATATCAGTATTGAATGTGTTGACACTGTGTGATATCAGTATTGAATGTGTTGTCACTGTGTGATATCAGTATTGAATGTGTTGACACTGTGATATCAGTATTGAATGTATTCACACTGTGATATCAGTATTCAATGTGTTCACACTGTGCGATATCAGTATTGAATGTGTTGACACTGTGTGATATCAGTATTGAATGTGTTCACACTGTGTGATATCAGTATTGAATGTGTTGACACTGTGATATCAGTATTGAATGTGTTCACACTGTGTGATATCAGTATTGAATGTGTTGACACTGCGTGATATCAGTATTGAATGTATTCACACTGTGTGATATCAGTATTGAATGTGCGCACACTGTGTGATATCAGTATTGAGTGTGTTGACACTGTGTGATATCAGTATTGAATGTGTTCACACTGTGTGATATCAGTATTGAATGTGTTGACACTGTGATATCAGTATTGAATGTGTTCACACTGTGTGATATCAGTATTGAATGTGTTGACACTGTGATACCAGTACTGAATGTGTTGACTGTGTGATATCAGTATTGAATGTGCACACACTGTGTGATATCAGTATTGAATGTGCGCACACTGTGTGATATCAGTATTGAATGTGTTCACACTGTGTGATATCAGTATTGAATGTGTTGACACTGTGATATCAGTATTGAATGTGTTCACACTGTGTGATATCAGTATTGAATGTGTTGACACTGTGATACCAGTACTGAATGTGTTGACTGTGTGATATCAGTATTGAATGTGCGCACACTGTGTGATATCAGTATTGAATGTGTTGACACTGTGTGATATCAGTATTGAATGTATTCACACTGTGTGATATCAGTATTGAATGTGCGCACACTGTGTGATATCAGTATTGAATGTATTCACACTGTGTGATATCAGTATTGAATGTGTTGACACTGTGTGATATCAGTATTGAATGTGCGCACACTGTGTGATATCAGGATTGAATGTGTTGACACTGTGTGATATCAGTATTGAATGTATTCAAACTGTGTGATATCAGGATTGAATGTATTCACACTGTGTGATATCAGTATTGAGTGTGTTGACACTGTGTGATATCAGTATTGAATGTATTCACACTGTGATATCAGTATTGAATGTGTTGACACTGTGTGATATTAGTATTGAATGTGTTGACACTGTGTGATATCAGTATTGAATGTATTCGCACTGTGTGATATCAGTATTGAATGTGCGCACACTGTGTGATATCAGTATTGAGTGTGTTGACACTGTGTGATATCAGGATTGAATGTGTTCACACTGTGTGATATCAGTATTGAATGTGTTGACACTGTGATATCAGTATTGAATGTGTTCACACTGTGTGATATCAGTATTGAATGTATTGACACTGTGATACCAGTACTGAATGTGTTGACTGTGTGATATCAGTATTGAATGTGCGCACACTGTGTGATATCAGTATTGAATGTGCGCACACTGTGTGATATCAGTATTGAATGTGTTCACACTGTGTGATATCAGTATTGAATGTGTTGACACTGTGATATCAGTATTGAATGTGTTCACACTGTGTGATATCAGTATTGAATGTGTTGACACTGTGATGCCAGTACTGAATGTGTTGACTGTGTGATATCAGTATTGAATGTGCGCACATGTGTGATATCAGTATTGAATGTGCGCACACTGTGTGATATCAGTATTGAATGTATTCACACTGTGTGATATCAGTATTGAATGTGTTGACACTGTGTGATATCAGTATTGAATGTGCGCACACTGTGTGATATCAGTATTGAATGTGTTGACACTGTGTGATATCAGTATTGAATGTATTCAAACTGTGTGATATCAGGATTGAATGTATTCACACTGTGTGATATCAGTATTGAGTGTGTTGACACTGTGTGATATCAGTATTGAATGTATTCACACTGTGATATCAGTATTGAATGTGTTGACACTGTGTGATATTAGTATTGAATGTGTTGACACTGTGTGATATCAGTATTGAATGTATTCGCACTGTGTGATATCAGTATTGGATGTGTTCACACTGTGTGTTATCAGTATTGAATGTGTTGACACTGTGTGATATCAGTATTGAATGTGCGCACACTGTGTGATATCAGTATTGAATGTGTTGACACTGTGTGATATCAGGATTGAATGTGTTGACACTGTGTGATATCAGTATTGAATGTGCGCACACTGTGTGATATCAGTATTGAATGTGTTCACACTGTGTGATATCAGTATCGAATGTGTTGACACTGTGTGATATCAGTATTGAATGTATTCACACTGTGATATCAGTATTGAATGTGTTGACACTGTGATATCAGTATTGAATGTGTTGACACTGTGTGATACCAGTATTGAATGTGTTGACACTGTGTGATATCAGTGTTGAATGTGTTCACACTGTGATATCAGTATTAAATGTATTCACACTGTGTGATATCAGTATTGAATGTGTTCACACTGTGATATCAGTATTGAATGTGATAACACTGTGTGATATCAGTATTGAATGTGTTGACACTGTGTGATATCAGTATTGAATGTGTTGACACTGTGTGATATCAGTATTGAATGTGTTGACACTGTGTGATATCAGTGTTGAATGTGTTCACACTGTGTGATATCAGTATTGAATGTGTTGACACTGTGATATCAGTATTGAATGTATTCACACTGTGATACCAGTATTGAATGTGTTGACACTGTGATATCAGTATTGAATGTGTTGACACTGTGTGATATCAGTATTGAATGTGTTGACACTGTGTGATATCAGTATTGAATGTGTTGTCACTGTGTGATATCAGTATTGAATGTGTTGACACTGTGTGATATCAGTATTGAATGTGTTGACACTGTGATATCAGTATTGAATGTATTCACACTGTGATATCAGTATTCAATGTGTTCACACTGTGTGATATCAGTATTGAATGTGTTGACACTGTGTGATATCAGTATTGAATGTGTTCACACTGTGTGATATCAGTATTGAATGTGTTGACACTGTGATATCAGTATTGAATGTGTTCACACTGTGTGATATCAGTATTGAATGTGTTGACACTGCGTGATATCAGTATTGAATGTATTCACACTGTGTGATATCAGTACTGAATGTGCGCACACTGTGTGATATCAGTATTGAGTGCGTTGACACTGTGTGATATCAGGATTGAATGTGTTCACACTGTGTGATATCAGTATGGAATGTGTTGACACTGTGATATCAGTATTGAATGTGTTCACACTGTGTGATATCAGTATTGAATGTGTTGACACTGTGATACCAGTACTGAATGTGTTGACTGTGTGATATCAGTATTGAATGTGCACACACTGTGTGATATCAGTATTGAATGTGCGCACACTGTGTGATATCAGTATTGAATGTATTCACACTGTGTGATATCAGTATTGAATGTGCGCACACTGTGTGATATCAGTATTGAATGTATTCACACTGTGTGATATCAGTATTGAATGTGTTGACACTGTGTGATATCAGTATTGAATGTGCGCACACTGTGTGATATCAGTATTGAATGTGTTGACACTGTGTGATATCAGTATTGAATGTATTCAAACTGTATGATATCAGGATTGAATGTATTCACACTGTGTGATATCAGTATTGAGTGTGTTGACACTGTGTGATATCAGTATTGAATGTGTTGACACTGTGTGATATCAGTATTGAATGTATTCGCACTGTGTGATATCAGTATTGAATGTGTTCACACTGTGTGTTATCAGTATTGAATGTGTTGACACTGTGTGATATCAGTATTGAATGTGTTGACACTGTGTGATATCAGTATTGAATGTGTTGACACTGTGTGATATCAGTGTTGAATGTGTTCACACTGTGTGATATCAGTATTGAATGTGTTGACACTGTGATATCAGAATTGAATGTATTCACACTGTGATATCAGTATTGAATGTGTTGACACTGTTGTATCAGTATTGAATGTGTTGACACTGTGTGATATCAGTATTGAATGTGTTGACACTGTGTGATATCAGTATTGAATGTGTTGTCACTGTGTGATATCAGTATTGAATGTGTTGACACTGTGTGATATCAGTATTGAATGTGTTGACACTGTGATATCAGTATTGAATGTATTCACACTGTGATATCAGTATTGAATGTGTTCACACTGTGTGATATCAGTATTGAATGTGTTGACACTGTGTGATATCAGTATTGAATGTGTTCACACTGTGTGATATCAGTATTGAATGTGTTGACACTGTGATATCAGTATTGAATGTGTTCACACTGTGTGATATCAGTATTGAATGTGTTGACACTGCGTGATATCAGTATTGAATGTATTCACACTGTGTGATATCAGTATTGAATGTGCGCACACTGTGTGATATCAGTATTGAGTGTGTTGACACTGTGTGATATCAGGATTGAATGTGTTCACACTGTGTGATATCAGTATTGAATGTGTTGACACTGTGATATCAGTATTGAATGTGTTCACACTGTGTGATATCAGTATTGAATGTGTTGACACTGTGATACCAGTACTGAATGTGTTGACTGTGTGATATCAGTATTGAATGTGCGCACACTGTGTGATATCAGTATTGAATGTGCGCACACTGTGTGATATCAGTATTGAATGTGTTCACACTGTGTGATATCAGTATTGAATGTGTTGACACTGTGATATCAGTATTGAATGTGTTCACACTGTGTGATATCAGTATTGAATGTGTTGACACTGTGAGACCAGTACTGAACGTGTTGACTGTGTGATATCAGTATTGAATGTGCGCACACTGTGTGATATCAGTATTGAATGTGTTGACACTGTGTGATATCAGTATTGAATGTATTCACACTGTGTGATATCAGTATTGAATGTGCGCACACTGTGTGATATCAGTATTGAATGTATTCACACTGTGTGATATCAGTATTGAATGTGCTGACACTGTGTGATATCAGGATTGAATGTGTTCACACTGTGTGATATCAGTATGGAATGTGTTGACACTGTGATATCAGTATTGAATGTGTTCACACTGTGTGATATCAGTATTGAATGTGTTGACACTGTGATACCAGTACTGAATGTGTTGACTGTGTGATATCAGTATTGAATGTGCACACACTGTGTGATATCAGTATTGAATGTGCGCACACTGTGTGATATCAGTATTGAATGTATTCACACTGTGTGATATCAGTATTGAATGTGCGCACACTGTGTGATATCAGTATTGAATGTGTTGACACTGTGTGATATCAGTATTGAATGTGCGCACACTGTGTGATATCAGTATTGAATGTGTTGACACTGTGTGATATCAGTATTGAATGTATTCAAACTGTGTGATATCAGGATTGAATGTATTCCCACTGTGTGATATCAGTATTGAGTGTGTTGACACTGTGTGATATCAGTATTGAATGTATTCACACTGTGATATCAGTATTGAATGTGTTGACACTGTGTGATATTAGTATTGAATGTGTTGACACTGTGTGATATCAGTATTGAATGTATTCGCACTGTGTGATATCAGTATTGAATGTGTTCACACTGTGTGTTATCAGTATTGAATGTGTTGACACTGTGTGATATCAGTATTGAATGTGTTGACACTGTGTGATATCAGTATTGAATGTGTTGACACTGTGTGATATCAGTGTTGAATGTGTTCACACTGTGTGATATCAGTATTGAATGTGTTGACACTGTGATATCAGAATTGAATGTATTCACACTGTGATATCAGTATTGAATGTGTTGACACTGTGATATCAGTATTGAATGTGTTGACACTGTGTGATATCAGTATTGAATGTGTTGACACTGTGTGATATCAGTATTGAATGTGTTGTCACTGTGTGATATCAGTATTGAATGTGTTGACACTGTGTGATATCAGTATTGAATGTGTTGACACTGTGATATCAGTATTGAATGTATTCACACTGTGATATCAGTATTGAATGTGTTCACACTGTGTGATATCAGTATTGAATGTGTTGACACTGTGTGATATCAGTATTGAATGTGTTCACACTGTGTGATATCAGTATTGAATGTGTTGACACTGTGATATCAGTATTGAATGTGTTCACACTGTGTGATATCAGTATTGAATGTGTTGACACTGCGTGATATCAGTATTGAATGTATTCACACTGTGTGATATCAGTATTGAATGTGCGCACACTGTGTGATATCAGTATTGAGTGTGTTGACACTGTGTGATATCAGGATTGAATGTGTTCACACTGTGTGATATCAGTATTGAATGTGTTGACACTGTGATATCAGTATTGAATGTGTTCACACTGTGTGTTATCAGTATTGAATGTGTTGACACTGTGATACCAGTACTGAATGTGTTGACTGTGTGATATCAGTATTGAATGTGCGCACACTGTGTGATATCAGTATTGAATGTGCGCACACTGTGTGATATCAGTATTGAATGTGTTCACACTGTGTGATATCAGTATTGAATGTGTTGACACTGTGATATCAGTATTGAATGTGTTCACACTGTGTGATATCAGTATTGAATGTGTTGACACTGTGAGACCAGTACTGAACGTGTTGACTGTGTGATATCAGTATTGAATGTGCGCACACTGTGTGATATCAGTATTGAATGTGTTGACACTGTGTGATATCAGTATTGAATGTATTCACACTGTGTGATATCAGTATTGAATGTGCGCACACTTTGTGATATCAGTATTGAATGTATTCACACTGTGTGATATCAGTATTGAATGTGCTGACACTGTGTGATATCAGTATTGAATGTGCGCACACTGTGTGATATCAGTATTGAATGTGTTGACACTGTGTGATATCAGTATTGAATGTATTCAAACTGTGTGATATCAGGATTGAATGTATTCACACTGTGTGATATCAGTATTGAGTGTGTTGACACTGTGTGATATCAGTATTGAATGTATTCACACTGTGATATCAGTATTGAATGTGTTGACACTGTGTGATATTAGTATTGAATGTGTTGACACTGTGTGATATCAGTATTGAATGTATTCGCACTGTGCGATATCAGTATTGAATGTGTTCACACTGTGTGTTATCAGTATTGAATGTGTTGACACTGTGTGATATCAGTATTGAATGTGCGCACACTGTGTGATATCAGTATTGAATGTGTTGACACTGTGTGATATCAGGATTGAATGTGTTGACACTGTGATATCAGTATTGAATGTGTTGACACTGTGTGATACCAGTATTGAATGTGTTGACACTGTGTGATATCAGTGTTGAATGTGTTCACACTGTGATATCAGTATTAAATGTATTCACACTGTGTGATATCAGTATTGAATGTGTTCACACTGTGACATCAGTATTGAATGTGATAACACTGTGTGATATCAGTATTGAATGTGTTGACACTGTGTGATATCAGTATTGAATGTGTTGACACTGTGTGATATCAGTATTGAATGTGTTGACACTGTGTGATATCAGTGTTGAATGTGTTCACACTGTGATATCAGTATTGAATGTGTTGACACTGTGATATCAGTATTGAATGTGCTCACACTGTGTGATATCAGTATTGAATGTGTTGACACTGCGTGATATCAGTATTGAATGTATTCACACTGTGTGATATCAGTATTGAATGTGCGCACACTGTGTGATATCAGTATTGAGTGTGTTGACACTGTGTGATATCAGGATTGAATGTGTTCACACTGTGTGATATCAGTATTGAATGTGTTGACACTGTGATATCAGTATTGAATGTGTTCACACTGTGTGATATCAGTATTGAATGTGTTGACACTGTGATACCAGTACTGAATGTGTTGACTGTGTGATATCAGTATTGAATGTGCACACACTGTGTGATATCAGTATTGAATGTGCGCACACTGTGTGATATCAGTATTGAATGTGTTCACACTGTGTGATATCAGTATTGAATGTGTTGACACTGTGATATCAGTATTGAATGTGTTCACACTGTGTGATATCAGTATTGAATGTGTTGACACTGTGATACCAGTACTGAATGTGTTGACTGTGTGATATCAGTATTGAATGTGCGCACACTGTGTGATATCAGTATTGAATGTGTTGACACTGTGTGATATCAGTATTGAATGTATTCACACTGTGTGATATCAGTATTGAATGTGCGCACACTGTGTGATATCAGTATTGAATGTATTCACACTGTGTGATATCAGTATTGAATGTGTTGACACTGTGTGATATCAGTATTGAATGTGCGCACACTGTGTGATATCAGTATTGAATGTGTTGACACTGTGTGATATCAGTATTGAATGTATTCAAACTGTGTGATATCAGGATTGAATGTATTCACACTGTGTGATATCAGTATTGAGTGTGTTGACACTGTGTGATATCAGTATTGAATGTATTCACACTGTGATATCAGTATGGTATGTGTTGACACTGTGTGATATTAGTATTGAATGTGTTGACACTGTGTGATATCAGTATTGAATGTATTCGCACTGTGTGATATCAGTATTGAATGTGTTCACACTGTGTGATATCAGTATTGAATGTGCGCACACTGTGTGATATCAGTATTGAATGTGTTGACACTGTGTGATATCAGGATTGAATGTGTTGACACTGTGATATCAGTATTGAATGTGTTGACACTGTGTGATACCAGTATTGAATGTGTTGACACTGTGTGATATCAGTGTTGAATGTGTTCACACTGTGATATCAGTATTAAATGTATTCACACTGTGTGATATCAGTATTGAATGTGTTCACACTGTGATATCAGTATTGAATGTGATAACACTGTGTGATATCAGTATTGAATGTGTTGACACTGTGTGATATCAGTATTGAATGTGTTGACACTGTGTGATATCAGTATTGAATGTGTTGACACTGTGTGATATCAGTATTGAATGTGTTGACACTGTGATATCAGTATTGAATGTGTTGACACTGTGTGATATCAGTATTGAATGTGTTGACACTGTGTGATATCAGTATTGAATGTGTTGTCACTGTGTGATATCAGTATTGAATGTGTTGACACTGTGTGATATCAGTATTGAATGTGTTGACACTGTGATATCAGTATTGAATGTATTCACACTGTGATATCAGTATTGAATGTGTTCACACTGTGTGATATCAGTATTGAATGTGTTCACACTGTGTGATATCAGTATTGAATGTGTTCACACTGTGTGATATCAGTATTGAATGTGTTGACACTGATATCAGCATTGAATGTGTTCACACTGTGTGATATCAGTATTGAATGTGTTGACACTGCGTGATATCAGTATTGAATGTATTCACACTGTGTGATATCAGTATTGAATGTGCGCACACTGTGTGATATCAGTATTGAGTGTGTTGACACTGTGTGATATCAGGATTGAATGTGTTCACACTGTGTGATATCAGTATTGAATGTGTTGACACTGTGATATCAGTATTGAATGTGTTCACACTGTGTGATATCAGTATTGAATGTGTTGACACTGTGATACCAGTACTGAATGTGTTGACTGTGTGATATCAGTATTGAATGTGCGCACACTGTGTGATATCTGTATTGAATGTGCGCACACTGTGTGATATCAGTATTGAATGTGTTCACACTGTGTGATATCAGTATTGAATGTGTTGACACTGTGATATCAGTATTGAATGTGTTCACACTGTGTGATATCAGTATTGAATGTGTTGACACTGTGATACCAGTACTGAATGTGTTGACTGTGTGATATCAGTATTCAATATGCGCACACTGTGTGATATCAGTATTGAATGTGTTGACACTGTGTGATATCAGTATTGAATGTATTCACACTGTGTGATATCAGTATTGAATGTGTTGACACTGTGATATCAGTATTGAATGTATTCACACTGTGTGATATCAGTATTGAATGTGTTGACACTGTGTGATATCAGTATTGAATGTGCGCACAATGTGTGATATCAGTGTTGCATGTGTTGACACTGTGTGATATCATTATTGAATGTATTCAAACTGTGTGATATCAGGATTGAATGTATTCACACTGTGTGACATCCGTATTGAGTGTGTTGACACTGTGTGATATCAGTATTGAATGTATTCACACTGTGATATCAGTATTGAATGTGTTGACACTGTGTGATATTAGTATTAAATGTGTTGACACTGTGTGATATCAGTATTGAATGTATTCGCACTGTGTGATATCAGTATTGAATGTGTTCACACTGAGTGTTATCAGTATTGAATGTGTTGACACTGTGTGATATCAGTATTGAATGTGCGCACACTGTGTGATATCAGTATTGAATGTGTTGACACTGTGTGATATTAGTATTGAATGTGTTGACACTGTGTGATATCAGTATTGAATGTATTCGCACTGTGTGATATCAGTATTGAATGTGTTCACACTGTGTGTTATCAGTATTGAATGTGTTGACACTGTGTGATATCAGTATTGAATGTGTTGACACTGTGATATCAGTATTGAATGTGTTGACACTGTGTGATATCAGTATTGAATGTGTTGACACTGTGTGATATCAGTATTGAGTGTGTTGTCACTGTGTGATATCAGTATTGAATGTGTTGACACTGTGTGATATCAGTATTGAATGTGTTGACACTGTGATATCAGTATTGAATGTATTCACACTGTGATATCAGTATTGAATGTGTTCACACTGTGTGATATCAGTATTGAATGTGTTGACACTGTGTGATATCAGTATTGAATGTGTTCACACTGTGTGATATCAGTATTGAATGTGTTGACACTGTGATATCAGTATTGAAAGTGTTCACACTGTGTGATATCAGTATTGAATGTGTTGACACTGCGTGATATCACTATTGAATGTATTCACACTGTGTGATATCAGTATTGAATGTGCGCACACTGTGTGATATCAGTATTGAGTGTGTTGACACTGTGTGATATCAGGATTGAATGTGTTCACACTGTGTGATATCAGTATTGAATGTGTTGACACTGTGATATCAGTATTGAATGTGTTCACACTGTGTGATATCAGTATTGAATGTGTTGACACTGTGATACCAGTACTGAATGTGTTGACTGTGTGATATCAGTATTGAATGTGCGCACACTGTGTGATATCAGTATTGAATGTGCGCACACTGTGTGATATCAGTATTGAATGTGTTCACACTGTGTGATATCAGTATTGAATGTGTTGACACTGTGATATCAGTATTGAATGTGTTCACACTGTGTGATATCAGTATTGAATGTGTTGACACTGTGATACCAGTACTGACTGTGTTGACTGTGTGATATCAGTATTCAATGTGCGCACACTGTGTGATATCAGTATTGAATGTGTTGACACTGTGTGATATCAGTATTGAATGTATTCACACTGTGTGATATCAGTATTGAATGTGCGCACACTGTGTGATATCAGTATTGAATGTATTCACACTGTGTGATATCAGTATTGAATGTGTTGACACTGTGTGATATCAGTATTGAATGTGCGCACACTGTGTGATATCAGTATTGAATGTGTTGACACTGTGTGATATCAGTTTTGAATGTATTCAAACTGTGTGATATCAGGATTGAATGTATTCACACTGTGTGATATCAGTATTGAGTGTGTTGACACTGTGTGATATCAGTATTGAATGTATTCACACTGTGATATCAGTATTGAATGTGTTGACACTGTGTGATATTAGTATTGAATGTGTTGACACTGTGTGATATCAGTAGTGAATGTATTCGCACTGTGCGATATCAGTATTGAATGTGTTCACACTGTGTGTTATCAGTATTGAATGTGTTGACACTGTGTGATATCAGTATTGAATGTGCGCACACTGTGTGATATCAGTATTGAATGTGTTGACACTGTGTGATATCAGGATTGAATGTGTTGACACTGTGATATCAGTATTGAATGTGTTGACACTGTGTGATACCAGTATTGAATGTGTTGACACTGTGTGATATCAGTGTTGAATGTGTTCACACTGTGATATCAGTATTAAATGTATTCACACTGTGTGATATCAGTATTGAATGTGTTCACACTGTGACATCAGTATTGAATGTGATAACACTGTGTGATATCAGTATTGAATGTGTTGACACTGTGTGATATCAGTATTGAATGTGTTGACAATGTGTGATATCAGTATTGAATGTGTTGACACTGTGTGATATCAGTGTTGAATGTGTTCACACTGTGTGATATCAGTATTGAATGTGTTGACACTGTGATATCAGTATTGAATGTGCTCACACTGTGTGATATCAGTATTGAATGTGTTGACACTGCGTGATATCAGTATTGAATGTATTCACACTGTGTGATATCAGTATTGAATGTGCGCACACTGTGTGATATCAGTATTGAGTGTGTTGACACTGTGTGATATCAGGATTGAATGTGTTCACACTGTGTGATATCAGTATTGAATGTGTTGACACTGTGATATCAGTATTGAATGTGTTCACACTGTGTGATATCAGTATTGAATGTGTTGACACTGTGATACCAGTACTGAATGTGTTGACTGTGTGATATCAGTATTGAATGTGCACACACTGTGTGATATCAATATTGAATGTGCGCACACTGTGTGATATCAGTATTGAATGTGTTCACACTGTGTGATATCAGTATTGAATGTGTTGACACTGTGATATCAGTATTGAATGTGTTCACACTGTGTGATATCAGTATTGAATGTGTTGACACTGTGATACCAGTACTGAATGTGTTGACTGTGTGATATCAGTATTGAATGTGCGCACACTGTGTGATATCAGTATTGAATGTGTTGACACTGTGTGATATCAGTATTGAATGTATTCACACTGTGTGATATCAGTATTGAATGTGCGCACACTGTGTGATATCAGTATTGAATGTATTCACACTGTGTGATATCAGTATTGAATGTGTTGACACTGTGTGATATCAGTATTGAATGTGCGCACACTGTGTGATATCAGTATTGAATGTGTTGACACTGTGTGATATCAGTATTGAATGTATTCAAACTGTGTGATATCAGGATTGAATGTATTCACACTGTGTGATATCAGTATTGAGTGTGTTGACACTGTGTGATATCAGTATTGAATGTATTCACACTGTGATATCAGTATGGTATGTGTTGACACTGTGTGATATTAGTATTGAATGTGTTGACACTGTGTGATATCAGTATTGAATGTATTCGCACTGTGTGATATCAGTATTGAATGTGTTCACACTGTGTGATATCAGTATTGAATGTGCGCACACTGTGTGATATCACTATTGAATGTGTTGACACTGTGTGATATCAGGATTGAATGTGTTGACACTGTGATATCAGTATTGAATGTGTTGACACTGTGTGATACCAGTATTGAATGTGTTGACACTGTGTGATATCAGTGTTGAATGTGTTCACACTGTGATATCAGTATTAAATGTATTCACACTGTGTGATATCAGTATTGAATGTGTTCACACTGTGATATCAGTATTGAATGTGATAACACTGTGTGATATCAGTATTGAATGTGTTGACACTGTGTGATATCAGTATTGAATGTGTTGACACTGTGTGATATCAGTATTGAATGTGTTGACACTGTGTGATATCAGTGTTGAATGTGTTCACACTGTGTGATATCAGTATTGAATGTGTTGACACTGTGATATCAGTATTGAATGTATTCACACTGTGATATCAGTATTGAATGTGTTGACACTGTGATATCAGTATTGAATGTGTTGACACTGTGTGATATCAGTATTGAATGTGTTGACACTGTGTGATATCAGTATTGAATGTGTTGTCACTGTGTGATATCAGTATTGAATGTGTTGACACTGTGTGATATCAGTATTGAATGTGTTGACACTGTGATATCAGTATTGAATGTATTCACACTGTGATATCAGTATTGAATGTGTTCACACTGTGTGATATCAGTATTGAATGTGTTGACACTGTGTGATATCAGTATTGAATGTGTTCACACTCAGTGATATCAGTATTGAATGTGTTGACACTGTGATATCAGCATTGAATGTGTTCACACTGTGTGATATCAGTATTGAATGTGTTGACACTGCGTGATATCAGTATTGAATGTATTCACACTGTGTGATATCAGTATTGAATGTGCGCACACTGTGTGATATCAGTATTGAGTGTGTTGACACTGTGTGATATCAGGATTGAATGTGTTCACACTGTGTGATATCAGTATTTAATGTGTTGACACTGTGATATCAGTATTGAATGTGTTCACACTGTGTGATATCAGTATTGAATGTGTTGACACTGTGATACCAGTACTGAATGTGTTGACTGTGTGATATCAGTATTGAATGTGCGCACACTGTGTGATATCTGTATTGAATGTGCGCACACTGTGTGATATCAGTATTGAATGTGTTCACACTGTGTGATATCAGTATTGAATGTGTTGACACTGTGATATCAGTATTGAATGTGTTCACACTGTGTGATATCAGTATTGAATGTGTTGACACTGTGATACCAGTACTGAATGTGTTGACTGTGTGATATCAGTATTCAATGTGCGCACACTGTGTGATATCAGTATTGAATGTGTTGACACTGTGTGATATCAGTATTGAATGTATTCACACTGTGTGATATCAGTATTGAATGTGCGCACACTGTGTGATATCAGTATTGAATGTATTCACACTGTGTGATATCAGTATTGAATGTGTTGACACTGTGTGATATCAGTATTGAATGTGCGCACACTGTGTGATATCAGTGTTGCATGTGTTGACACTGTGTGATATCATTATTGAATGTATTCAAACTGTGTGATATCAGGATTGAATGTATTCACACTGTGTGACATCCGTATTGAGTGTGTTGACACTGTGTGATATCAGTATTGAATGTATTCACACTGTGATATCAGTATTGAATGTGTTGACACTGTGTGATATTAGTATTAAATGTGTTGACACTGTGTGATATCAGTATTGAATGTATTCGCACTGTGTGATATCAGTATTGAATGTGTTCACACTGAGTGTTATCAGTATTGAATGTGTTGACACTGTGTGATATCAGTATTGAATGTGCGCACACTGTGTGATATCAGTATTGAATGTGTTGACACTGTGTGATATCAGTATTGAATGTGTTGACACTGTGTGATATCAGTATTGAATGTGCCCACACTGTGTGATATCAGTATTGAATGTGTTCACACTGTGATATCAGTATTGAATGTGTTCACACTGTGTGATATCAGTATTGAACGTGTTGGCACTGTGTGATATCAGTATTGAATGTTTTGACACTGTGTGAAATCAGTATTGAATGTGCGCACACTGTGTGATATCAGGATTGAATGTGTTGACACTGTGTGATATCAGTATTGAATGTGTTGACACTGTGTTATATCAGTATTGAATGTGTTCACACTGTGTGATATCAGTATTGAATGTGTTTACACTGTGTGATATCAGTATTGAATGTATTCACACTGTGTGATATCAGTATTGAATGTGTTGACACTGTGTGATATCAGTATTGAATGTGTTGACTGTGTGATATCAGTATTGAATGTGCGCACACTGTGTGATATCAGTATTGAATGTGTTGACACTGTGAAATCAGTATTGAATGTGCGCACACTGTGTGATATCAGTATTGAATGTGTTGACACTGTGTGATATCAGTATTGAATGTGTTGACACTGTGTTATATCAGTATTGAATGTGGTCACACTGTGTGATATCAGTATTGAATGTGTTGACACTGTGTGATATCAGTATTGAATGTATTCACACTGTGTGATATCAGTATTGAATGTGTTGACACTGTGTGATATTAGTATTGAATGTGTTGACACTGTGTGATATCAGTATTGAATGTGTTCACACTGTGATATCAGTATTGAATGTGCGCACACTGTGTGTTATCAGTATTGAATGTGTTGACACTGTGTTATCAGTATTGAATGTGTTGACACTGTGTGATATCAGTATTGAATGTATTCGCACTGTGTTATATCAGTATTGAATGTATTCGCACTGTGTGATATCAGTATTGAATGTGTTCACACTGTGTGATATCAGTATTGAATGTGTTGACACTGTGTGATATCAGTATTGAATGTGCGCACACTGTGTGATATCAGTATTGAATGTGTTGACACTGTGTGATATCAGTATTGAATGTATTCACACTGTGATATCAGTATTGAATGTGTTGACACTGTGATATCAGTATTGAATGTGTTGACACTGTGTGATATCAGTATTGAATGTGTTGACACTGTGTGATATCAGTATTGAGTGTGTTGTCACTGTGTGATATCAGTATTGAATGTGTTGACACTGTGTGATATCAGTATTGAATGTGTTGACACTGTGATATCAGTATTGAATGTATTCACACTGTGATATCAGTATTGAATGTGTTCACACTGTGTGATATCAGTATTGAATGTGTTGACACTGTGTGATATCAGTATTGAATGTGTTCACACTGTGTGATATCAGTATTGAATGTGTTGACACTGTGATATCAGTATTGAATGTGTTCACACTGTGTGATATCAGTATTGAATGTGTTGACACTGCGTGAAATCAGTATTGAATGTATTCACACTGTGTGATATCAGTATTGAATGTGCGCACACTGTGTGATATCAGTATTGAGTGTATTGACACTGTGTGATATCAGGATTGAATGTGTTCACACTGTGTGATATCAGTATTGAATGTGTTGACACTGTGATATCAGTATTGAATGTGCGCACACTGTGTGATATCAGTATTGAATGTGCGCACACTGTGATATCAGTATTGAATGTGTTCACACTGTGTGATATCAGTATTGAATGTGTTGACACTCTGATATCAGTATTGAATGTGTTCACACTGTGTGATATCAGTATTGAATGTGTTGACACTGTGATACCAGTACTGAATGTGTTGACTGTGTGATATCAGTATTCAATGTGCGCACACTGTGTGATATCAGTATTGAATGTGTTGACACTGTGTGATATCAGTATTGAATGTATTCACACTGTGTGATATCAGTATTGAATGTGCGCACACTGTGTGATATCAGTATTGAATGTATTCACACTGTGTGATATCAGTATTGAATGTGTTGACACTGTGTGATATCAGTATTGAATGTGCGCACACTGTGTGATATCAGTATTGAATGTGTTGACACTGTGTGATATCAGTATTGAATGTATTCAAACTGTGTGATATCAGGATTGAATGTATTCACACTGTGTGATATCAGTATTGAGTGTGTTGACACTGTGTGATATCAGTATTGAATGTATTCACACTGTGATATCAGTATTGAATGTGTTGACACTGTGTGATATTAGTATTGAATGTGTTGACACTGTGTGATATCAGTATTGAATGTATTCGCACTGTGCGATATCAGTATTGAATGTGTTCACACTGTGTGTTATCAGTATTGAATGTGTTGACACTGTGTGATATCAGTATTGAATGTGCGCACACTGTGTGATATCAGTATTGAATGTGTTGACACTGTGTGATATCAGGATTGAATGTGTTGACACTGTGATATCAGTATTGAATGTGTTGACACTGTGTGATACCAGTATTGAATGTGTTGACACTGTGTGATATCAGTGTTGAATGTGTTCACACTGTGATATCAGTATTAAATGTATTCACACTGTGTGATATCAGTATTGAATGTGTTCACACTGTGACATCAGTATTGAATGTGATAACACTGTGTGATATCAGTATTGAATGTGTTGACACTGTGTGATATCAGTATTGAATGTGTTGACACTGTGTGATATCAGTGTTGAATGTGTTCACACTGTGTGATATCAGTATTGAATGTGTTGACACTGTGATATCAGTATTGACTGTGCTCACACTGTGTGATATCAGTATTGAATGTGTTGACACTGCGTGATATCAGTATTGAATGTATTCACACTGTGTGATATCAGTATTGAATGTGCGCACACTGTGTGATATCAGTATTGAGTGTGTTGACACTGTGTGATATCAGGATTGAATGTGTTCACACTGTGTGATATCAGTATTGAATGTGTTGACACTGTGATATCAGTATTGAATGTGTTGACACTGCGTGATATCAGTATTGAATGTATTCACACTGTGTGATATCAGTATTGAATGTGCGCACACTGTGTGATATCAGTATTGAATGTGTTGACACTGTGTGATATCAGGATTGAATGTGTTGACACTGTGATATCAGTATTGAATGTGTTGACACTGTGTGATACCAGTATTGAATGTGTTGACACTGTGTGATATCAGTGTTGAATGTGTTCACACTGTGATATCAGTATTAAATGTATTCACACTGTGTGATATCAGTATTGAATGTGTTCACACTGTGACATCAGTATTGAATGTGATAACACTGTGTGATATCAGTATTGAATGTGTTGACACTGTGTGATATCAGTATTGAATGTGTTGACACTGTGTGATATCAGTATTGAATGTGTTGACACTGTGTGATATCAGTGTTGAATGTGTTCACACTGTGTGATATCAGTATTGAATGTGTTGACACTGTGATATCAGTATTGACTGTGCTCACACTGTGTGATATCAGTATTGAATGTGTTGACACTGCGTGATATCAGTATTGAATGTATTCACACTGTGTGATATCAGTATTGAATGTGCGCACACTGTGTGATATCAGTATTGAGTGTGTTGACACTGTGTGATATCAGGATTGAATGTGTTCACACTGTGTGATATCAGTATTGAATGTGTTGACACTGTGATATCAGTATTGAATGTGTTCACACTGTGTGATATCAGTATTGAATGTGTTGACACTGTGATACCAGTACTGAATGTGTTGACTGTGTGATATCAGTATTGAATGTGCACACACTGTGTGATATCAGTATTGAATGTGCGCACACTGTGTGATATCAGTATTGAATGTGTTCACACTGTGTGATATCAGTATTGAATGTGTTGACACTGTGATATCAGTATTGAATGTGTTCACACTGTGTGATATCAGTATTGAATGTGTTGACACTGTGATACCAGTACTGAATGTGTTGACTGTGTGATATCAGTATTGAATGTGCGCACACTGTGTAATATCAGTATTGAATGTGTTGACACTGTGTGATATCAGTATTGAATGTATTCACACTGTGTGATATCAGTATTGAATGTGCGCACACTGTGTGATATCAGTATTGAATGTATTCACACTGTGTGATATCAGTATTGAATGTGTTGACACTGTGTGATATCAGTATTGAATGTGCGCACACTGTGTGATATCAGGATTGAATGTATTCACACTGTGTGATATCAGTATTGAGTGTGTTGACACTGTGTGATATCAGGATTGAATGTGTTCACACTGTGTGATATCAGTATTGAATGTGTTGACACTGTGATATCAGTATTGAATGTGTTCACACTGTGTGATATCAGTATTGAATGTGTTGACACTGTGATACCAGTACTGAATGTGTTGACTGTGTGATATCAGTATTGAATGTGCACACACTGTGTGATATCAGTATTGAATGTGCGCACACTGTGTGATATCAGTATTGAATGTGTTCACACTGTGTGATATCAGTATTGAATGTGTTGACACTGTGATATCAGTATTGAATGTGTTCACACTGTGTGATATCAGTATTGAATGTGTTGACACTGTGATACCAGTACTGAATGTGTTGACTGTGTGATATCAGTATTGAATGTGCGCACACTGTGTAATATCAGTATTGAATGTGTTGACACTGTGTGATATCAGTATTGAATGTATTCACACTGTGTGATATCAGTATTGAATGTGCGCACACTGTGTGATATCAGTATTGAATGTATTCACACTGTGTGATATCAGTATTGAATGTGTTGACACTGTGTGATATCAGTATTGAATGTATTCAAACTGTGTGATATCAGGATTGAATGTATTCACACTGTGTGATATCAGTATTGAGTGTGTTGACACTGTGTGATATCAGTATTGAATGTATTCACACTGTGATATCAGTATGGTATGTGTTGACACTGTGTGATATTAGTATTGAATGTGTTGACACTGTGTGATATCAGTATTGAATGTATTCGCACTGTGTGATATCAGTATTGAATGTGTTCACACTGTGTGATATCAGTATTGAATGTGCGCACACTGTGTGATATCACTATTGAATGTGTTGACACTGTGTGATATCAGGATTGAATGTGTTGACACTGTGATATCAGTATTGAATGTGTTGACACTGTGTGATACCAGTATTGAATGTGTTGACACTGTGTGATATCAGTGTTGAATGTGTTCACACTGTGATATCAGTATTAAATGTATTCACACTGTGTGATATCAGTATTGAATGTGTTCACACTGTGATATCAGTATTGAATGTGATAACACTGTGTGATATCAGTATTGAATGTGTTGACACTGTGTGATATCAGTATTGAATGTGTTGACACTGTGTGATATCAGTATTGAATGTGTTGACACTGTGTGATATCAGTGTTCAATGTGTTCACACTGTGTGATATCAGTATTGAATGTGTTGACACTGTGATATCAGTATTGAATGTATTCACACTGTGAGATCAGTATTGAATGTGTTGACACTGTGATATCAGTATTGAATGTGTTGACACTGTGTGATATCAGTATTGAATGTGTTGACACTGTGTGATATCAGTATTGAATGTGTTGTCACTGTGTGATATCAGTATTGAATGTGTTGACACTGTGTGATATCAGTATTGAATGTGTTGACACTGTGATATCAGTATTGAATGTATTCACACTGTGATATCAGTATTGAATGTGTTCACACTGTGTGATATCAGTATTGAATGTGTTGACACTGTGTGATATCAGTATTGAATGTGTTCACACTGTGTGATATCAGTATTGAATGTGTTGACACTGTGATATCAGCATTGAATGTGTTCACACTGTGTGATATCAGTATTGAATGTGTTGACACTGCGTGATATCAGTATTGAATGTATTCACACTGTGTGATATCAGTATTGAATGTGCGCACACTGTGTGATATCAGTATTGAGTGTGTTGACACTGTGTGATATCAGGATTGAATGTGTTCACACTGTGTGATATCAGTATTGAATGTGTTGACACTGTGATATCAGTATTGAATGTGTTCACACTGTGTGATATCAGTATTGAATGTGTTGACACTGTGATACCAGTACTGAATGTGTTGACTGTGTGATATCAGTATTGAATGTGCGCACACTGTGTGATATCTGTATTGAATGTGCGCACACTGTGTGATATCAGTATTGAATGTGTTCACACTGTGTGATATCAGTATTGAATGTGTTGACACTGTGATATCAGTATTGAATGTGTTCACACTGTGTGATATCAGTATTGAATGTGTTGACACTGTGATACCAGTACTGAATGTGTTGACTGTGTGATATCAGTATTCAATGTGCGCACACTGTGTGATATCAGTATTGAATGTGTTGACACTGTGTGATATCAGTATTGAATGTATTCACACTGTGTGATATCAGTATTGAATGTGCGCACACTGTGTGATATCAGTATTGAATGTATTCACACTGTGTGATATCAGTATTGAATGTGTTGACACTGTGTGATATCAGTATTGAATGTGCGCACACTGTGTGATATCAGTGTTGCATGTGTTGACACTGTGTGATATCATTATTGAATGTATTCAAACTGTGTGATATCAGGATTGAATGTATTCACACTGTGTGACATCCGTATTGAGTGTGTTGACACTGTGTGATATCAGTATTGAATGTATTCACACTGTGATATCAGTATTGAATGTGTTGACACTGTGTGATATTAGTATTAAATGTGTTGACACTGTGTGATATCAGTATTGAATGTATTCGCACTGTGTGATATCAGTAATGAATGTGTTCACACTGAGTGTTATCAGTATTGAATGTGTTGACACTGTGTGATATCAGTATTGAATGTGCGCACACTGTGTGATATCAGTATTGAATGTGTTGACACTGTGTGATATCAGTATTGAATGTGTTGACACTGTGTGATATCAGTATTGAATGTGCCCACACTGTGTGATATCAGTATTGAATGTGTTCACACTGTGATATCAGTATTGAATGTGTTCACACTGTGTGATATCAGTATTGAACGTGTTGGCACTGTGTGATATCAGTATTGAATGTGTTGACACTGTGTGAAATCAGTATTGAATGTGCGCACACTGTGTGATATCAGGATTGAATGTGTTGACACTGTGTGATATCAGTATTGAATGTGTTGACACTGTGTTATATCAGTATTGAATGTGTTCACACTGTGTGATATCAGTATTGAATGTGTTTACACTGTGTGATATCAGTATTGAATGTATTCACACTGTGTGATATCAGTATTGAATGTGTTGACACTGTGTGATATCAGTATTGAATGTGTTGACTGTGTGATATCAGTATTGAATGTGCGCACACTGTGTGATATCAGTATTGAATGTGTTGACACTGTGAAATCAGTATTGAATGTGCGCACACTGTGTGATATCAGTATTGAATGTGTTGACACTGTGTGATATCAGTATTGAATGTGTTGACACTGTGTTATATCAGTATTGAATGTGGTCACACTGTGTGATATCAGTATTGAATGTGTTGACACTGTGTGATATCAGTATTGAATGTATTCACACTGTGTGATATCAGTATTGAATGTGTTGACACTGTGTGATATTAGTATTGAATGTGTTGACACTGTGTGATATCAGTATTGAATGTGTTCACACTGTGATATCAGTATTGAATGTGCGCACACTGTGTGTTATCAGTATTGAATGTGTTGACACTGTGTTATCAGTATTGAATATGTTGACACTGTGTGATATCAGTATTGAATGTATTCGCACTGTGTTATATCAGTATTGAATGTATTCGCACTGTGTGATATCAGTATTGAATGTGTTCACACTGTGTGATATCAGTATTGAATGTGTTGACACTGTGTGATATCAGTATTGAATGTGCGCACACTGTGTGATATCAGTATTGAATGTGTTGACACTGTGTGATATCAGTATTGAATGTATTCACACTGTGTGATATCAGTATTGAATGTATTCACACTGTGATATCAGTATTGAATGTATTTGCACTGTGTGATATCAGTATTGAATGTATTCGCACTGTGTGATATCAGTATTGAATGTGTTCACACTGTGTGATATCAGTATTGAATGTGTTGACACTGTGTGATATCAGTATTGAATGTGTGCACACTGTGTGATATCAGTATTGAATGTGTTGACACTGTGTGATATCAGTATTGAATGTATTCACACTGTGTGATATCAGTATTGAATGTATTCACACTGTGTGATATCAGTATTGAATGTGTTGACACTGTGTGATATCAGTATTGAATGTGCGCACACTGTGTGATATCAGTATGGAATGTGTTGACACTGTGATATCAGTATTGAATGTATTCACACTGTCATATCAGTATTGAATGTGTTCACACTGTGTGATATCAGTATTGAATGTGTTGACACTGTGTGATATCAGTATTGAATGTGCGCACACTGTGTGATATCAGTATTGAATGTGTTCACACTGTATGATATCAGTATTGAATGTGTTCACACTGTGTGATATCAGTATTGAATGTGCGCACACTGTGTGATATCATTATTGGATGTGTTGACACTGTGTGATATCTGTATTGAATGTGCGCACACTGAGTGATATCAGTATTGAATGTCTTCACACTGTGTGATATCAGTATTGAATGTGTTCACACTGTGATATCAGTATTGAATGTGTTGTCACTGTGTGATATTAGTATTGAATGTGTTGACACAGTGTGATATCAGTATTGAATGTGCGCACACTGTGTGATATCAGTATTGAATGTGTTGTCACTGTGTGATATCAATATTGAATGTGTTGACACTGTGTGATATCAGTATTGAATGTGTTCACACTGTGATATCAGTATTGAATGTGTTGTCACTGTGTGATATCAGTGTTGAATGTGTTGTCACTGTGTGATATCAGTATTGAATGTGTTGTCACTGTGTGATATCAGTATTGAATGTGCGCACACTGAGCGATATCAGTATTGAATGAGTTGACACTGTGTGATATCAGTATTGAATGTGTTGACACTGTGTTATATCAGTATTGAATGTGTTGACACTGTGTGATATCAGTATAGAATGTGTTGACACTGTGTGATATCAGTATTGAATGTATTCACACTGTGTGATATCAGTATTGAATGTGCGCACACTGTGTGATATCAGTATTGAATGTGTTGACACTGTGTGATATCAGTATTGAATGTATTCACACTGTGTGATATCAGTATTGAATGTATTCACACTGTGATATCAGTATTGAATGTATTCGCACTGTGTGATATCAGCATTGAATGTATTCGCACTGTGTGATATCAGTATTGAATGTGTTCACAGTGTGATATCAGTATTGAATGTGTTGACACTGTGTGATATCAGTATTGAATGTGCACACACTGTGTGATATCAGTATTGAATGTGTTGACACTGTGATATCAGTATTGAATGTATTCACACTGTGTGATATCAGTCTTGAATGTATTCACACTGTGTGATATCAGTCTTGAATGTGTTGACACTGTGTGATATCAGTATTGAATGTGCGCACACTGTGTGATATCAGTATTGAATGTGTTGACACTGTGATATCAGTATTGAATGTATTCACACTGTCATATCAGTATTGAATGTGTTCACACTGTGTGATATCAGTATTGGATGTGTTGACACTGTGTGATATCAGTATTGAATGTGTTGACACTGTGTGACATCAGTATTGAATGTGCGCACACTGTGTGATATCAGTATTGAATGTGTTCACACTGTGTGATATCAGTATTGAATGTGTTCACACTGTGTGATATCAATATTGAATGTGCGCACACTGTGTGATATCAGTATTGAATGTGTTGACACTGTGTGATATCAGTATTGAATGTGTTGACACTGTGTGATATCAGTATTGAATGTGCGCACACTGTGTGATATCAGTATTGAATGTGTTGACACTGTGTGATATCAGTATTGAATGTGCGCACACTGTGTGATATCAGTATTGAATGTGTTGACACTGTGTGATATCAGTATTGAATGTATTCACACTGTGTGATATCAGTATTGAATGTATTCACACTGTGATATCAGTATTGAATGTATTTGCACTGTGTGATATCAGTATTGAATGTATTCGCACTGTGTGATATCAGTATTGAATGTGTTCACACTGTGTGATATCAGTATTGAATGTGTTGACACTGTGTGATATCAGTATTGAATGTGTGCACACTGTGTGATATCAGTATTGAATGTGTTGACACTGTGTGATATCAGTATTGAATGTATTCACACTGTGTGATATCAGTATTGAATGTATTCACACTGTGTGATATCAGTATTGAATGTGTTGACACTGTGTGATATCAGTATTGAATGTGCGCACACTGTGTGATATCAGTATGGAATGTGTTGACACTGTGATATCAGTATTGAATGTATTCACACTGTCATATCAGTATTGAATGTGTTCACACTGTGTGATATCAGTATTGAATGTGTTGACACTGTGTGATATCAGTATTGAATGTGCGCACACTGTGTGATATCAGTATTGAATGTGTTCACACTGTATGATATCAGTATTGAATGTGTTCACACTGTGTGATATCAGTATTGAATGTGCGCACACTGTGTGATATCATTATTGGATGTGTTGACACTGTGTGATATCTGTATTGAATGTGCGCACACTGAGTGATATCAGTATTGAATGTCTTCACACTGTGTGATATCAGTATTGAATGTGTTCACACTGTGATATCAGTATTGAATGTGTTGTCACTGTGTGATATTAGTATTGAATGTGTTGACACAGTGTGATATCAGTATTGAATGTGCGCACACTGTGTGATATCAGTATTGAATGTGTTGTCACTGTGTGATATCAATATTGAATGTGTTGACACTGTGTGATATCAGTATTGAATGTGTTCACACTGTGATATCAGTATTGAATGTGTTGTCACTGTGTGATATCAGTGTTGAATGTGTTGTCACTGTGTGATATCAGTATTGAATGTGTTGTCACTGTGTGATATCAGTATTGAATGTGCGCACACTGAGCGATATCAGTATTGAATGAGTTGACACTGTGTGATATCAGTATTGAATGTGTTGACACTGTGTTATATCAGTATTGAATGTGTTGACACTGTGTGATATCAGTATAGAATGTGTTGACACTGTGTGATATCAGTATTGAATGTATTCACACTGTGTGATATCAGTATTGAATGTGCGCACACTGTGTGATATCAGTATTGAATGTGTTGACACTGTGTGATATCAGTATTGAATGTATTCACACTGTGTGATATCAGTATTGAATGTATTCACACTGTGATATCAGTATTGAATGTATTCGCACTGTGTGATATCAGCATTGAATGTATTCGCACTGTGTGATATCAGTATTGAATGTGTTCACAGTGTGATATCAGTATTGAATGTGTTGACACTGTGTGATATCAGTATTGAATGTGCACACACTGTGTGATATCAGTATTGAATGTGTTGACACTGTGATATCAGTATTGAATGTATTCACACTGTGTGATATCAGTCTTGAATGTATTCACACTGTGTGATATCAGTCTTGAATGTGTTGACACTGTGTGATATCAGTATTGAATGTGCGCACACTGTGTGATATCAGTATTGAATGTGTTGACACTGTGATATCAGTATTGAATGTATTCACACTGTCATATCAGTATTGAATGTGTTCACACTGTGTGATATCAGTATTGGATGTGTTGACACTGTGTGATATCAGTATTGAATGTGTTGACACTGTGTGACATCAGTATTGAATGTGCGCACACTGTGTGATATCAGTATTGAATGTGTTCACACTGTGTGATATCAGTATTGAATGTGTTCACACTGTGTGATATCAATATTGAATGTGCGCACACTGTGTGATATCAGTATTGAATGTGTTGACACTGTGTGATATCAGTATTGAATGTGTTGACACTGTGTGATATCAGTATTGAATGTGCGCACACTGTGTGATATCAGTATTGAATGTGTTGACACTGTGTGATATCAGTATTGAATGTGCGCACACTGTGTGATATCAGTATTGAATGTGTTGACACTGTGTGATATCAGTATTGAATGTATTCACACTGTGTGATATCAGTATTGAATGTATTCACACTGTGATATCAGTATTGAATGTATTTGCACTGTGTGATATCAGTATTGAATGTATTCGCACTGTGTGATATCAGTATTGAATGTGTTCACACTGTGTGATATCAGTATTGAATGTGTTGACACTGTGTGATATCAGTATTGAATGTGTGCACACTGTGTGATATCAGTATTGAATGTGTTGACACTGTGTGATATCAGTATTGAATGTATTCACACTGTGTGATATCAGTATTGAATGTATTCACACTGTGTGATATCAGTATTGAATGTGTTGACACTGTGTGATATCAGTATTGAATGTGCGCACACTGTGTGATATCAGTATGGAATGTGTTGACACTGTGATATCAGTATTGAATGTATTCACACTGTCATATCAGTATTGAATGTGTTCACACTGTGTGATATCAGTATTGAATGTGTTGACACTGTGTGATATCAGTATTGAATGTGCGCACACTGTGTGATATCAGTATTGAATGTGTTCACACTGTATGATATCAGTATTGAATGTGTTCACACTGTGTGATATCAGTATTGAATGTGCGCACACTGTGTGATATCATTATTGGATGTGTTGACACTGTGTGATATCTGTATTGAATGTGCGCACACTGAGTGATATCAGTATTGAATGTGTTCACACTGTGTGATATCAGTATTGAATGTGTTCACACTGTGATATCAGTATTGAATGTGTTGTCACTGTGTGATATTAGTATTGAATGTGTTGACACAGTGTGATATCAGTATTGAATGTGCGCACACTGTGTGATATCAGTATTGAATGTGTTGTCACTGTGTGATATCAATATTGAATGTGTTGACACTGTGTGATATCAGTATTGAATGTGTTCACACTGTGATATCAGTATTGAATGTGTTGTCACTGTGTGATATCAGTGTTGAATGTGTTGTCACTGTGTGATATCAGTATTGAATGTGTTGTCACTGTGTGATATCAGTATTGAATGTGCGCACACTGTGCGATATCAGTATTGAATGAGTTGACACTGTGTGATATCAGTATTGAATGTGTTGACACTGTGTTATATCAGTATTGAATGTGTTGACACTGTGTGATATCAGTATTGAATGTGTTGACACTGTGTGATATCAGTATTGAATGTATTCACACTGTGTGATATCAGTATTGAATGTGCGCACACTGTGTGATATCACTATTGAATGTGTTGACACTGTGTGATATCAGTATTGAATGTATTCACACTGTGTGATATCAGTATTGAGTGTATTCACACTGTGATATCAGTATTGAATGTATTCGCACTGTGTGATATCAGCATTGAATGTATTCGCACTGTGTGATATCAGTATTGAATGTATTCACACTGTGATATCAGTATTGAATGTATTCGCACTGTGTGATATCAGCATTGAATGTATTCGCACTGTGTGATATCAGTATTGAATGTGTTCACAGTGTGATATCAGTATTGAATGTGTTGACACTGTGTGATATCAGTATTGAATGTGCACACACTGTGTGATATCAGTATTGAATGTGTTGACACTGTGATATCAGTATTGAATGTATTCACACTGTGTGATATCAGTCTTGAATGTATTCACACTGTGTGATATCAGTCTTGAATGTGTTGACACTGTGTGATATCAGTATTGAATGTGCGCACACTGTGTGATATCAGTATTGAATGTGTTGACACTGTGATATCAGTATTGAATGTATTCACACTGTCATATCAGTATTGAATGTGTTCACACTGTGTGATATCAGTATTGGATGTGTTGACACTGTGTGATATCAGTATTGAATGTGTTGACACTGTGTGACATCAGTATTGAATGTGCGCACACTGTGTGATATCAGTATTGAATGTGTTCACACTGTGTGATATCAGTATTGAATGTGTTCACACTGTGTGATATCAATATTGAATGTGCGCACACTGTGTGATATCAGTATTGAATGTGTTGACACTGTGTGATATCAGTATTGAATGTGTTGACACTGTGTGATATCAGTATTGAATGTGCGCACACTGTGTGATATCAGTATTGAATGTGTTCACACTGTGTGATATCAGTATTGAATGTGTTCACACTGTGATATCAGTATTGAATGTGTTCACACTGTGTGATATCAGTATTGGACGTGTTGAAACTGTGTGATATCAGTATTGAATGTATTCACACTGTCATATCAGTATTGAATGTGTTCACACTGTGTGATATCAGTATTGGATGTGTTGACATTGTGTGATATCAGTATTGAATGTGTTGATACTGTGTGATATCAGTATTGAATGTGTTGAAACTGTGTGATATCAGTATTGAATGTGTTGACACTGTGTGATATCTGTATTGAATGTGTGCACACTGTGTGATATTAGTGTTGAATGTGTTGACACTGTGTGATATCAGTATTGAATGTATGCACACTGTGTGATATCAGTGTTGAATGTGTTGTCACTGTGTGATATCAGTATTGAATGTGTTGTCACTGTGTGATATCAGTATTGAATGTGTTGACACTGTGTGATATCAGTATTGAATGTGTTGACACTGTGTGATATCAGTATTGAATGTGTTGACACTGTGTGATATCAGTATTGAATGTATTCACACTGTGTGATATCAGTATTGAATGTATTCACACTGTGATATCAGTATTGAATGTATTTGCACTGTGTGATATCAGTATTGAATGTATTCGCACTGTGTGATATCAGTATTGAATGTGTTCACACTGTGTGATATCAGTATTGAATGTGTTGACACTGTGTGATATCAGTATTGAATGCAAGCACACTGTGTGATATCAGTATTGAATGTGTTGACACTGTGTGATATCAGTATTGAATGTATTCACACTGTGTGATATCAGTATTGAATGTATTCACACTGTGTGATATCAGTATTGAATGTGTTGACACTGTGTGATATCAGTATTGAATGTGCGCACACTGTGTGATATCAGTATGGAATGTGTTGACACTGTGATATCAGTATTGAATGTATTCACACTGTCATATCAGTATTGAATGTGTTCACACTGTGTGATATCAGTATTGAATGTGTTGACACTGTGTGATATCAGTATTGAATGTGCGCACACTGTGTGATATCAGTATTGAATGTGTTCACACTGTATGATATCAGTATTGAATGTGTTCACACTGTGTGATATCAGTATTGAATGTGCGCACACTGTGTGATATCATTATTGGATGTGTTGACACTGTGTGATATCTGTATTGAATGTGCGCACACTGAGTGATATCAGTATTGAATGTGTTCACACTGTGTGATATCAGTATTGAATGTGTTCACACTGTGATATCAGTATTGAATGTGTTGTCACTGTGTGATATTAGTATTGAATGTGTTGACACAGTGTGATATCAGTATTGAATGTGCGCACACTGTGTGATATCAGTATTGAATGTGTTGTCACTGTGTGATATCAATATTGAATGTGTTGACACTGTGTGATATCAGTATTGAATGTGTTCACACTGTGATATCAGTATTGAATGTGTTGTCACTGTGTGATATCAGTGTTGAATGTGTTGTCACTGTGTGATATCAGTATTGAATGTGTTGTCACTGTGTGATATCAGTATTGAATGTGCGCACACTGTGCGATATCAGTATTGAATGAGTTGACACTGTGTGATATCAGTATTGAATGTGTTGACACTGTGTTATATCAGTATTGAATGTGTTGACACTGTGTGATATCAGTATTGAATGTGTTGACACTGTGTGATATCAGTATTGAATGTATTCACACTGTGTGATATCAGTCTTGAATGTGCGCACACTGTGTGATATCAGTATTGAATGTGTTGACACTGTGTGATATCAGTATTGAATGTATTCACACTGTGTGATATCAGTATTGAATGTATTCACACTGTGATATCAGTATTGAATGTATTCGCACTGTGTGATATCAGCATTGAATGTATTCGCACTGTGTGATATCAGTATTGAATGTATTCACACTGTGATATCAGTATTGAATGTATTCGCACTGTGTGATATCAGCATTGAATGTATTCGCACTGTGTGATATCAGTATTGAATGTGTTCACAGTGTGATATCAGTATTGAATGTGTTGACACTGTGTGATATCAGTATTGAATGTGCACACACTGTGTGATATCAGTATTGAATGTGTTGACACTGTGATATCAGTATTGAATGTATTCACACTGTGTGATATCAGTCTTGAATGTATTCACACTGTGTGATATCAGTCTTGAATGTGTTGACACTGTGTGATATCAGTATTGAATGTGCGCACACTGTGTGATATCAGTATTGAATGTGTTGACACTGTGATATCAGTATTGAATGTATTCACACTGTCATATCAGTATTGAATGTGTTCACACTGTGTGATATCAGTATTGGATGTGTTGACACTGTGTGATATCAGTATTGAATGTGTTGACACTGTGTGACATCAGTATTGAATGTGCGCACACTGTGTGATATCAGTATTGAATGTGTTCACACTGTGTGATATCAGTATTGAATGTGTTCACACTGTGTGATATCAATATTGAATGTGCGCACACTGTGTGATATCAGTATTGAATGTGTTGACACTGTGTGATATCAGTATTGAATGTGTTGACACTGTGTGATATCAGTATTGAATGTGCGCACACTGTGTGATATCAGTATTGAATGTGTTCACACTGTGTGATATCAGTATTGAATGTGTTCACACTGTGATATCAGTATTGAATGTGTTCACACTGTGTGATATCAGTATTGGACGTGTTGAAACTGTGTGATATCAGTATTGAATGTATTCACACTGTCATATCAGTATTGAATGTGTTCACACTGTGTGATATCAGTATTGGATGTGTTGACATTGTGTGATATCAGTATTGAATGTGTTGATACTGTGTGATATCAGTATTGAATGTGTTGAAACTGTGTGATATCAGTATTGAATGTGCGCACACTGTGTGATATCAGTATTGAATGTGTTGACACTGTGTGATATCTGTATTGAATGTGTGCACACTGTGTGATATTAGTGTTGAATGTGTTGACACTGTGTGATATCAGTATTGAATGTATGCACACTGTGTGATATCAGTGTTGAATGTGTTGTCACTGTGTGATATCAGTATTGAATGTGTTGTCACTGTGTGATATCAGTATTGAATGTGTTGACACTGTGTGATATCAGTATTGAATGTGTTGACACTGTGTGATATCAGTATTGAATGTGTTGACACTGTGTGATATCAGTATTGAATGTATTCACACTGTGTGATATCAGTATTGAATGTATTCACACTGTGATATCAGTATTGAATGTATTTGCACTGTGTGATATCAGTATTGAATGTATTCGCACTGTGTGATATCAGTATTGAATGTGTTCACACTGTGTGATATCAGTATTGAATGTGTTGACACTGTGTGATATCAGTATTGAATGTGTGCACACTGTGTGATATCAGTATTGAATGTGTTGACACTGTGTGATATCAGTATTGAATGTATTCACACTGTGTGATATCAGTATTGAATGTATTCACACTGTGTGATATCAGTATTGAATGTGTTGACACTGTGTGATATCAGTATTGAATGTGCGCACACTGTGTGATATCAGTATGGAATGTGTTGACACTGTGATATCAGTATTGAATGTATTCACACTGTCATATCAGTATTGAATGTGTTCACACTGTGTGATATCAGTATTGAATGTGTTGACACTGTGTGATATCAGTATTGAATGTGCGCACACTGTGTGATATCAGTATTGAATGTGTTCACACTGTATGATATCAGTATTGAATGTGTTCACACTGTGTGATATCAGTATTGAATGTGCGCACACTGTGTGATATCATTATTGGATGTGTTGACACTGTGTGATATCTGTATTGAATGTGCGCACACTGAGTGATATCAGTATTGAATGTGTTCACACTGTGTGATATCAGTATTGAATGTGTTCACACTGTGATATCAGTATTGAATGTGTTGTCACTGTGTGATATTAGTATTGAATGTGTTGACACAGTGTGATATCAGTATTGAATGTGCGCACACTGTGTGATATCAGTATTGAATGTGTTGTCACTGTGTGATATCAATATTGAATGTGTTGACACTGTGTGATATCAGTATTGAATGTGTTCACACTGTGATATCAGTATTGAATGTGTTGTCACTGTGTGATATCAGTGTTGAATGTGTTGTCACTGTGTGATATCAGTATTGAATGTGTTGTCACTGTGTGATATCAGTATTGAATGTGCGCACACTGTGCGATATCAGTATTGAATGAGTTGACACTGTGTGATATCAGTATTGAATGTGTTGACACTGTGTTATATCAGTATTGAATGTGTTGACACTGTGTGATATCAGTATTGAATGTGTTGACACTGTGTGATATCAGTATTGAATGTATTCACACTGTGTGATATCAGTATTGAATGTGCGCACACTGTGTGATATCAGTATTGAATGTGTTGACACTGTGTGATATCAGTATTGAATGTATTCACACTGTGTGATATCAGTATTGAATGTATTCACACTGTGATACCAGTATTGAATGTATTCGCACTGTGTGATATCAGCATTGAATGTATTCGCACTGTGTGATATCAGTATTGAATGTATTCACACTGTGATATCAGTATTGAATGTATTCGCACTGTGTGATATCAGCATTGAATGTATTCGCACTGTGTGATATCAGTATTGAATGTGTTCACAGTGTGATATCAGTATTGAATGTGTTGACACTGTGTGATATCAGTATTGAATGTGCACACACTGTGTGATATCAGTATTGAATGTGTTGACACTGTGATATCAGTATTGAATGTATTCACACTGTGTGATATCAGTCTTGAATGTATTCACACTGTGTGATATCAGTCTTGAATGTGTTGACACTGTGTGATATCAGTATTGAATGTGCGCACACTGTGTGATATCAGTATTGAATGTGTTGACACTGTGATATCAGTATTGAATGTATTCACACTGTCATATCAGTATTGAATGTGTTCACACTGTGTGATATCAGTATTGGATGTGTTGACACTGTGTGATATCAGTATTGAATGTGCGCACACTGTGTGATATCAGTATTGAATGTGTTCACACTGTGTGATATCAGTATTGAATGTGTTCACACTGTGATATCAGTATTGAATGTGTTCACACTGTGTGATATCAGTATTGGACGTGTTGACACTGTGTGATATCAGTATTGAATGTATTCACACTGTCATATCAGTATTGAATGTGTTCACACTGTGTGATATCAGTATTGGATGTGTTGACATTGTGTGATATCAGTATTGAATGTGTTGATACTGTGTGATATCAGTATTGAATGTGTTGAAACTGTGTGATATCAGTATTGAATGTGCGCACACTGTGTGATATCAGTATTGAATGTGTTGACACTGTGTGATATCTGTATTGAATGTGTGCACACTGTGTGATATTAGTGTTGAATGTGTTGACACTGTGTGATATCAGTATTGAATGTATGCACACTGTGTGATATCAGTGTTGAATGTGTTGTCACTGTGTGTTATCAGTATTGAATGTGTTGTCACTGTGTGATATCAGTATTGAATGTGTTGACACTGTGTGATATCAGTATTGAATGTGTTGACACTGTGTGATATCAGTATTGAATGTGTTGTCACTGTGTGATATTAGTGTTGAATGTGTTGTCACTGTGTGATATCAGTATTGAATGTGTTGACACACTGTGATATCAGTATTGAATGTGCGCACACTGTGTGATATCAGTATTGAATGTGTTGACACTGTGTGATATCAGTATTGAATGTGTTGTCACTGTGTGATATCATTATTGAATGTATTCACACTGTGTGAGATCAGTATTGAATGTATTCACACTGTGTGATATCAGGATTGAATGTGTTGACACTGTGTGATATCAGTATTGAATGTGTTGACACTGTGTGATACCAGTATTGAATGCAAGCACACTGTGTGATATCAGTATTGAATGCATTCACACTGTGTCATATCAGTGTTGAATGTGTTCACACTGTGTGATATCAGTATTGGACGTGTTGACACTGTGTGATATCAGTATTGAATGTATTCACACTGTCATATCAGTATTGAATGTGTTCACACTGTGTGATATCAGTATTGGATGTGTTGACATTGTGTGATATCAGTATTGAATGTGTTGATACTGTGTGATATCAGTATTGAATGTGTTGAAACTGTGTGATATCAGTATTGAATGTGCGCACACTGTGTGATATCAGTATTGAATGTGTTGACACTGTGTGATATCAGTATTGGACGTGTTGACACTGTGTGATATCAGTATTGAATGTATTCACACTGTCATATCAGTATTGAATGTGTTCACACTGTGTGATATCAGTATTGGATGTGTTGACATTGTGTGATATCAGTATTGAATGTGTTGATACTGTGTGATATCAGTATTGAATGTGTTGAAACTGTGTGATATCAGTATTGAATGTGCGCACACTGTGTGATATCAGTATTGAATGTGTTGACACTGTGTGATATCTGTATTGAATGTGTGCACACTGTGTGATATTAGTGTTGAATGTGTTGACACTGTGTGATATCAGTATTGAATGTGTTGACACTGTGTGATATCTGTATTGAATGTGTGCACACTGTGTGATATTAGTGTTGAATGTGTTGACACTGTGTGATATCAGTATTGAATGTATGCACACTGTGTGATATCAGTGTTGAATGTGTTGTCACTGTGTGATATCAGTATTGAATGTGTTGTCACTGTGTGATATCAGTATTGAATGTGTTGACACTGTGTGATATCAGTATTGAATGTGTTGACACTGTGTGATATCAGTATTGAATGTGTTGTCACTGTGTGATATTAGTGTTGAATGTGTTGTCACTGTGTGATATCAGTATTGAATGTGTTGACACACTGTGATATCAGTATTGAATGTGTTGTCACTGTGTGATATCAGTATTGAATGTGTACACACTGTGTGATATCAGTATTGAATGTGTTGACACTGTGTGATATCAGTATTGAATGTGTTGTCACTGTGTGATATCATTATTGAATGTATTCACACTGTGTGAGATCAGTATTGAATGTATTCACACTGTGTGATATCAGGATTGAATGTGTTGACACTGTGTGATACCAGTATTGAATGCAAGCACACTGTGTGATATCAGTATTGAATGCGTTCACACTGTGTCATATCAGTGTTGAATGTGTTGTCACTGTGTGATATCAGTATTGAATGTGTTCACACTGTGTGATATCAGTATTGAATGTGTTGACACTGTGTGATATCAGTATTGAATGTATTCACACTGTGTGGTATCAGTATTGAATGTATTCACACTGTGTGATATCAGGATTGAATGTGTTGACACTGTGTGATACCAGTATTGAATGTATTCACACTGTGTGATATCAGGATTGAACGTGTTCACACTGTGATATCAGTATTGAATGTGTTCACACTGTGATATCAGTATTGAATGTGTTGTCATTGTGTGATATCAGTGTTGAATGTGTTGTCACTGTGTGATATCGGTATTGAATGTATTCACACTGTGTGATATCAGGATTGAATGTGTTGACACTGTGTGATACCAGTATTGAATGTATTCACACTGTGTGATATCAGTATTGAATGTGTGTACACTGTGTGATATCAGTATTGAATGAGTTGTCACTGTGTGATATCAGTATTGAATATATGCACACTGTGTGATATCAGTATTGAATGTATTGTCACTGTGTGATATCAGTATTGAATGTGTTGTCACTGTGTGATATCAGTATTGAATGTGTTGTCACTGTGTGATATCAGTATTGAATGTATGCACACTGTGTGATATCAGTATTGAATGTGTTGACACTGTGTGATATCAGTATTGAATGTGTTGTCACTGTGTGATATCAGTATTGAATGTGTTGTCACTGTGTGATATCAGTATTGGATGTATTCACACTATGTGATATCAGGATTGAATGTGTTGACACTGTGTGATATCAGTATTGAATGTATTCACACTGTGTGATATCAGTATTGAATGTGTTGACACTGTGTGATATCAGTATTGAATGTGTTGTCACTGTGTGATATCAGTATTGAATGTGTTGACACTGTGTGATATCAGTATTGAATGTGTTGACACTGTGTGATATCAGTATTGAATGTGTTGTCACTGTGTGATATCAGTATTGAATGTCTTGTCACTGTGTGATATCAGTATTGAATGTGATAACACTGTGATATCAGTACTGAATGTGATACACTGTGTGATATCAGTACTGAATGTGATACACTGTGTGATATCAGTATTGGATGTGTTCGCACTGTGTGATATCAGTATTGAATGTGTTGTCACTGTGTGATATCAGTATTGAATGTGTTGTCACTGTGTGACATCAGTACTGAATGTGATACACTGTGTGATATCAGTATTGGATGTGTTCACACTGTGTGATATCAGTATTGAATGTGTTGACACTGTGTGATTTCAGTATTGAATGTGTTGACACTGAGTGATATCAGTATTGAATGTGTTCACACTGTGTGATATCAGTATTGAATGTGTTGTCACTGTGTGATATCAGTATTGAATATGTTCACACTGTGTGATATCAGTATTGAATGTGATAACACTGTGTTATATCTGTATTGAATGTGTTCACACTGTGTTATATCAGTACTGAATGTGATACACTGTGTGATATCAGTATTGAATGTGATAACACTGTGTGATATCAGTATTGAATGTGTTGACACTGTGTGATATCAGTATTGAATGTGATAACACTGTGTTATATCAGTAGTGAATGTGTTGACACTGTGTTATATCAGTATTGAATGTGTTGACACTGTGTTATATCAGTATTGAATGTGTTTACAGTGTGTTATATCAGTATTTAATGTGTTCACACTGTGTTATATCAGTATTGAATGTGTTGACACTGTGATATATCAGTATTGAATGTGATAACACTGTGTTATATCAGTATTGAATGTTAATATTGTTGTGCACACTTCCACCTCCAACTGTTTGAAGCTCTCTTTGCTGAGATACAAGTGAGACATTCGAGTGTGTGAGACGGTGCCGAGAAGCCCATAGTCAGGATACCCAATTGTGTAGAAAGGTTGGAGAAAGTTAAGCTTTTTGGCCTGGAAAGTAGACATCTTGAGAGACAACGGTCGTGAGTTAGATTGTACATTTATCTGAGTGGACAAGAAAAATGCAGATTACCATTGGTGAGGCTAATATAAATCTTCCAGTGTTGTGGAAGAGTAGGAGAGTGGGAACAATTGGAAATGCTGTACCAAACAGCTGTTGTACTGCAGCAGATTCAAATAAATATAACATCATTTTAGCTCTGATATTCAGACATTCCTTACACATTGAGAAATGAAGGATGATAAGGATTCCCAGAGAGAGTAATGGAAGGGAAACTGAATTACACCCTCGGGTGGCATCGCTGTACAGGGGGAGAGTGGGGTGGGGGGGTTTGGAGAGACTGGCAGAGCAACAGCAATAGGTGATTCGACAGTTCGGGGAACTGATAGGTGTTCCTACAGCTGCGGATGTGATTTGAATTCGAATTGAATTGAATTGAATTATGATTGTCACATTGTCACACATCTCGGCACAACATCGTGGGCCAAAGGGCCTGTTCTGTGCTGTACTGTTCTATGTTCTATGTATTGGAATACAGTGAGAAGTATTGTTTCTTGTGAGCTGTTACAGACAAAACATACCGTTCATAGAGTACTTAGGGGAGAAGGAAAGGAGAGGGTGCAGAATATAGTGTTACAGTCACAGATTGTGGTGTAGAGAAAGAACAGCTTAATGTGTGATTGGACCATTCAAAAGTCTGACGGCGGCAGGGAAGAAGCTGTTCTTGAGTTGGTTGGTACATGTTTTCAGACTTCTGTACCTTTTCCTGATGGAAGAAGGCGAAGAGAGTTCCGGGGTACGTGGGGTCCTTGATTATGCTGACTGCTTTTCCGAGGCAGCGGGAAGTGTAGATGGAGTCAATGGATGGGAGGCTGGTTTGCGTGATGGACTGGGCTTCATTCACAACCATTTGTAGTGTTTTGCGGTCTTGGTCAGGAATCCGTAGAATCCCTACAATGCAGAAGGAGGCCATTTGGTTCATTGAGACTGCATCAACCTTCTGAGAGAGCGCTTTGAGGCAGTAGTGCCAACCATTGTGCCACCATGCCACCTATGTTCAGTATCAAAGGGGGATGCATTTAGACGACAGGGAACATTGTGTCATAAGGTTTAGGTTGGCTGTGTAAAAGGACAAAGAATCATAGAATCCTTACAGTGCAGAAGGAAGCCATTGGGTCAATCGAGGCTGCACCAACTCTCTGACAGAGCATCTTACCCAGGCCCTCTCCCCCACCCTATCCCTGTTACCCCCTGCATTTACCGTGGCCAACCCCCCTAACCCACACATCTTTGGACACTAAGTGGCAACTTAACATGGCCAATCCACCTAACCAGCACATCTTTGGATTGTGGGAACAGTCTAGAATGGTATGAAGGCATTGGAGAGGGTGCACAACAGATTCACGAGAATGATTCCGAGGATGAGGACCTTCAGTCATGAAGATAGATTGGAGAAGTTAAGACTGCTCTCTTTGGGGAAGCGAAGACAGAGAGAAGATTTGTTAGAGATATTCACTTTGGAGGAAATAATAGCAAATTGGATTATTATCTAAATGGAAAAAAATTACAACATGCTACTGTGCAAAGGGACCTGGGGGTCCTTGTGCATGAGACGCAAAAACCCAGTCTGCAGGTGCAACAAGTGATCAAGAAGGCAAATGGGATGTTGGCCTATATCGCAAGGGGGATAGAATATAAAAGCAGAGATGTCTTGCTGCATCTGTACAGGGCATTGGTGAGGCCACAGCTGGAATACTGTGTGCAGTATTGGTCCCCTTATTTGCGGAAGGATATATTGGCCTTGGAGGGAGTGCAGAGAAGGTTCACCAGGTTGATACCAGAGATGAAGGGTGTTGATTATGAGGAGAGACAGAGCAGATTGGATTTGTACTCGTTGGAATTTAGAAGGCTGAGGAGGGATCTTATAGAGACCTATAAGATAATGAAGGGGCTGGATAGGGTAGAGGTGGAGAGATTCTTTCCACTTAGAAAGAAAGCTAGAACTAGAGGGCACAGCCTCAAAATAAAGTGGGGTCAGTTTAGGACAGAGTTGAGGAGGAACTTCTTCTCTCAGAGGGTGGTGAATCTCTGGAATTCTCTGCCCACTGAAGTGGTGGAGGCTACCTCGTTGAATATGTTTAAATCACGGATAGATGGATTCCTGATCGGTAAGGGAATTAGGGGTTCTAGGGATCAGACGGGTAAGTGGAACTGATCCACTTCAGATCAGCCATGATCTTATTGAATGGCGGGGCAAGCTCGAGGGGCTAGATGGCCTACTCCTGCTCCTATTTTTTATGTTCTTATGTTCTTCTATTCAAAATCATGTGCAGGCTGGACAGAGCAGATAGGGAGAAAAGTTTCTCATTCATGAAAGGATCAAGGACGAGAGGGCACTGATTTAGAGTAATTGACAAAAGAAGCAAAAGCGAGGTGAGGAAAAATTTATTTGCGACAGCGAATGGCTAGGGACTGGAAGCACTCACTGCCTGAGAGCGTGATGGAGGTAGGTTTAATTGAAGCCTTCAGAAAGGAATTAAACTGTTGCCTGATAAGGAAGAATGTGCTGGGTTACGGGGAGAAGGCAGGGGAGTGATACGGGGTGAAATGCCCGTTCAGAGAGCCAGGGTAAAGACGATGGGCTGAATGGATTCCCTTCCACACCGCAAAAATTCTCTGATTGTAAATTCAGAGGAAGCAAATCGTCATTCTCCTAGGAAGCTAGGAACAGAAGTGGGCCGTTCAGCCCCCCCCAAGCCTGTTCTTTATCCATAATTACCTCGTGATCTTTGGAAGGAATCTACATGTTCATTAGCAATATTCCACACTGTAAAGAATATTAAATATTGTCTAATTTATGGTAGTTATATTTGATTTTTTAAATAGTGGTCTGGTACAACTTAACATTGCGTAAAGGTTAGATAACAGCCTCTGGATCCTGAATTCTAATCCAGGTGGGATTAGTGGGAGCAAAACTTCCTGTTTATTGGCTGTGAGAGTCCAACATGAGATGAACTTGGCAGCCTGAAAATTCAGTTCCTGGGGGCTATGAAATTGGCATTCTCCCTCAGGAGGGATACTTGGGAAACAGTGGCACAGCTAATGAGATAATGCTGCACCTTGTGGTTGGTTCAGAGTTGGAGGAATTTAATTGGGCTATAACTGAACCTGCCTGATGCCAATACTGGGTGAACAAAGCGGGGTCGTCTATGTAACCTCAGCGCTAACCTCCCTCCAAACAGGTGAGGTTTTAAGGAGAGTTATAGATGAAAGAATCGCTATCTCTGTTTTCTAGAAAACATGGAGTGACTTTCAGGGCTGGGGGATGAAAGGGACCTCACTAAATTGGACTCAGTAAACTAGTGGCACAGCCTGAACACCCCAGATATGAAAGAGTCCGTGTCCATATGCAACAAGACCTGGACAACATTAAGGCTTGAGCTGATAAATTGTGTTCGTGCCACACAAGTGTCAGGCAGTGACCATCATCAATAAGACAGAATCTAACCATCATGCTGTGACATTCAATAGCATCACCATCACTGAATGTCCTACTCTCCTCATACTGTGGGCTGCCACATCCCTGAAACTGAACTAGACCAGACATGTCTACCAGAGCAAGTCAGAAGTTGGGAATTCTACGGTGAGTAACTCACCTCCTGACTCCCCAAAGTCTGTCTCCCATCTACAAGGCACAAGTCAGGAGCGTGATGGAATATTCCTCACTTGCCTGGATGAGTGCAGGTCCAACAACACTCAAGAAGCTTGACACCATCCAGGGCAAAGCAGCCCACTTGATTGGCACCACATCCACCGCTTTAAACATTCACTCCCTCCGCCACCAATGCACAGTGGCAGCAGTCTGTACCTTCTATAAGATGCACTACAGGTGAGTTCCTCCGACAGCATCTTCCAAACCCATGGCCTTTTCTATAAAGACAAGGGCAGCAGGTGCATGAATCATAGAAACCCTACAGTGCAGAAGGAGGCCATTCAGCCCATCGAGTCTGCACCAACCACAATCCCACCCAGGCCCTACCCCCACATATTTACCCGCTAATCCCTCTAACCTATGCATCTCAGGACTCTAAGGGGCAATTTTTAACCTGGCCAATCAACCTAACCCGCACATCTTTGGACTGTGGGAGGAAACCGGAGCACCCGGAGGAAACCCACGCAGACACGAGGAGAATGTGCAAACTCCACACAGACAGTGACCCGAGCCGGGAATCGAACCCGGGACCCTGGAGCTGTGAAGCAGCAGTGCTAACCACTGTGCTACCGTGCCGCCCTACCATGAGATGGGTAGTGGGAACACTACCACATGCAAGCTCCCCTCCAAGTCACCCACCATCCCAATTTGGAAATATATCCCCGTTCCTTCACTGTCACTGGGTCACTATGCTGGCACTTGGTCCCTAACAGCACTGTGGGTGTACCTACACCTCAGCAACTGCAGTGGTTCAAGAAGGCGGCTCACCACCACCTTCTCCATGGGCAATTAGGAATGGGTAATAAATTCTGGACCTAGCCAGTGACGCCTATATTCCATGAAAAAATACAGAAAAGAAATTAAACTAAAAACTATCGGTAATTTGCCTCAAAGTTTCAGGGGTGTTCTGAATTTAGGTTCGGATGAATTATCTGCAGTGTATTTATTTATGATATTGCAGGGTAATGCAGACACTAATTACAGGGAAATGTCAGCTTGCATCTGAAGGTTATCGAATCATAGAATCCCCTACAGTGCAGAAGGAGTCCATTGAGTCTGCACCGACTCTCTGACAGAATATCTTATGCAGGCCTACCTCCCTCCCCATCCTATTTCCGGAACCCCACACATTTCCCATGGCTAATCCATCTAACCTACACCTTTTGGGACAATTTACCATAGCCAATCCATCTGACCTGCACATCTTTGGTCTGTGGGAGGAAACTGGAGCACCCAGAGGAAACCCACGCAGACACGGGGAGAACGTGCAAACTCCGCACAGACAGTGACCCGAGGCCGGAATTGAACCTGGGTCTCTGGTGCTGTGAGGCAGCAGTGCTAACCGTTGTGCCACCGTGCAGCCCTTGCAGAGAAGGTTCGTGAGCATGGTTCCTGGGATGAGAAGTCCATCTTATGAGGGGTAGAGTAAAAAGGACCCGGACTCTCCGGAGTTCAGTAAAATGAGAGGTGAGCTCAATGAAAGATACAAGATTCTGAAGGGGCTGGACAAGGCTGGTATTGAGATTCCCCTGGCTGGGGAATCCAGAATAAGGGGGACACAATCTCAACATCAGGGACCGATCCATTAGGATTGAGATGAGGAGAAATTTCTTCACTCAAAGGGTTGTGAATCTTTAGAATGTTCAACACAAGATGCTCCATCATTGAGTATACAATTGAGGCTGAGATAGGGGGATTCTTGGGGAATCTCAGTGAATTAAGGGGACATAGAACATTGATTAGGGCACAGCTCGAGTACTGTGTGCAGTTCTAGTCACCTCACTATAGGAAGGTACACTGGAGGGGGTCCAGAGCAGATTCACCAGGATGTTGCCGAAGGCGAACCAAAAGGAGAGACTGGATAGGCTTGGATTGTTTTCTTTAGGGCAGAGGGGCTAAGGATGGGGGGGGACATGATTGAGGCATATAAGATAATTAGGGACAGGGTGAGTAGGGAGCAGCTGTTCCCCTTGTTTGAGGGGGTCAATCATGAGGGAAGCATAGTTTTAGGGAAAGGGGCAGGAGATCCAGAGGGGATTTGAGAAAACATTTTTCACTCAGAGAGTGGTGGGAATCTGGAAAGCGCTGCCTGGGAAGGTAGTGGAGGCCACAAACCTCACAAACTTTAAAAACTATTTGGATGAGCATTTGAAATATCAAAACATTCAAGGATATGGGACAAGTGCAGGAAAATGGGATTAGTGTGACTTTAGTGGTAGTTATTGTCGATGCAAACTCGATGGGCTGAAGGGCCTTTTCTGCGCTGTATGACTCTTCGGAGAGAGGACAGGAAAGCGGAGTTGAGACCGAAGATTAGCCATAGTCAAAGGGCTGAATGGTCGACTCCTACTGTTATTTCTGCTGACATACACTCACACATTCATAACACGTAAGGTTAGCACAGACAGTCGATGACACTAGCCAGGTTACTTTTGCTGCATACACATGACGTTCCATTCTGGGCTGCCGTGGAAGAACCATTAACATAGCATCGATCTCTCGTGTCTCTGCCCATGGGGAATCAGGCTGCTGTTTTCCAATGAAGTAGAGTTCAAGGCCATGGGATAATTTGACGTGGGATGTATTTTCGTCCTCATTTTAAATCCACACAGTTTCTGTCTGTATTTTTATCGAATGCTGTAATATATTCACTTATGGTTAAATAGCAAAAGGTACAGCAATTACAGAAAATAGAAATAATTTGAGCGCGTCATAGAAGGTGATAAACTGGGAGAGATCTCAGCGCCCCTCACTGGCTTCAGTTACAACAGGATAAGCTTATCTAATGGCTTCCATTATCATTGTAGATGTGGGAATTTAGAATGTCAGATGTTGTTGCAAAAGGATGGGATTAAAAGAAAGCAAGGTTTGTACATAGGAAGTGGACCGATAGATGGGTGGCATGGTGACACAGTGGTTAGTACTGTTGCCTCATAATGCCAGGGACCTGGGTTCAATTCTGGCCTCTGCTGACTGTATGGAGTTTACACGTTCTTCCCGTGTCTGCGTGGGTTTCCTCCGGGTGCTGTGATTTCCTCCCATAGTTCAAAGATGTGCGGGTTAGGTGGATTGGCCGTGCTAAATTGCCCATTAGTGCCCACAGATGTGTAGGTTAGGTGAATTGGCGATGATCAATGTGTGGGGTTATAGGGATGGGGTGAGGGATTGGGATTATGGCTACGGCTATGAGGTAGGGTACACTTTCGGAGAGTCGATGCAGACCTGATGGGCCGAATGGCCTTTTCTGCATTGTGGGGATTCTATGATTCCCCTGGAGCTACTTCTCCCGCTCACCTACTGTCTGGTTCTGGCTTCATTATTAAGTCAATTGTTTGTCTACCATTGCTTCTCTCCACTCACCCGCTGCATATTTCCAGCACTTACTGCCTGAGCCACTGGATCTCTAGCCCTGGATCTGTGATTCTAGATAACTCCTTACATTGGTAAAGTCACATTTGGAGTACTGCGTACAATTCTGGTTAACCTGCAATAGGAAGGATGTTATTAAACTGGAAAGGGTGCAAAAATGATTTACAAGGATATTACTGGGACTGGAAGGTTTGAATTAGAAGGAGAGGCTGGATAGAATCCCTACATTGCAGAAAGAGGCCATTTGGCCCATCGAGCCTGCACCGACAACAATTCCACCCAGGCCCTGTTGCCGTAACCCCACATATTTACCCTGCTAATCCCCCTGATACTAAGGGAGATTCCCTAGAGCGTAGGAGGATGAGGGGTGAACTCATAGAGGTTTATAAAATCATGAGGGGTGTAGATAAGGCGAATAGCCAAGGTCTTTTCCCCAGGGTGGGGGAGTCCAAAACTAGAGGGCACAGGTTTAAGGTGAGAGGGGAAAGATTTAAAAGGGACCTGAGGGGCAACTTTTTCACATAGAGGGTGGTGTGTGTATGGAATGAGCTGCCAGAGGAGGTGGTAGAGGCGGGCACAATTACAACATTTAAATGATATTTGGACAGATACACGGATGGGAAAGGTTTATAGGGATATGGGCCCAATGCAAGCAAGTGGGACAAGTTCAGTTTAGGAAGCCTGGTCAGCATGAATGAGTTGGGCCGAAGGGCCTGTTTCCATGCTGTATATCTCTATGACTTTGTAACTCCTGACTGGGTTTTCTTTCTCTCTCTCTCTGTCCTTTCCTTCCAGGGGACATGGAGGAGTTGGAAGCTCTCTGGCTGACCGGAATCTGCCACAATGAGAAGAACGAGGTGATGAGTAGCCAGCTGGATGTTGACAACATGGCGGGTGTGTTCTACATGTTGGGTGCAGCAATGACCCTGAGCCTCCTCACCTTTATCTGCGAGCACCTCTTCTACTGGCAGCTGAGGCATTGCTTCATGGGCGTCTGCACCGGCAAACCAGGCATGATGTTCTCCGTCAGCAGGGTAAGGCCATAACTCTCTGTCTCTGCCCGCTTGCACGTCTTCTCCTCACAACTTGGCTTTGGAGGGCTTGGGGGGCAGATAGTGCTGCAGTGGGAATGTCACTGGGCTAGCAAAGCACCAGCCCCCAGGCTGATGCTCTGGGGGGGGGGGGGGACACGGTTCAAAGCTCACCCTGGCAGCTGATGGAATTCAAATTCAATGCATAAAAATCTGTAACAGAAAACTAGTCTCCTTAACGGTGACCATGAAACTATCATTATAAAAACCCATCTGGTTCACTAATGTCCTTTAGGGAAGGAAATCTGCCGTCCTTACTTGGTCTGGCCTACATGTGACTCCAGAGCCACAGCAATGTGGTTTGACACTTAAATGTCCCCTGAAATGGCCCAGCGAGACACTCAGTTCAAGGGTATTAGGGATGGGCACCAAATGCTGGCCCAGCCAGCGACACCCACATCTCATGAAAGAATTTAAAAACAGACCAACATCCAGTTTGATGCTGATGAATGACACTGCACAGACAGATTGAGGATCTGAGTGATTGACTCCCTCAGGCCTTTGATTTAACCCTTGAATTTAAATCATTGGCTGATGAGCAATACTGCTCACTGTTCCTGATTGGATAACTCACCTCTGTTGATGATTGGATAATTCACTGCAGCTCATTAATCCTGATTGGATAACTCACCACTGCTCACTGTCCCTGATTGGATAACTCACCACTGCTCACTGTCTCTGATTGGATAACCCATCACTGCTCACTGTCCCTGATTGGATAACTCATCACTGCTCACTGTCCCTGATTGGATAACTCACCACTGCTCACTGTCTCTGATTGGATACCCATCACTGCTCACTGTCCCTGATTGGGTAACTCATCACTGCTCACTGTCCCTGATTGGATAACTCACCTCACGCACATCAATGGCAACAATTGGATGATTGACTGCAGCTTGTTTGCTGATTGGGTGATTAATCCACGTGTACAAAGTCACCCAGTGCAGAAAAGGCCCTTTGGCCCATCGAGTCGGCACTGACAGTAACAACCACTAAAGTTGCGCTAATCTCATTTTCCTGCACTTGTCCCATATCCTTGAATGTTTTGATATTTTAGGTGCTCACCCAAATATCTTTTAAAGGTTGTAAGGTTTTCGGCCTGCACTACCTTCCCAGGCAGTGCATTTCAGATTTCCAACCCCTCTGAGTGAAAAAGGTGTTTCTCAAATCCCCTCTGGATCTCCTGCCCCTTCCTTTAAAACTATGCCCCTTGTGATATGATGAGATTGGAATTGGGATTCCTTATGGTTGTGATTCACTCCCCCCGCCCCGTCCCCCCCCCCCCCCCCACCCCCCCCCAAAAAAAAACCCCAGCGAGATATGGACAACTGAGACTCCCATAAGACTTACCTGTTCCTATTTCCCACTTTTCTCTGTGTTTTATTTTTTACGATAGGACATCTCCAAGGTACATTTCTAACCAATTACACTGACCCTCGCTACTCTGTCAGGTGAATGGATGTTTAGCCTGGGCTCTTGCACCAGAAGGCATTGAATGTGACTCTCTGTAATGGCCCAATGTTTAAACACGTCACCCAGTCCCTCACTGAGAATTCAGGAGGTTTCTGACTGGATTCCAGGTCTGTGCTGAATGAACGGATCTCAGCCAGGCTGCAACTGGCCTCCAGTCATCCAGGAGGGTGTCACAGTGGCCCAGTGGTTCGCCTCACAGCGCCAGGGTCTCGGATTCGATTCCCGGCTTGGGTGACTGTCTGTGCGGAGTCTGCACATTCTCCCCATGTCTGCGTGGGTTTCCTCCGGGTGCTCCAGTTTCCTCCCACAGTCCGAAAGACGTGTTGGTTAGACGCATTGGCCATGCTAAATTCTCCCTCAGTATACCCAAACAGACGCCGGAGTGTGGCGACTAGGGGATTTTCCACAGTAACTTCATTACAGTGTTCATGTAAGCCTACTTGTAACACTAATAAATAAACTTTAAAAGTTTAAGCTTGTTAAGCGATGTTTGTTGAGGGATAAATATGGGTCCGGAGGCTGGGGTGAACTCTCCTGCTCTTTGCTGAATAGAGCCACAGCGGTCACCTAATGGGAGCAGACAGGGTTTTGAGTTTAGCGTCTCATTCAAAAGGTGACACCTCCAATAGCACAGCGTTCCCTCAATACTGCACCAAAGTGTCCGGGTAGATTATGTCCTCGAGTTGTAGGAGTGGACTGAATGGGGCGGCATGGTGGCACAGTGGTTAGCACTGCTGCCTCACAGCGCCAGCGACCTGGGTTCAGTTCCGACTTCAGGTCACTGTCTGGAGTTTGCACGTTCTCCCCGTGTCTGTGTGGGTTTCCTCTGGGTGCTCCAGTTTCCTCTCACAGTCCAGAGATGTGCGGGTTAGGTTGATTGGCCATGCTAAATTGACCCTAGTGTCAGGGGGATTATCAGGGGTTATGGGTATAGGAGCTGGGTGGGAATGTGGTCGGTGCAGACTCGATGGGCCAAATGACCTCCTTCTGCACTGTAGGGATTCTATCTATCCATGACTGACTCTGGATGAAACTGACATGGCGGGGTTAGTTTTGTGTCTGTTACTGAGAACTCGATGCGCAGTAACATTCACAGCCCACTATCGGAGCTCAACTCCGCGGATATGTGAAAGTAACACTTCCATAACGTGCTTCTCTCCGAGGATGGTAAATCTGTGCAATTCTTCACCGCAGAGGGTGTCGAGACTGGGTCCTTAAATGTGTCCAAGGCTGAGATTGATAGATTTTTAATTAGTAAGGTAATCGAGGGTTGTGGGGATCATAGAATCATCATCATAGAATTATAGAATTCCTAGAGTATGGAAGTGGCCATTTGGCCCATCGAGCATGCACCGACTTTCTCTGACATAGTATCGTACTCGGGCCCTTTCCTCCACCCTATCCCCGTACCCCACACATTTAGCATGGCCAATCCACCTAACCTACATCTTTGAACACTGAGGGGCAATTTAACATGGCCAATCATAAGACTATAAGATATAGGAGTATCAGCACATTGTGTCTGCTCCACCATTCAATCATGGCTGATATGATTCTCATCCCCATTCTCCTGCCTTCTCCCCGTAACCCTTGATCCCCTTATTGATCAAGAACTTATTATCTCTGTCTTAAAGACACTTAATGACCTGGCCTCCACAGTCCTCTGTGGCAATGAGTTCCACAGATTCACCACCCTCTGGCTGAAGAAATTCCTCCTCATCTCAGTTTTAAAGGAGCGTCCCTTCACTCTGAGGTTGTGCCCTCGAGTTCTAGTCTCTCCCACTAGTGGAAACATCCTCTCCACGTCCACTCTATCCAGGCCTCTCAATATTCTGTAAGTTTCAATTAGATCTTCCGTCAGCCTTCTCAACTCCATCGAATATAGACCCAGACACCTCAACTGCTCCCCATATGACAAACCCTTCATTCCTGGGATCATTCTTGTGAACCTCCTCTGGACCCCTTCCAAGGCCAGCACATCCTTCCTTAGGTATGGAGCCCAAAACTGCTCACAATATTCCAAATCCACCCAACCCACGCATCTTTGGACTGTGGGAGGATACTCGAGCACCCGGAGGTAACCCACGCAGACACAGGGAGAACGTGCAAACTCCACACAGATAGTCACCCAAAGCCAGAATTGAACCCTGATGCTGTGAGGCAGCAATGTTAACCATTGTGAAATCGTGGATAATGCGGGAAAGTGGAGTTGATGATTATCAGATCAGATCAGTCACAATCTCATTGGATAGCAGAGCAGACTCGACGGGCCAAATGGCCTAATTCTGCTCCAATGACATATGGTTTAAATCCAAATGTGAATCAGGAGAATTTTCTTTGCCAAGAAGGTGGTGGGAGATCTCTGAGTTCCTAGCACATTTGATTTGATTTGATTTGATTTACTATTGTCACATGTATTGAGATACAGTGAAAAGTATTGTTTTTGCATGCTCTACAGATGAAGCATACTGTTCATAGAGTACATAGAGGAGAAGGAAAGTAGAGGGTGCAGAATGTAGTGTCATAGCAAGGGTGTAGAGAAAGATCAACTTCATATATGATAGGACCATTCAGAAGTCTGATGGCAGCAGGAAAGAAGCTGTTCTTGAGTCGGTTGGTACGTGATTTCAGACCTTTTGATCTTTTTCCCCGATGGAAGGTGGAAGAGAGAATGTCCAGGGTGTGTGGGATCCTTAATTATTTATGCTGGCTGTTTTTCCGAGGCACTGGGAAGTGTAGACAGAGTCAATGGATGGGAGGCTGGTTTGAGTGATGGACTGGGCTTTGTTCACAACCCTTCGTAGTTTCTTGCCGGTCTTGGGCAGAGCAGGAGCCGTACCAAGCTATGATACAACCAGAAAGAATGCTTTCTATGGTACATATGTAAAAGTTGGCGAGTGTCGTAGCGGACATGCCAAATTTCAGAATCAATTTCTTTAAGGGCAAGTTAGATAGGGTGGGGCGGGGGTGGGGGGAAGGGAAAGAAGGTTTTGGTGAAAGGGGATGATAAAAGATTGTGGGAGGAGCCCAGATGGATCAGCGAATGGCCTATTTCTGTCTTGCATCTTCAGTGTAATTCTATATAATTGGTACCTGCTGTTTAAGAATGCTAAGAGCCATTTCAATAATGTTTTAGATTAACTTCTTTGAACGTTAGTGTTTCGCACACCCACTGAGCTGCTCCTCACTTTCTGTTGTGCTTTGTTTCAGGGTATTTATAGCTGCATTCACGGTGTCCCCATTGAGGATAACAAGTCTTGCATGGAGTCCCCCACCGCCACCGTCAACGACACCCATTCCAACATCATGCGGCTGCTGAGGACGGCCAAGAGCATGGCCAACCTCACCGGGGTCAACGGCACGCACTTCGGCTCCCCGCAGAGCGCCCTCGACTTCATCGGCCGTGACCCGTCCGTCTTCGACGTCTCCGAGCACAGGCGCAGCTTCACCCACTCCGACTGCAAGTCCTACCAGCCCGATGACAACCTCTTCAGTGACTACATCAGCGAGGTGGAGAGGACATTTGGAAACCTCCATGCCAAGGACACCAACAGCATTTACCAGGACCATTATCACCATCACCGGCCACACAGTATCGCCAGTACCAGCTCCCTGGACATCCCCTACGAGTGCGACAACGCCATATTTGGTACTCAAGGTAGGCCGCTGTCCAGGAAGCCCTTTGAGATTGGTTTGCCCCTGAAACATGCACAAGGCCACCTCAGTGACAGCTACGAGAACCACAAGTACTTGTTTAAAAATGACCGCTATGCCCACGATGACCTGATCCGATCCGACGTCTCTGACATATCGACCCACACGGTGACCTACGGCAACATTGGTAACACCAAGCGGCGTAAGCAGTATAAAGACAGCCTGAAGAAGAGGCCGGCTTCGGCCAAGTCCCGGAAGGAGTTTGACGAGATTGAACTCGCCTACCGGCGGAAAGCCCACACCTCGGACCGGAAGGCGCGCTTCTTCAACAAGGACAAGCTCCGGGACTTCTACCACGACCAGTTTCGCTGCAAGGAGAACACACCCCACTGGGAGCACGTGGACCTGACGGACCTCTACAAAAGCCACGACGACGACTTCGCCAAGCACGACCCCTCCGGCCCGCGCCTGAGCCGGCCGCACCACGTGCACGTCGGCGAGTTCGGGGCAGGCGAGCGCAAGAGCAACCTGCACGCCTCCACCGTGGGCCTGTGGGACAAGGGCGTGGGCATGACTGAATGGGGCGAGCACCAAGCCGAGAACTACTGCCACAATTGCCCCTCCAAGCTCCACAACTACGGGGGCCAGAACGCCAACCGGGCTGCTTGCCTCTGGTGCGAGGCCTGCAAGAAGACGGCCACCCTGTACGACATCAGCGAGGACAACTCGTTGCAAGACGTGGACCAGCCGCTCCCTGCGGGGGTCGGGGTCACCAAGTACCACCAGAGCCCCACTGACTCCACCAAGCTGCAGAGGCGCAACCGCAACAAGCTGCGCCGGCAGCACTCCTATGACACGTTTGTCGAGATGCAGAAGGAAGACAACATGAATATTGCCCCGCGGAGCGTCAGCCTGAAGGAGAAGGACCGCTTCCTGGAGGGCAGCCCCTATGCGCACATGTTCGAGACTCCGGCCGAGCCGATATATGTCAGCAAGCCCCCTGCCCCAGAGCGTCACAGCCTCAGCCGCTACACGCTGAGCAAATCCCTCTACCCCGACCGGGTCACCCAGAACCCCTTCATCCCCACCTTCGGTGACGACCAGTGCTTGCTTCACGGCAGCAAGTCGCACTTCTTCAAGCACCCGGCTGTCTCCAAAACCCGCTTCGACTTCCACCCCTCGGCCAAGGCCACCTCGTCGGTGCTCAACGCCATGCCCGCCAGGTTTCAGAAGGAAATGTGCACAGGGAGCCAGCCGACAGTGTGTGTGGCAAATAACAAGACTCCCAGGGCTTTCAACGGGTCCAGCAATGGGCACGTATACGAGAAACTCTCCAGCATTGAGTCAGATGTCTGAGGATGGAGTGGCTCCTGGTTTGGGGGCTGTTTAGAAGGTCCTGGCACGCACGACATGCTGGTGTTCCAGATGGACCCACTGTTTTCTATTTTTTATGTTTTTGATCTTCATGCGAAATCGTTTTTTCGAATGCGTCATTACGGGAATGAATTGGATTCCGTGATGAACTTTAAGTCCGGTCCATTACCACATGGCAAAATTCTAACTGCATGTCATTTGTATCAAGTTACATCAGGTGAAGCGTTATTGTTAGGGGGTGATGATTAATATGGTAAATATTAATATCAGTGTCAATGCTGTACAGTTTGAACCTGTATTAACATGCTCACCACTGAAGAAGACTCCATCTGGCTTCATTCTGAATGCCTCTCCAGGGTTCTGGGTAACCAGCAGTTGCAGTCACTGTTGCAGGAATGGACGGGGGGGGGGAGGGCTTCTAGTAAAAGTGATCTCCGATCGGTGTTGTGAGTGCGAGTGTGCATTCATGTGTAAGTAACTGTGTGTGTCCATTCACGGATGTGGGCGTGTGGGCTTGCAGTGATTGTACGAGGACAGTGCATACTGACATCGTCAGGTCTTTGTATTAGTGACAAATTGTGATGGCACAATAACAGTGATGTCATGGTGGCAGTTACATCACAGTGGCAGTGATGTCACAGTGGCAGTGATGTCATGGCAGCAGTGACATCACAGTGGCAGTGATGTCACTGGCAGTGATGTCACAGCGGCTGTGATGTCACAGTGGCTGTGATGTCACAGTAGCCATGATGTCACAGTGGCTATGATGTCACAGTAGCCATGATGTCATGGCAGCAGTGATGTCACAGTGACAGTGATGTCACAGTGGCAGTGACGGCACAGTTACATCACCGCGACAATGACATCACGTGTTTCCAGTGCTCTTGAAGTCCTTGCAAATATTGTCGAAGATGGTCTATTAAGTTGCATGGCATTGAATACCAGCTGTAAGTATGACCACCGTGATAGTCAGTCCTTTGGATCAGAAGAAATCCTCAGTCCAGCTGCAGTTTCTATTTAGCAACACAGGGAAAAAACAATTGTATCCATTGAGGTGAGTGATAACATTACTATCCAACAATTACTGTCAGACAGGAAGGGGATGTAACGACGCTTTATTAAATTATCTCTTGCTACGTACTCAGGCCTTTCCACGGAAGAGCACTGCTAGCTGGCAGTTAGTATGATGATGATCTCTTTTCATCCCATAGGTCCAGATGATACCATCACTGCACCAGTGCCTCGTGATGTGAAACTTCATTGCAGTTGGAATGGAATGTGATTTTTGCACTACAATCTAGTAATATTTGATACTTCTGATCAGGAATCAGCAGAGCTTTTCTGCTGTGTGGATGGAACTTCAGCGATGGCCATTGCCAGGTGGGAAAGACCAATTTGACAGTCTTCCCCACCCGGGAGCGGGCATCCAATAATATCCCATCACGGCATTTCATCGATGCGTGTTTCTCCCCTCAGTTAAGAGGCGCGCCGTCATCTCCCAGCTGTAGCAGATGTCCGAGCGTAACGAATGATGTTAAAACATTGAATGAATTATGCTAATAGAGGTGAACCTTGACCTGACTGACCAGTAGCTGCCGTCCTCCTGAAGCGGACTGCAGGGTCTTCAGGATGTGTGATAGCTGGTTTGATCGGAGCCTGCTGAGAAAGGCCCGTGGTTAAGGACTGCTAAAGTTGTCTAGGAAAAGGGAGCCCTTGGCTATAGTGCAATCGTTCTCTCCCAGCCGTAACATTAACACCATTTAACTCCTGTCATCTTGTATTTTGTACATGGGTGACTTTGCCCACACTGTGATAAATTTTAAAGAATACTAGAGTGCGAGCACAGATGCGAAGTCAAATGAGATCCTGGGGTTAAGTATCTCTGAAGAGTTGAATGCACATGTTTTTACTCTAAAAGATGTCAACTAGATGTTATTTGTTACTCATAAAGGGTTGTGAACAACCCCTTTGTTGTTCAGAGTTTATAGAGGACCCTTTATCCCCTCCCCCCGCCCAACCTCTACTGGCTAATGGGCATCAGAACCACCCAGACCGCAAACAACTTGTATTTAGCCAAAAGTATACCTTAACCTCGCAATTACTGCCTCAGTTTTATGGGTGGGAGTATCACCAACCAATCATGCGTGGAGGCATAGCGTCAGCTGTGGCTCAGTGGGTAATACACTCCGCTTCGAAGGGGAGTGGGACTAGCCAACTGGCCTTTGGCGGAGAACCAGCGTGCAGACGGCAGGCCGAATGGCCACCTTTCATGCCATGCCCCATTCTCCGGTTCTGCGAAACGTTGGCGTGGGTTGCGCCCTTTCCAGAATGAGAAGGGCTGGGGTGGGGCAGGGGTGGGCGTCCGATCTCCAGTCTGTGCTGGGTTTGGCGATCTCATAGCCAGAGTTGCCTTATGGGGTTGGGAGTATTGGGGGAGGGGGGGTTGGGGCCTGAATTTTCTGGCGCATGGCATGACGGGTTGAGTGGCCTCTATTGCTGCTGTATCGCCCGACCGCTCTGTATCATTCTATAAACAGCTGGACTGCGACGCAAACAGGCGGGAGGGTCACGGAGAACGGGCAGCTTGGTTTGAAGTCCAGGTTCTACTCTGTTCAATCTGTTGCACGAGGCTTGAGTTCCAAGGAGCCTTAATGTTGGGGGAAACATTGGAAATCCAGCGTGGAGAGGGTGTGGGGGGATCATTCTAACCCAACCCACTGGATGTAAAACTGCCCAATTGGAGTTAAGTTAGAATCAAAGATTCCCTAAAGTGCAGAATGAGGCCCATTCAGCCCATTGAGTCTGCACCGACAATAATCCCACCCAGGCCCTATTCCCATAACCCCATGCCTTTACTCTGCCTGACACTAAGGGGCAATTTAGCATGGCCAATCCACCTAACCCGCACATCTTTGGAGTGTGGGAGGAAACCGGAGCACCCGGAGGAAACCCACGCAGACACGGGAAGAACGTGCAAACTCCACACAGACAGTGACCCAAGGCCGGAATCGAACCTGGGTCCCAGACGCTGTGAGTGCTAACCACTGTGCCACCGTGCCATCCAAATTGGCTGCATGGTGAATGTAGCAGATGAAGTAAATATGCAGTCGTGACCTGGGAGGGGTGTTCTTTCAGGTTGTGTTGTCCTGAGGGCCTCTGGTAGTACCAGGCCTTGCCCTGTACCAAACCAAACCTGGTGCTCTACTCTTTACAACGGGATAAGTTCTGTGGTGGGACCACTTGTAACATTGGGGGAGGAGCTGCAGGAATACCCAATCAACATGGCCAACTCTGTTTTCAGGTATGCCCATGGCTCGTTCATCAGACCTACCATGGGTGATGCTCCCACCTCTCACCCATCAACCTCCTCCTGTCACCACGAGAGGCGTGCTGCTGCCCCACTGTGGGATATGATCTGGAAGGAGAGTTTGGCCAATGGAACCTGATGGTTCAGGAGGAACTGGTCTGCCCTAATCCAGAGAGGTCCCAGGAGCAATGTTCAGTGCATTTCCCTGCCATGGTGTTGGGTGTGGGAGAGGTGGTGGGGTGGGGGGATTGGATGGTGTTGGGTTTGGGCGGAGAGGGTGGGTGGATGGTGTTGGGTGTGGGAGAGAGGATGGGGTGGGGGGGTTGGAAGGTGTTGGGTTTGGGCAGGGGTGGGGGTTGGGTGGATGGTGTTGGGTGTGGGAGATGGGGGGTGGGTATTAAGGGGCAGTGGCACATCCTCACCTGATTGGTATCCACTAGAACGTTGGCTCACTTGGACGTCCGGTGTGGACAAGAAAGGGTTTGGCTGCAGGGATCTTCCAGTCCCGCTGAAAACCAACGGACCTTTGACTGGATTGCCACATGACCCGCAGAGGGTCCAGAAAATCCCCACCGTTCGCAGTGACCAACCAACCCCAGGATCAGCCAAGCAACTCTGTCAACGCTCAAACATCCAAACTCCTCTGCCCCTGGCCCCCCCCAAAATTGGGACAACATCCTGGATTCCGCCAGATTAAGTTGTCTCCTGAAAGAAAGTGAGTTGCCAGCACCCAGTCCTGGCCCCAAAGGCCGCATTCTGCTCCTGGATCTCATCAAAGACCAGCAGCCCAAGTGGCAAACAGAGACCTGGGCAGCGAAACTGTGAGCATGAGACCATCAGGAGTGGAGGGCCCGGCTTCATGGGGCTGAGGGTGGGGTGGGGGGGTGGGGGGGGGGGGGGGGGGCGGAGGTTAACGGGTGAATTTTAAGGTGGACTGGGAAGGTCAGTTAGAAAGGGGCTCCCAACTTAGGCAGTAAACCCCCTGTTTATATTTACAAAGGGCCTAACCCTGCCAGCTCTTGCATTGTTACCACGGTGGCTCTGGTTAAATGGCTGGGGTACCAATGGCTTTCTGGTTCTGTAGAGCAGAGAAAAGTTATGGAACGGTGTGAGGGACGAACTCCTTCAAGAGAGATGTGGGGGGGGGAAGGGAGAATGAAACAAAAGAGTGGGTGAGAGGGGTTGGGGATACAATTCAACACAAAAGTGTTGAGGCTTCACAAAGAGCTCAGGAAATCTCATCATTTTACCAAGGGGTTGGGGGGGATGGGTGGTGGAAGAGGGATAAGAGCAAAGAGATAGGTGTATTCTTGACAGGACACCATGTATTCGATTGACTGAGCGAGACAAGGCCGCACCAGCCTTTCCTTGCATTGGAGGTTTATTACAGCCTGCGTCACACCCCGGGCCGCAATCTCGAACCCCGGAACGGTTCCCATTCAGCCCTTCAGGTACCAGGAGCGGCTTCCCAGAGACCTTTGCTGTAAGACACCATGGCGACGTTTTGTCCCAAGCGTTCGCAGACTCGAGCACACCAACCCATTCTTATACCTTTAGTGGGACTTTTCTCTCTCTCAGAATTTGTATATAGCAAGATGGCAAACCTGTACGATATTTGAAGGAGAGAGTGGTTGGCTGTTTTTATGAAGTTTTTAATGGAATGTTTACGCTTTTGTCAATCGTGTGATTTTTTTTGGAAGTACCTCAGTGTGAAGAAGACATTGGACAGCCGAGAAATGTTTGTGGTGATGGTTTTATTTTGTGGGACGTACACCTCCGCGTTGAAATAAGTGTTGGGTGGCAGAAATGTGAATGACGTTTGCATCTGGGAAGACAATGGCCTATAGTGGTATTATCGCTAGACTATTAATCCAGAAACTCAGCTCATGTTTTGCGACCCGGGTTCGAATCCCGCCACAGCAGATGGTGGAATTTGAATTCAGTAAAAAAAAAATCTGGAATTAAGAATCTACTGATGACCATGAAACCATTGTTGATTGTCGGAAAAACCCATCTGGTTCACTAATATCCTTTAGGGAAGGAAATCTGCCGACCTTACCCGGTCTGGCCTACTCCAGAGCCACAGCAAGGTGTTTGATTCTCAACTGCCCTCTGAACAAGGGCAACTAGGGATGGGCAATAAATGCTGACCCAGACAGCGACGCCCATGTCCCACAAATGAATAAGAAACAATCTAAAGACTACCTTATCAGCGCTGCTCTGGCCAGGGAGAGGTGTCAAGACTTCATTGGTATGGTTTCGCAGTTTCTGAAGCGTGTTTGGAAGAGGGTAATGTTCTTGCTGGTTGACCGAAGCAGTTGGATTAAGCCTTGATCCCTGGATGCCCACCTCCTTTGAACATTAAAGTGGCGGAAAAGCCAATAGGGAGGAAGTGACTCAGAGCACTCTTGTAAAGTTTGGATTCAACGCCTGGTGTGAAATCACTTCGGATGACGTCCGTTACTAACGCATCAATGTGCTTGCATGGTTTTCCTATTTAGTGAGGTGTAATTATCGTAAGATAAAGGGGCTATCTCTTTATTTAATGTAGAGATGGTGGTGTTGGACTGGGGTGGGCACAGTAAGAAGTCTCACAACACCAGGTTAAAGTCCAACAGATTTATTTGGAATCACGAGCTTTTGGAGCCCTGCTCCTTCATCAGGTGAGTAGTTCACTCACCTGATGAAGGAGCAGCGCTCCGAAAGTTCGTGATTCCAAATAAGCCTGTTGGACTTTAACCTTTTATCATAGTATTAGGCAAAAGATCTTTGATTGGATTCACAATTAGTATCACATAGCCCAGTTGGCACAGAAATGCTCATTTAGATTTTAAACTTTCTGCGTTGTTTTCCCCCATTTTGGGTCTCCTTCTCTTCACAGCCCCGTTGGTGGCACCTATGATGGGGAAGGGTCTCTGCACCAAGGACAGTTCCATTCATTTTAACAAGGGCTGTAACTTCAAACCCAAAGCTCGATAGGAGGATCGATGGCAATATTCCAAACGGAGAGCGATAGATTTATTTATTTTTGGTCAGCTAGAGTATTAAGGGCTATGGAACTGAGGCAGGTAAACGGTGCATGGTCAACTGTGATCTGTCTGAGGGAACGCAACAGGCCCGAGGGGCTGAATGGCCTCCTTCGGGGTTTGTAAGGGCCAAGCTAATAAAGCCAGGCTCTACCTTTCCTGATCAAATGTCAGCGGAGGGGCTGGCAATCAGAAATAACAACATGGATGCTGGAATACGTGTGGAGAAAAGACAACGGGAGAGACCCTCTGGCCTCCCAGCCGCGTGTTTCCCACCGGCGGGAGGTGGCGGGTTGTTTGGTAGCGGCCGGATTCTCTGGTCCCGCTGCTGTCAATGGGAATTCCCAATGATGTCACCTCATGCCGAATGGAAACCCACGGGTTCCCCACCCCCCCACCCCGCCCACAAACTGGCTCATTGATCTGTGTTCATTGGCAGGTATTCTGCATTTAACAGGAGCGGGGAAGCTGAATTCATGTTGAACAATGCAAGCCAGGAATATTCCACATGGACTAACCGTTTCAGTCACTCAAATTCATTACACTCCAAGGCTAAAGAGAAGCAAGTCGTGATAAATTGGTTAACAAAAAAAAAACCTCATTGCATCGAGTTCTGGGCATCACACTTTTGCAAAGACGTGGAGGCATTAGAGAGAAAAGGTTCGCATGGGCGATGCCAGCGATGAGGAACCTCAGCCATGCCAGCGAGATTGAAGAGGTGGCGATCGCTTTCATTGGAACAGAGAAGGTTAAGAGGAGATTTGAGAGTTCTGGACAGCGATAGGGAGACACCGTTCCCATTGGCAGCAGGGCTGAGAGTCAGAGGGCACAGATGTAAGGACAATTGGCAAAAGCAGCAATGACGACCTAGGAACATAGAGATTAGGAGCAGGAGAAGGCCATTGAGCCCTTCAAGCCTGCTCCGCCATTCGTTATGATAACGGCCGATCATCCAATTCAGTAGCCTGATCCCGTCTCCCCCAACCCCACATATCCTTTGACCCCCTTCATCTCAAGAACTGCATCTAACTCCTTGAAAACATTCAATATTTTGGTCTCACCTACTTTCTGTGCTAACGAATTCCACAGGCTGACAGCTCCCTGGATGAAGAAACAGAGGGAAAAACATGTGGTTCGGGTCTGGAATGCACTGTCAGAGGATGGTGGAGATTTCCAAATGAGGCATTGAAGAGGGAATTGCACAGTTGTCTCAAAAGGAAGATTTTCAGGGCTACATGGAGAAGGAGGCGGGGGAGAGGGGGTAGGTGGTGGCACTGTGTAAATGGCTCCTATTCAACTTGGGTCAGTCCTACATCACTTTGTTCTACAGTCTGACTGAATAGTGCTATAACTACAACTCCACCCAGAATCGGGGGAGCCTACACACACACATGGAGCTGATCCTAATCCAGACCCCAATCCCTCGCTTTCCCATTGATCCCTCTGTCAATTATCTCAAATCTGTGTCCTCTGTTACTCCATCCTTCCACCAATGGGAACAGTTTCTCCCTGACCGGAATTCCCTGGCCGTTCCCGCCAGCGGGATTCTCCAGTCCCGCCGGCAGAGTATCCCTTTCTGTGGTTTTCCCGACGGAATGGAGTGGCTTCAATGGGAGTTCCCATTGACGGCAGCGGGTCGGAGGATGTCGTCATCAGTGAACGGGGCGCCGCCTCACATTGCCGAGAAACACACAGAGAATCCCCATCGACTCTGTCCACACCCCTCATGATTTGGAATATCTCCATCAAATCTCCTCTGAGCCTTCTCCTCTCCAGGCTGACACTGAAGGCACTGATCCTCAACTCTCGACAGATAGCTTCCTGACCCCTCCACCTCCTGACTCTCCACCTCGTGATTCCTCCACCTCCTGACCCTCTACCTCCTGACCCCTCCACCTCCTGACCCCTCCACCTCCTGACCCTCTACCTCCTGACCCCTCCACCTCCTGACCCCTCCACCTCCTGACCCCTCTACCTCCTGACCCCTCCACCTCCTGACCCTCTACCTCCTGACCCCTCCACCTCCTGACCCCTCCACCTCCTGGCCCCTCCACCTCCTGACCCCTCCACCTCCTGACCCCTCCACCTCCTGACCCTCCACCTCCTGAACCCTCCACCTTCTGACCCCCCACCTCCTGACCCCTCCACCTCCTGACCCTCCACCTCCTGAACCCCACTTCCTGACCCTCCACCTTCTGACCCCCCACCTCCTGAACCCCCCCACACCTCCTGACCCTCCACCTCCTGACCCCTCCCATTTCCCGACCCTCCACCTCCCCACCCTCCACCTCCTGACCCCCCCCACCTCCTGACCCCTCACCTCCTGACCCCTCACCTCCTGACCCCCTCCACCCCCTGGTCCCTCACCTCCTGACCCCTCACCTCCTGACCCCCTCCACTTCCAGCCCCTCCACCTCCTGACCCCAACCTGCTCTCCACTCTATACCCGCCTACCCCAGGGCACTGGCTCCACACCTTGGATTTATGGACATTATCTGTAGCCTGAATCAGTTGCCAGGATAATCTCTCCTTCGATTCCTGGCTCGAAGCGCGATGGGCAGAATCTTGTGATGGTGATGCCCTTGGCTCCCTCGGAAGCAGCCCAGGGCATCACGTGGAGGGACTGTTAAAGAATGGGCAGTAAACGCGAAGGGGTTGACACGGAGGCAGAAGGGTAGCTTGGGAATGAATAACAGGAGAAATGATCTAGTCAGGGTGGAGGTGGTGTCAGTGGATGAGTACTTGCTGCTTCTGTTTTTCTGCCTTGAGGCAGAGGTACCTCACGTTAAGGCTTCCCTGAAAATAAAACAGGGGCTGGAAGAGTGGCCTAGAACCTTAACAAGCCCGTTCCAGTAAATCTGGCTCTGGCTCGAATGTTTACTGAGAAGCGCAGCTGAATGTGTGCGTTCCGAATGACCGTTCGACCGCTTAGAGTCCTCAAAACCTTTCCGACGTTAAGTATGTAAAACTCTGCCTTAAAAACTAGGCCTTAAACTGAGGAGGTGACTGTCAGTGTGCTCTGTCAGTGAAGCACCATTGGGAACTTTGTTTTCCTGGCGCAGGCCAGAAGCGATCCATGGGGAGGGGACGCAAGGTGGTGGTGAGGGGAGGGTGGGGGGTGGCGATAGGGGTGGAATAAAGTTACATTTTTAAAAATCTATTCACCTTGCAACATCTTTCCCACTTGCTTGCGTGTGACTGAGGCAATTGGAGCAGTCACTCAACCCAGTGTAAAGCTTTACGTTCATCCCATTTTAGAAATATTACGGTAAATTAGCAGAACTCCCATGGCATTGCTCATAACTGACGAAAGGATTTGTTGCCTTTTCAGACCTTACCACCAAAGACACCGCTGCTTGGCTGGAAGGGATGTGCATGTAACTGCTCTGAGTCCTTTTTCAGGTCTCAAGGTCTCAATTCCTGTAAGTAGGTGCAGGCTGTGGACAGTCAGAGATCAATTGCTGCACGGAGTTTCTCTGTACATCAGCATTTCCTCGTAAGCCCAGCTTGTCCCCTTGGTCAGAGGAAACTGACAGCAAGTGGCTGTTTCCCTTTCATAATGCTTTCTCAACGTGAGACCTGAATTGTGACTGACATGCTGCTGAATCCTTTGTGCTAAATTGCGTTGGCACATTGGTCTGGTTCTTCAGGTACAATCTGAAGGGACAGTTCTGTAGTGCAAATAATTACAACAAAAATAGTTCCTGCTGTGAGCCGTGAGGAGCAGAGCACCCCCCAACCCCACAGTCATCATTTCTCCCACCACCCTCCCCCCCCTGGTTTTCCCTGTTGACCACTTAACCCCACCCAGGTAAGAGTTCTTTAAATGTGTGATCTGCCTGTGGAAGCATTGGACATCAGCCATAAAGCCTGAGTTAGGCCAAAGGCCCAATATTGGGCCAGCTTTAGGCCTGAAGGTGAGAGGACACTGGCTATTTGGGTCTTGAACCAAGAGGAACCCTGGCAGCTTGGTGTCAGTGATGATGCTGGCATCAATGATTCTGAGGCCCACTCAGTTTAGGAAATTTCTAGGGATGTTCTTCCACCCAGAGAACTATAGAATCCCTATAGTGCAGAAGGACACCATTCACCCATTGAGACTGCACCGACTCTCCGAAAGAGTCCTATCCCCGTAACCCCACGAATTTACCATGGCCAATCCACCTAACCCTCACATTACTGAACACTAAAGGTTAATTTACCATGGCTAATCCATCTAATCTACACATTTTTGGACACTAAGGGTCAAGTTGACATGGCCAATCCACCTCACCTACACATCTTTGGAGTGTTGAGAAAACCGGAGGAAACCCATGCAGACATGGGGAGAACATGCAAACTGCACCTGAGGCTGGAATCGAACCTGGATCTTTGGTGCTGTGTGGCAGCAGTGCTAACCACTGTGCCACCGTGCCATCCTGTAACCCATCCAATGTAATTTCAGCGGCTACACCATGGGAACCACAGAATAACCGCATTTGTGCTGCTTTCCTGGAAAGCGGGCATTAACCGCGGTTCAAATATTCACCGCCCCTGCTCCGCCTCAGCTCTATGACCAGATTGGTAGAGAATGCTCACCTTCTACCTTGCAGAGAACCTTGCCCATCCTGCCAAGCTGGCAAAGACTTGGGTGGTGCCCACTGTGTCACACCCAAATAGATGCCCTGTTGAGGCTCGTAACTCCAACCTTAGGAATGAACAAAAAGGCAGTTAGAATCATAGAATCCCTACAGTGCAAAAGGAGGCCATTCGGCCCATCGAGCCTGCACCAACAACAATCTCACCCACGCTCTATCCCCATAACCCCATGCATTTACCCTAGCTAGTCCCCCTGACACTAAGGGGCAATTTACCATGGCCAACCCACCTAACCTCCACATCTTTAGACTGTGGGAGGAAACCGGAGCACCCGGAGGAAACCCACGGAGTCACGGGGAGAACGTGCAAACTCCACACAGACAGTGACCCAAGCCGGGAATTGAACCTGGGTCCCTGACGCTGTGAGGCAGCAGTGCTAACCACTGTGCCACCGTGCCACCCGTACGGGTTGATGAGCAGGGGTGACAGTATCAGAGCACAGTTAGCCAAATGATTTCACATCACAGGCCACACATGGCATCTGCAAACCTCTTAAATCAGAAACTGTATAGTAAATGGTTGATGGGAGCAGCCGGACCAGAAACGTAAGTCCGTCACATACTGTGTGAAGCATTCCAGTTGGGGTCGATGCATATTACAGTGTAGATATGGGACCATCGATTGGGGATACTGTTGAGGATGTTAGACAGGACATATTGGGTATTGATGTATACACATGGAGGATACTTGAATTGGGAGGGATATTATATGTATTTAGGATTGACAAAACAGCAACCTATACATGGAGGTTGTTAGAATGCAAATGAATGTACATCCCCCATCATATGGAGGATATTAGATTGGAGTTTATATAGATATATGCGTGTAAATACAGATTATGAAGGAATATGGATTGAGGATTAATATTTATTACAAAGTTTATGAAGAAAACTAGGAAAGGGATTGATGTATATCCCACCATATATGGAGAGCATTTTATTTTTACAATTTGTTCTGGGAATATGGGCAAAGGGTTGCATTTACTGCACATTGCGAGTTACCCGAGAAGCTCCTTTCTCTTGTCCTTTCTCTTGAATCACAGCAATCCTTGCGGTGCTGGTTTATTGGTAGTAGGTAGAGAGTTCAGTATATTGACCAAGAGACAGCGATGCAATGACAACATAGGTCCCATGTTAGGATGTTGTGCTGACATGCAAGGACGCTCGGAGGAGACGGTGACATTGCTGCTCTTGCCCTTCGTGTGCCGCTATTGGAAAGTATACATAGAAAAGCACGTTAAAGAAAAAAGTTTGTGTGTAACGTAGCGCGAGGTCCACACTGGAGAACACTTCGTATCAAGCCACGAACCAACATGGATCGAAACTTCGATCCGTTGGATAACAACAATCTGAACCCATTTTTTAAGATTTCTATTAGGTACATTAACTAGTTTGGTCTATCAGGCATGCCATACTTTGAAGCCACATTTTTCCAAATGCCATATTTCTTTTTTGCAAGGAAACATCATTCCTGAGATAGTGTCATCGCTGGTATTTTCGGCCCATCTCTGTTTTCCCTCGAGAAGGTATTGGTAAGCCACCTTCTTGAACTGCTGCAGTCCGTGCGGTGAAGGTGCTATCAGAGAGGGAGTTGACAAGTTTGGGTGTCAAGAGGATGAGGCCAGTAGTGAAGCCAAGAAGTAAGGCGTGAGAGAATGCCAGGAGCGATCAGATAGTTAACGAGTTGTGTACATAGGACTTGTGATGGGTGCCTGAATGTAACAACAATCTCTTACTCAAGTACCTTGTTGGTACACCTTTCTTTTTGAATTTTGCTCTTTTTGTAAATGATACAACTTAGAAATAGATTTCAATTAAGACTTTTATTAAAACAACACAGGGTGTAACGCAAAGAAAATACTCTTTAACTGTTGTGTTATGTTACGATTTGTTTACACTTTTTTGAAATATAGACAAGGGACGGGGGGAGGGGGGTGGGTGCAGGGGGGAAACGTACCTCCCTGGTCATTAACTGCAAGAACATCTGAGATTTCTAGACATATGTACAGAATAGAAGCTTTGCTGACTAACTGGACCGCTGAAATACATTTGTAAAATTTACTTGAATTGATCAATGTATAATCGCGTGATTGTAAAGTTTGATTAAGGCTAGGCTGTAGACCTTACTTAAGAATGTCTTAGTGGACTGAAGGACCCCAATGATCTGCCATATTGGACCGTGCCTGCATCAGCTTCCATTGTCGTCTTTAACCGATTAATCTGATTTCCCATCTCGAAAATGCATGGTTCCTTTAAAGAAATCTGCCGTGACACTCAGACAAAAATGTATTTTACTCGTGTTTTGTCACAGAACCTGGTAAATTTTCTGGTGTTGTGTGGTGCCCATCAGTCACACACACACACACACGCCGCACGCTTCAACATGGCAGCTGAGGCGTCCGCGCTATTGCCTGAAAATTATTGTCCGTAAAAAGGGGTTGGAAATTAAACAGGCCTCCCAGGAACGCGTAGAGCTTGCAAAGGGACATGAGTGGGCTATCAGACTTGGAGTACATACTGTACAAAAACTTGACTGTTTGACCTTAGAGGAGTGTGGAAACTATGTCAAAAAGAAATGAACGTTTTCAAGTTAGATCTGCAAATAATGGACTCTGCCCGCTAGTATTCTGAATGTGTGAAGCTTTGTTTTGGAGAAGGTTTAAATGTCAGTAATTGGACGTTCTTTCTCCGCAGGTGCCAACATTTCACATCCTTCATTCTTGCCTGCTGGCACCAGCAGTGCTTGTCCCAGATTGTACTTTGTCCAGAAGTTGCAAAAATTCTGATGCTGTCAATAGCTCATAGGCCAATACCTAACAATCATGCACTTTATATGCTGGGTCTCCCTGGAGTCTTACATGCGCAGACAAGTCGGAAGAAGGTCTGCTTGGAGTGCAGTTGTGGCACAACAAACGTCTCTAAGAGTAGAGCAGCTTGGATTTCAGGACCCTGGACAGCTAACCTGAACCTCTTGAATATGGCACAGGTTCCCATTTGCAGTAATGGCTTCTTTTAGATTCAGAATGGGTACATTTAAACCTCACGCTGGCTCACTCCTACCTGAACCGGGTGACCTGCAGCTCACCTATTGACTCCCACACACGAGGTCGTCTTGCAGCCCCCTCCTGAGTTGCGCCAACTCGGAATCCTCCTCCTGTATAGTTTTTGAGGCCTCCGTGTCTTTTAGGGCGCTGATCGTTCTGACCAGTGGCAGTGAGGGAGAACCTTACGTTCTGGTGATGCAAACCGTGCACTATGTAATGTAAACATTTTCTACAGGGTCAACAGGGTGTGCTCTCTCCAGCCAATGAGCAATTTTTGGCAGAGTCATTTCCATTGCAGGCGCTTCTGTCTAACACGCGTTCCGCTACAGCAAACCATATTGGGCCTTAACAAACCCAAAACGGGCAATTCATTTTCTCCCTCTTGTCCTTCACTACCTATCTCCTTCCCCCTTGCTTACCTTCCGTTCTCTCGATCTGTTATTCGTTTGACCTTTTCCCGACCCAACAAGCTCTGGATGTGTCCTTTTTTTTACCCCAGCCATGTTGTCGAGTGCCCCAGGTCTCACTTGGGTATGGCAACAATGGCTCAATGGAAGGGGGGGGGGCGGTGTGCATGATTTGCTCACATGTGTGCGACATGTATGGATGTGTGCGTGCTAATGTGGGTACGTGTGTGCGTGTATATATACAGAAATGTATCTGCGTCCGTATGTGTACATATATGAGTATGGTTGTGGATATGTGATGACTACATGTGCGGGCGTGTCTTTGTGCAGACATGTCCAGATATGTGGGTGCGTGTTCTATGCACGTCAATACCTCTGTGTATATATGTGTGCACGCCAGTGTGAACGCATGTGTGCAACGATTCCACTGCTTGTCTGTGACTACCTGATTCTTTTCCCCCTCCTGATTATCTCCCCACAGTATGGTCTACTGTTGGCCTACAGTCCCTGCCAAGATTAATAAATCTTCATGAGATTTGAGCAAACAGCACAGACTTCTATCTGCCTGTTATGCCCTCTGATACAACACTTACAACTGGACGCAGCATTCTGTACAAGTTGAGATTGAGCTGTGCAGTTTTTATTAATCACTCCTGATCAGCCTGATAAAATGGATTTTCCTCTCCCCCCTCGAATTGTCTTTCTAAGCATAAGTTACGTGGCTGGCGGAGTTAAAGATTCAACGCCACCTTTGCTGGCCCTTACTCTCCCCCAAGCCCTCCTTAAAGGAATCCACTAAATCAGGCTGGTCAAACTTTTCTTCAAAAATCGCTCCACAAGAACGGTTCGATCTTTCCTTTTTATCTTTGCATCTCCCTCCGTCTCCACGTTCAGCTTTTGCCAAGCCCATCATCGCTGGGAGCTTGTCGCTTCGATTCTGCCAGATGCTTTTGCCAAGCCGCTGTGTGCTTTTAAAAAAAATTTGGTTTCCTGACTGCTAACGGCGGGACGGGCATCTCTCTCTCTCTCTCCCGCGTGCGCCTTCTACCGCCATTGTTCCAGACAAAATAGCACAAGGCAGATCGCTTTTCCCACACACACGCACACAGACACACACACACCACACGCACACGCACAAAAGCAAAACAACCAACCCCAGCAAAACCCGGCAGCATTTCGGAAACGGAGACCGAAGCCATTTTTAGCTCAAGAGAGGAAAGTATCGTTTTGTTTGGTTTTCAAACTTTTTAAAACAAGAGAAGATGTAGTTCTTTGGGGAAATTAATATCTGTATTCGGTAGCTTTGTAGTACAGTGTTTAATTTGTTGCTTGTATATATATATATCAGGATTTTGGATAGCTGAGAATGTCTTTTTTTTAAATTAATGCTCCAATTTGCTAACTAATGGAGGGGGGGGGGGAGGGGGGGTTTCGAAACTAATGAGAGCCCGGCCCTGGCACAAAGGGGGCCTGCGCCCAAAAGTCGACCCTGTTTATTTTTGGAATAGTCCAGCCCTCCTCCAGCGGTTAAAAAGGTTTTAAATTCAGGTACTGAGATTGACTATGCTGTGTGTGTTATGTGAGATCATTTTAGAGATAACCTTTCCTTCGTTGAGATTGTGATGGCTTTTTATTTGCATTTCCGGTGATTTCTACGTTGAGACGTTTTTTGGAACTTTTAGGTGAAAGCTTTCCTTTGAATCCTTCACTACGTATTGTAACACATGTCCCACCCACCTCACAAAATTGAACTCAATTCCCGTCGGTGATGGTTTCCGCCCACCTCGATTAATCTTAAGGTCGCTGGGCCTTCCCCCTGACCCCTGCTCTGCTTCCTTCTGCCTTGCAACTCCTCCACAAAAGAATCTTCTTTTCTCATGAGGATCTGAGACTTGGCTGCGTTACTTATCGAAGCCTGACACCGTTACAATGTCAAAGTGCTGCACTGTATGCTGTCTCTAAAGTGTCTTCTTAGGCTTCGGGCCTTGGCTGTCAGGCTTCATGTAGTGACACAGATCGTTAAAGGTTAACATCACAAATTAATTGCGTTGAAGGAATGGAGCAGCATCACTCCCCAAGGGTTGTCAATTTATCCCTACCCTGGGACTATGATTGAGACCTCCTCTAGTCCGGAGGGCAGGTTGAACTGTGTCCACAGGGCCTTGCGCTCACCGTGCGCTTGAGTGCGAAAGAGGCGCACTGTCACACGGCAACAAATTGCTATCCTCCCCCCCCCCCCCCCCCCCCCCGCCTCCCTCCCCTGGATGCGGTTAGGTTACCCCCACCAGCAATGTCCCCGATATAATGTAACAGGCACAAAGTGGCACTACTACCCAAGAGGGCGGCTGGGGGGAGGGGCACTTTGACGTCACGTGACACACTCTGCACTGCAGCCATTGAACCCTATTGTTTTAAATAGGCCACGTGATGTGTGGATGTGTTACACAAATACGTAGTAATTTGGGTCCTTACTCGCCAACAGCTTGTTGAGCAGGAGCCAAGCGAATAGCAATTTGAGGAACCAATTTGGGAAGCCAACCAGCCTGAGGTGAAGTCCCCTTTCGAGACCCGCATTAGGACTGGGGTAAGGGAGGCCGGCTGCCGGATTTTACATAACTCGCTCAGCTTCACGTGGGCTTGACATTGCCCCCGATCTGCTGTTGCAAGAAAGGGCGACATCTTTGGCGAAGTGGTTGCCTCAACGGGGCTAACATCACGCCCCTGGAAGGAAGGGATCCGGGTGGATGGAACTTGCCATCTACACGGGTCAGAAAAGGGAACGGGTCAGAAAAGGGGGCTCTTTGGAAGTCGCGCCAATATGGGGATGATCCTTATGGGTTTTTACCAGTGCCGTATTTGCCATGGGGGCATCTTTTGGCGAGAGTTTCAATCCTCCCAATTTGATGTGCTGTTCAACTCCAGCTGGATAAGGTGTGGTGGAGGATGGGCGGGTGGTGGGTGGGGTTGGTTTAACTATTGAAACAGGGGTGGGGAACCTCCTGGTTGCCTTCCATTCCTCCTTATTGGCTTGGCTCCATTGAAACTCTAATTTCCACCTTTGCCGTTTTATTGGGAACAAAAATTGGGGGGGAAAAAATAACTAAAACCAAGTAAGAGCCCAAAATTGAAAAAAGAATGGGAAGCGAGCGACAGATCATTTTTTGCCACAGTATTTTCCTCTGTATATAACTATGGTGCGGTTGTTTTAAAAAAATACACAGAGACATTGCTATGTAAAAATCTGTACATACAGAAAGATTCTTTTTCTATTGGAAATCATTTCTTGTCAATTTATATTCAAAAAAATAAAGTCTCCAGAACTTCAAGATGCTGCCACTCCTTTCTTGGCTAATACGTGCAGATAAGTGAGGCCATTGAGCCCATCTAACCTCTACTGTCGAAGGTAAACTCTTTATTTCCCTATTTAGCATCCAACTGTTTCGCGGGTCCAGGATTCCTCTTCCAACATCCTGCATGGGAGCACGTTCAAAGTCATGGAAGTCTACAGCACGGAAAAAGGCCCTTTGGCCCATCACGTCTGGGTTGGTCAAAAACAGCCACCTCACTGTTCTAATCCCACTTGCCAGCACTTGGTCCATAGCCTTGTGTGCCTCGGCACCGCAAGTGAACATCTAAATACTTCTTCAATGTTATGAAGGTCTCTGCCTCCACCACCCTTTCAGGCAGTGAGTTCCAGATTCCCGCCACCCTCTGAATCATAGAAACATACAGAGCCTTCGGCCCATCGAGTCTGCACCGACACATGAGAAACACCTGAACCCCCACCTAATCCCATCTACCAGCACTTGGTCCATAGCCTTGAATGTTATGACGTGCCAAGTGCTCATCCAGGTACTTTTTAAAGGATGTGAGGCAGCCCGCCTCCACCACCCTCCCAGGCAGCGCATTCCAGACCATCACCCCCGTCTCTGGGTAAGAAGGTTTTTCCTCACATTCCCACCTTAACCTTCTGCCCCTCACCTTCATCCTATTTCCCCTTGTGACTGACCCTTCAACTACGGGGAACAGCTGCTCCTTATCCACTCTGTCCATGTCTCTCATAATCTTGAACACCTCGATCAGGTCACCCCTCAGTCTTCTCTGCTCCAACGAAAACAACCCGAGTCTACGCAACCTCTCTTGGATTTTTCCCAAAAATCCACTCTAAACCTCCTGCCCCTGACCTTAAATCTATATCAAAGATAAAAGCAAAAAACTGCGGATGCTGGAAACAAAAACAGAAAATGCTGGAAAATCTCAGCAGTTCTGACAGCCTCTGTGGGGAGGGAATAGAGCCAATGTTTTGAGTCTGAATGACCCTTCATTAAATCTATGCCCCCTGGTCATTGATCCCTCCACCAAGGGGAAAAGTTCCTTCCTGTCTACTCTATCTATGCCCCTCATAATTGTATACATCCTAATCATGTTCCTCCTCAGCTCCTCTGCTCCAAAGAAAACAACCCCAGTCTATCCAATCTCTCTTCATAACTAAAGCTCTCCAGCCCAGGTGACGTCCTGGTAAATCTCCTCTGCACCCTTTCTGGTGTGGATCAATCTTAAATGCTCTCCCCACCACTGTCCTAAATGTAAGAGAAAGCTATTATGGACACCGAAGATCTGAATTGAAAGCAAGTAGTGTTGGAAAAACTCAGCAAGTCTGTCAGCATCTGTGGAGAGAGAAGCAGAATTAACTCTTCCTTGGAATTGTTCCAAAGGAGAGGCATTTTGGACTTGCGACTTTAACTCTGTTCCCCTCTTCAGTGAGGTGACATCGTTGCATTGTCACTGGACCAGTGGATCCAGTGACTCAGGGTAATGCCCTGAGGACCCGGGTTCGAATCCCACCAACGATAGCCGTGAAATTTGAATTCAATAAAAATCTGGGATTAAAAGATGACCCTGAAACCATTGTCGATTGTTATAAAGACCCACCTGGTCCGTTCATGATCTTTAGCTAAGGAGATCGGCCATCCTTAGCCGGTCTGGCCTACCTATGTAGGTTAGGCGGATTGGCCATGTTAAATCGTCCCATAGTATCCCAAGTTGTGTAGGTTAGAGGGATTAGTGAGGTAAATGTGTAGGGTTGTGGGCATAGAGCAGGACACGGGCCTGGATAAGATGCTCTGTTGGAGAGGCAGTGCAGACTCAATGGGCCAAATGGCCTCCTTCTGCACTGTAAGAATTCTATGATTTCTATGATGTGACCACAGCAATGTGGTTCAAGGTACAGTTAGGGATGGGCAATAAATGCTGGCCCAGCCAGTGACGCCCACATCACATTAATTAATTTTAAGAAAACCTGTTGAATTTTTCCAGCACTTTCCATCTTTGTTACCATCCTAAATGTGCCTGGCCTGTACCCTATAAATATCGGAGTGCAGTTGCTGTCAAGCTTTCTCTGTAAGAAGTCTCACAACACCAGGTTAAAGTCCAACAGGTTTATTTGGTATTATGAGCTTTCGGAGCACTGCTCCTTCATCAGGTGAGTGGAGAGTTGGGTTCACAAACACGGCATATATAGACAGAGACACAATTGCAAGACAATAGTTGGAATGCGAGTCTTTACAGGTACAGACAGTGCCTGTGGAGAGAGGGATAATCACAGGTTAAAGAGGTGTGATTTGTCTTAAGCCAGCACAGTTAGTATGATTTTGCAAGCCCAGGCCAAATGGTGGGGGTTACATGTAGTGTGACATGAACCCAAGATCCCGGTTGAGGCCGTCCGAAAGCTCGTGATTCCAAATAAACCTGTTGGACGTTAGCCTGGTGTTGTGAGACTTCTTACTGTGCCCACCCCAGTCCAACGCCGGCATCTCCATGTCATAGTTTCTCTGCACCACTTACAACTTCTGACTGGATACCAACATAGCGAAGCACAAATCTATGATTTTCATAGAATCCCTACAGTGCAGAAGTTGAAGTTTATTTATTAGTGTCACAAGTAGGCTTACGTTAACACTGCAATGAAGTTACTGTGAAAATCCCCTAGAAGGAGGCCATTCGTCCCAATGGGTCTGCACCAACTCTCCGACAGAGCACCTCACCCAGGCCCAACTCCAGCCTTCTGCCCTTTAACCATTACCCCACAAAAGAGACAATTTAGAATGGCCAATCCACCTAACCTTTGGACTGGGGGAGGAAATCTCCTATGTAGACTTTTAAATGCTTTTACATCCCTCATATAAAATGGATTTCAGAACTGCACGCTATATTCTAGCTGTGGCCTAGCCAATGTTTTATACAGCATCATCATAACCTCCCTGCTCTTAAACTCTATGTCTTGGCAAAAAAAGGCAAGTATGCCATACGCCTTCTTAACCACTTTATCCACCTGTGCTGCTAGCTTAAGAGACTGGTGTACATGCACGCCAAGGTCCCTCTGATTCTCAGTGCTTCCCATGCCATTTATAGAATCATAGAATCACACAGCACAGCATCGAATCCACACCAACACATTACAAACACCTGAACTCCCACCTAATCCCATCTGCCAGCACTTGCCCCATACCCCTGAATGTTATGCCATGCCAAATGCTCATCCAGATACATTTTGAAGGATATGAGGAATCCCGCTTCTACCACCCTCCTTGGCAGCGTATTCCAGACCGTCACCACCCTCGGGGTGAAACATATTTTCCTCACATCCCCCCTTAACCTCCTGTCCCTCACCTTGAACCTATACCCCCTCGTGACTGACTCTTCAACTAAGGGGAACAGCTGCTCCTTATCCACTCTGTCCGTGTCTCTCATAATCTTGTACATCTCGATCAGGTCGCCCCTCAGTCTTCTCTGCTCCAACGGGAACAACCCAAGTCTACCCAACCTCTCTTCATAACGTAAATGTTCCATCCCAGGCAGCATCCTGATGCATCTCCTCTGCACCCCCTCCAGTGCAATCACATCCTTTCTATAATGTAGCGACCAGATTGTACATAGTACTCTAGCTGTGGCCTAACCAGTGCTTTATACAACTCCAACATAACCATTGAGATCCAGTTGTGGCCTCACCAAAGTTCTATACAACTCCAACATGACTTCCCTGCTTTTGTAATCTATGCCTCGAATGATAAAGGCAAGTGCCCCATATGTCTTTTTCACCATCCTACTAACATGCCCTTTGCTTTCAGAGACCTGTGGACAAACATGCCAAGGTCCCTTTGTTCCAAAGAACTTCCTAATGCCCTACCATCCATTGAGTACTTCCTTGTCAAATTACTCCTTCCAAAGTGTATCGCCTCATACTTTTCAGGGTTAAATTCCATCTGCCACTTATCTGGCCATTTGACCATTCTGCCTATATCTTCCTGTAACCCAAGGCACTCTGCCTCACTGTTAACCACTCGGCCAATCTTTTTGTCAAAGAACAAAGAACAAAAAAAATTACAGCACAGGAACAGGCCCTTCGGCCCTCCAAGCCTGCACCGACCATGCTGTCCGACTTAACTAAAACCGCCTACCCTTTCGGGGACCATATCCCTCTATTCCCATCCTATTCATGTATTTGTCAAGATGCCCCTTAAAAGTCACTACTGTATCCACTTCCACTACCTCCCCCGGCAATGAGTTCCAGGCACCCATCACCCTCTGTGTAAAAAATCTGCCTCGTATATCTCCTTTAAACTTTGCCCCTCGCACTTTAAATCTGTGCCCCCTAATAATTGACTCTTCCACCCTGGGAAAAAGTTTCTGACTATTCACTCTGTCCATGCCTCTCATAATCTTGTTGACTTCTATCAGGTCGCCCCTCAACCTCCGTCATTCCATTGAGAACAAACCAAGTTTCTTCAACCTCTCCTCATAACTAATGCCCTCCATACCAGGCAACATCCTGGTAAATCTTTTCTGTACCCTCTCTAAAACGTCCACATCCTTCTGTCATCCGCAAACTTATTAATCCTACCCCCACATAGTCATCAATGTCATTTATATAAATGATGAATAGTAGGGACCCAGCACGCATCCCTGTGGTACGCCCCTGGACACTGGCTTCCAGTCATCACCCTCTGTCTCCTACAACTGAGCCAATTTTTAATCCACCTTATCAAATTACCCTGTATCCCATGCGAATTTACCTTCTTTACAAGTCTCCAAAGTCTTTCCAAGGCTTTGCTGAAATTTATATAAATTACATCGACTGCACCACCCTCACCTTCATACCTTGTCATCTCCTCACCCACTAGGGGTTTACACCCTAGCTATGACTACATTCTGCACTGTCTCCATTTCCTTCTCTATGAGTGGTATGCTCTGTCTGTATAGCACACAAGAAAAAATACTTTTCACTGTATGTTAATACATGTGACAATAATAAATCAAATCAAATCAAATCAAAAAATTCAATCATTCATCATGTGGTCCCTTGTCTGGTTTGATCTTCCCAGCTACATCACCTCTCACTTGTCATGGATCATAGGATTCCTACATGCAGAAGGAGAACATTCGGCCCATCAAGCCTTCACCAACTCTCTGACAGAATATCTTACCCAAGCCCACCTCCACACTACCCTGCACATTTACCTAACCTGCACATCTTTGGACACAAAGGGGCAATTTAGCATGGCCAATCCACCTCACCAGCACATCTTTGGACTGTGGGAGGAAACTGGAGCACCCGGAGGAAACCCACGCAGACATGGGAAGAACGTGCAGACTCCACACAGACAGTGACCCAAGGCCGGAATTAAACCCGGGTCCTTAGCGCTGTGAGGCAGCAGTTCTAACCACTGTGCCGACTTATTGGTGGGGTGCCCGAGGTGACCGGTACTGCCCAAACTTTCAACAACACAAGATTCTCGAAGCCAGTGTCTCTGTATTAAAGACATAACTTTATTTAAACCAGCGGCTGCCAGGAGTTCATCAAAGGGTTAAGTAGCTCCGACATAAAGCAGCTAAACCTCTCTGATAAATCTAACATATATGATCAAAAACAGATCAAGTATCTTATCAATCATTCCCGCCTTTCAATAGCTTTAAATCAATCATCTTCAGGAAACACAAATCAATAATACATATAAAATACTTTAGCCAATCGCATTCCATCCCTCAGCATAACGGTATTTTATTAGAAATCTTAGAAATCTTAGATATTAGAAATATTAGAAATATTAGTCCATGAAATCCGGAAGCTGACTCCTGTCTTGCCTGACTCCATTCCCCGGTTGCCTAGTAGCCTAAGACGCTCAGTCCGGAGTTCAAATAAACGTTCTCACGTGTTACCTTAAAGGTCACTATCTAACCAGACTAACTTATGATACCACAGTGAATACCACGGTGAATAAACCCTATTCATGAAATATGATTAAGTGTTCTGAATGTTCTTCCACCCGAAACTTTACTGATAAAACTTGCACATTTCCAAGGCCCAAATATTCTCTCGAAATATGGCTTTGCCCTAATGACTTTTACCATGATGCCCTGTGGTAAAATGCTCTTTGACTAAAGTGAACAATAGTCCTTAAAAATAATACATTCAAAATATCAGCATACGTGTTTTACAATCATAATCACTCGTTTGAATCAGTTACTGCATCTCATATGTGTTAATCGCTTCTTGTTAGCTCATAAATATATTTAAAAAGCCATTTAACTGGATGCTGCTTCTTCTGTCAGTGCCTTAAGGTCGACTGGTTTAAAAATCTTAACACCTCATTCGGAATTCCACTTACACGCCCGAATTGAATTATCCAGACTGAATTCCATTTGTCACTGATCAGCCCATCTGACCAGCTCTTCTACATCCTCCTGTAATCTGAGGCCATCCTCCTCACTATTTACCACCCCATCAATTTTTGTACCATCTGCGAGTTTATTGATTAGCCCTCCGACATACAATTCTAAATCATGTCTACAAACCACAAACAGCGAGGGCCCCAATGCCGATCCCTGCGGGACTTGACTGGACATGGTTTTACAGTCAGAAAATCACACCCCTGACCATCACCCTCTGCTTCCTGCCACTCAGTCAATTCTGGATCCAATTTGACAAATTTCCTTGGATCCCAGAGACTCTTACCCTCACTATCAATCTCCCATGGGGGACCTTGTCAAATGCCTTGCTGGAGTCCAAGCAGACAACATCAAGTGCATTGCCCTCACTGACACACCTGGTCACCTCTTTGAAAAATTCACTCCGGTTGGTCAGACATGACCGCTCGTTAACAAACCCACGCTGACTGGTTTTGACTAAGCCCTGCCTCTCCAAATGCAGACTCATTCTGTTTTTCAGAATTGCTTCCAGTAGCTTCCCCGTCACTGAGGTTAGACCGATTGGCCTGTGTTTCCTGATTGATTCCTCCATCCCTTCTTGAATACTGGTACCATGTTGACTGACGGTGGTCGGGGTTGGGGGGTGGGGGTCTGGAGTGAGGGGTCAGGGTGGTGTTGGGGTCTGGGGTAGGGAGTTGGGTGTTGTTGTGGGGGTGCTGGGAGGTGTCAAGGGTAGGGGGTCAGGGTGGGAGTGGGTCAGAGTGCAGAAGGGGCTGGTGGGTTGGGAGGGGAGGGGGATGGTGGGTGGGGGGGGCGAATGGTGGGTGGGGAGGGGGGATGTTGGGTGGAGGGG